>NC_143395.1:405454294-405808442 GCF_052110815.1 Crocodylus siamensis
GGGTGGAGAAGAAAGGCACATTGAATACATTATACAACCATATACATATTCCACAGCAAAAAAAGCATTAAGAACAAAGATACAATGCATCATAAATGCAGATTCAAATATGAAAACTAAGCAGCGGTGGTTTCATTTATTATTCACCCCTTAAAGTACAGTCTCTGCCAGTGGCTCAATCAGTGGTTCAGGTAGTCTCTACAGCCAAGCCTGGCATATCACTGCTTCTGTCACTGCTATTTCTTCTCTGTCTGAATCACTAGGGTGTTGCTTCTTCTGAAGGTAACAAAGTCCAACTAAAGTGTGAAGTCTAGTGAACCTTCAATTCTTTCTCAGTCTGAGACCCACTAGTACTTTTGGTAACACATCCTCTTTGTGACCCCTTGCCACCTCTTTGGACTGCTTTTTATCCATTCCAGGGTACCTCATGCAACAAATTTCCTAAAAAGATATTTCTTAACCTATATCCAAACAGCTTCTCCAAAACTTCTCTAGCTACCACCCCTTCTTTACTTGGGCAAGTCTTTTATGCCAGCTGTTGCTAATTGGTCCCTTAATCCTAGCTGGAAAAGTAATTGACCCACCTCTTAATCAGTTCATGACTGTTACCATGTAGTATCTATATACTCTATCCATCAGAGACCTCCCCCTCTGAAAGACAGGGGGGCACCTCTTTAGATACAATACCCCTCAACCTGTCTGCATGGGATAAATCTATGTTATTGTGGTAGCAGCCTGCCTGACATTCCACTTAGAAAGAATATGTCTAGAAACCAAGGTGCAATTCATGCAGTAGTATTTATCATGTGTTCAGCCCCTTTCAACAAGACAAAATGGGTTAATTATCCAAAGGAGTTGCGTAGAAGGCACTACACAACCCTGAAGGCCCCAATTACCCACTTGAGGGCTGGGCACACTGTTACTGTTATAGCACGCACATTTCCCAGTATAGGCGTTCCTCTCTCACAGTCTGGAGACAATACTATGCATATAACTACTTTGAATGTGTCCATTTGTAGGTTGAGTTGCTTTGCAAAGTCAGGGGTTTGCTATATCAGCTCCATGCATATATAGGGTCATTGATCCTGAAGAAAGCTGTCTCACATTTGCACCTTCCAATAAACAGAAGCTTTTGTAAGTTCAAAAAAGAGTGTAGCTAAAGGAAAAGCTACTAGGGCAACCTTTCTTTAGCAGTCCACAAGACTTCAAAAGAAGATTACTTTCTTTGACGGTCAGTCAAACTGGTTTATATGCAGTCCCTGTGAGTTTCCTCTGATTGCAAGGTTAAAGAAGAGTAAATATGGTCAGACGCCAGGGTAACCTCCGTCTTCCTGTGATGGCCAGTGGGGCTTACCATCTAATCATAAATCTGATTTCACACCTTCTCTCTAAAGGGGCTAGGGCCTTCCCTTGTCAGTGACAGGGTTGGATACCCTGAATAACCACTACTGTACTCTACCTCATGTAAGAACTTTTCTGATGTTAACTCTAGACCTTTTTTTTTTATTACAGGCCAGTGGTGCCCAACCTTTTTGGGCTACAGGCCAGATGAGCAGTGCCAGGTATGTCTGCAGGCCTAATCTGGTGCTGGCCCAGCTGGGGCCTCATTCAATTGCATGGAAACATCCTGACTAGAACCAATCTAGCCATTAGGGGCTGAGGCCAATGTTGCTGTGTGGATATAGCTCAGCTGGGACCTGATCCAGCCACATAAAAACAGTTCAACCAAGGCCCAATATCATATGGCTGTACCAGGCCCCTGCCAAGCTGTTTCCACATGGCTGGATCAGATCCCAGCTGGCCTCCTGTCATGCAGCTGGATCACATCCTGGCTCAATCCAGCCATGCAGGAAAAGCACCCAATCCCTTCCACACAAGGCTGGCCTGCCTGCAGGTGACTGAGCCATATGAGGCTTGGAAACTTGGTGGTGGAGGAGCGGTAGCAATGTTAGTTGACACTGCTTCCCCATGACCAAACTTCTGGACCTGTGGAGAGTCCCACAGCTGGATTACATGGCTCTGCCAGCTGGACCAGGCCTGCCAAATGGAAGGCTGAGCATCTCTCTTACAGTTGGTATAACCTGGAGGAATTGCTCCAAAAACCACTTGCTGTCTAGACCAGTCTCTAATGAGCTTTCAGTACTCACTCTATCACTAATCCTTGGAGTTCATTTTCAAGGGCAGCATGTCCTCTCCCACAGGGATAAGGATTTAACTCCATTCCCAGCCCAGAGACTTTACACTGTTAGGCAGCTAATGTGTGCACCATATGGGCTTTCCCTACCTTTGCCTGCTTATAGGCACCTCTCACAATGAGATGCTTCAATACCCTCCTATTATAAAAACAAGCTATACAACTTTAGTGCATCTTTCACCCCTTCTGCAATCTTTTATACCAGCCACTGCTAATTATCCCTTTAGTTACAGCTGGAAAAGGAATTGCATCCATCTATTAAATCTTCTTAGATTGTAGCAAGGTAGGAGCTCTATATATCTGTGTGTACTGTGACTGGAGATCAGCAATCTATAAGAACCTAAATAAAACAATGTATCATTTTACAAACTGGAATTTCTTGCAAAGAAATACATAAATAAGTGCCAGTAAAACATATACCATCATCAGATGTTACCTGAATTTTGAGCCTCAGAGAGCTACAAACTTGATTTCCTTCTTAATTCACATTATCAGTACTCCTTTGCACGGAATTGAAGCACAAATCTAAATAAATCCATGCTAAATAGGTTGCATCTACCTCCAAGTGGAAAGCTACCAACAAATAATTTCAATGTCAATTTTTTGTTCAAAAGCAGATTGTAAGATATTATTTAAAATGATGAATGAATTTATTCATTTTTTCTCTTTGTATCTCTCTCAAACATTTCACTGCAGGAATTTGATATTTGCATTTGAAATGTACACTGTGCTGGTTATGTAAGCCCTGCAATCAGAGAATAAATATGATGCCATGTAACTTATATAACTATCGGTATAAAAAAAAGTTCTAGTTAAGGACTCGAGCCAGCAGAGCACTTACCCACGTACTGAAGTTTAAGTGTTTTGCTGAGAGGATCATAATCATTTCCAGAGAGCTAGATCCATTGAAAGATTTACATGCCTAAGCCTCACCATACTGCCTTTAGAGGTCTTAGCCCATAATATACATCCACAAAAATCCCTCTCAGCAGCCACCTAATCATCACCCAGGCATACCCAGATCTGCCTAATACATGACCATGCTAAGCATCTAGGAGAAACTAGAAGCATCAGAGTTAAATCCGATAAAGGACTTGGGGGATTACACTTGTGGTAGACTGACCCAGAGAAGTCTAAGTATTTTGATTTCAACCATTTTGTTTGTTGGCTGTTCTTGCTGCAAGGCATGAGCATGGCTGGAGGGGAGTAGAGAGGCTGTGATGGGTGCCTAGGGAAGGCAGCACACATCTTGAGTAAGTCTCTTTAGAGGAGAAAGGTGGCAAGGGAGAGAGACTGCCATTTGGAGGAACAGCAACAGGGCCCAGAAAAAGACCAATACTTGAGGTGGGGGCATGGGACAGCTGGAGATGGGGCCCTCTGAAAGATGACTAAGCAGAGGCTAGTGACAGGGTACAAGGAGGGACTGGTGGTTGGTGGAGACTGGGCCTGGGAGAGAGACTAGTACCCTCAGCTGGCTGCCCTTTTCTAGAGCTCAGAGTGAGTGAACTCCTAGAAAAGGTAGAGACAAAAAACTGTTGGCCAAAGCCTGTAATAGGGAGAAATTATTTGCTTCCCTGAGCAAGCCAAAAGATTGGGGTGAAGTACTGAGGCACCCCAGTTATAAACATGGCAGGGTAAATTCTGTGGCCAGTCCCCCAAAATTACATTTAACATGAAGATGTGGCAGGTGAGGCAACAGGGATGTTCTCCTGACTAGGCCACATCTGTCCACTCTTGCCAGAGTAGCTTAGGAAGCTAGGATTAATATGGGCACCAGAGGGCACCATAGATGACTTCAGACATGTGTGACAGCTGAAAATTGTCTGTGTGATAAAGGTGCTTGCTGAAGGCTCTATGAAGATTAGACTAAGTGTTAGACCTACCCTGGGGGTCTTTAAGAGGAGGCTAGATGTACACCTTGCTGGAGTCGTTTGACCCCAGTACTCTTTCCTGCCATGGCAGGGGGTCGGACTAGATGATCTACTCAGATCCCTTCTGACCCTAGAAACTATGAAACTATGAAGTAAAAAAAATCTGAATGGCTGTAAGTTATCAGCATAGCTCAGAAATTATAAATTGGCTGGCATATCCAGAAATCATTTAGAAGGAAGATGTAGCTCTGTAAAAGAAGTACCGATTTAAGATTAGCTGCTGGCCTAGATCAGTGGGCCTGTGGACCTTGAGGAGCCCAAGGACTGAATACCAGGGTCCTCCCGGTACCCCTCAGACAGTGCTGATCAGGGACACCTGACTTCGCTGAGCTTTGCAGAATGGAAACTTGATGTACACCAAGCATCAGAGGGGCTGCCGATAAGTTGCCGACATGAATTATTATTGTCTGTTGTTTTGTTATCTGTACGTAGTCATGTTTTTGTTAAATCAATAAACTTTTCTTACCTTTCTATCCCTGACCGCACTCTCAATCCCGAACCCTCCTCAGGCGGCTGGGACACCATGGGTCCTGTTATACCCAACTCCTCCCAGAAATACATAAATGAGGCCATTTCCACCTAAATTAATCTCTCAAGCATGCCAGGGTTCAAAGTCTTAAAAGCCACAGTAGAAAGATGCCAATTTGCTTTTAGGTCTCAGCAGTGCATTTCTACATTTAGAATGTAGGAGTAAAAGTGCATAGGTAGGGTCTACTCAAGAGAATATCCCTACTGGGATTTGCTGCTGCTTTGGTTTAGACATACCCCCAAGGCTTGGAGAGAGGAGTATCTCTCTCCTAAGCTATTCAGTAGGATGGCTCCTTACTCAACTTGTGAGCCCTTACCCTTTTAAAGGCACCTTAGTCTTCTCCATGTATTGCAGAGGGGCTTAGACACCTTACACAGATCTGTGAGCAACAAGACAAATAAGGGAGGCACTGCAACACACAGCTTCTAGACATCCTAATATCTTCTATGTTTTTAATTCTACCTGTTCTGGATATTTCTTTTCCTTTTAATCTTAATGAAGAAAAATGCCATCTGCTCTTAAAAGGCTATAGTTTTCCCCAGGCTTAATCAATTAGTCTGCTACTGATATCAAGTGCCACTGACCCATTTCACTTCTTGTAATCAGAATGTTGTTCAATAAAACCCCCGAATGACTCAGATGACTGCTCAAAACCAGCTGGGCAAGGCCAGATGGCAAAATATACATCAATCAACCATGAAAAACAGTCCCCATATGAACATAACTTACAATCAGCAGACTACATTCAATACAGTGTCATTTTTAGATGCAGTTTATATACATTTATCAGAGTACTTGTATGTCTTTCTGCTAATGCTGCAAAGTTACACAGTGCATAAATCACACCAAAGAACTACATTAAAATAAGGATGGCTTTGCAAA
The DNA here is from genome assembly GCF_052110815.1 of Crocodylus siamensis. Lineage (NCBI taxonomy): Eukaryota > Metazoa > Chordata > Crocodylia > Crocodylidae > Crocodylus > Crocodylus siamensis. The sequence continues at coordinate 405,459,831 of NC_143395.1, forward strand.
ATTAAGAGCTTAAAAAATTAAAAAGTGTTATAATTAAACTTGACTGTCCAATTTTCATTCAGTGTGTTCTGTATATGCATTATGATGCAGTCCTTAATTACATGGCTGTGTTATAGTTTCACTTGACCCCGCCTCATTCAATACCTGGAACAGACAGCATTCACTTACTGAGCATCTATTCAGTATTTTGCTTTCCCTCCTCCTTGTTCAGTGTGTTGCTCCATGCCGTATGTACTGCACAATAGTCATACCCTATTCTTAAGGCAGAAAAGCTCAAGAGGAAATTAATAATTCTGTCTTTTAGTAGGCTTTGAACAGCATGGCGTAAATAAGGCATGGGGCCTCACACTGAATAACATGTAAAGAAAATGTTGTGTAGCTTGCTCATTAAGTGAATTGTGAACATTGAATAAGGCAGTTGTCATGTGGAAAACAATAGCATGCAATAGCAAACCATATTTCTTGAAATATAAAAACACCTTTAAAAACAAGTTATTTCTTCCAAACGTGGCCAGGGTCTTGAATTTGAGTAAAATAAAAAAGTTGTCGTGTGCACCATAAGAGTTGTATCCTTTTAAACACGTCTTTAATTGACATTCTATCTGGGCATCTTATAATTAGCAGAATACAGTAATTATGGAATGTTGTAATGCACACACATAAAGGAACCAAACTGAGGTCAGTGTTCAACTCCTACAGGCATAACTTTTAATGTTCTTTTAATTTTATTTTTGTGCAGTTATGTATATTTTTATCAAAGCAAACGAAACAAAAAAGAAATTCCTTCATGTGGCTTCATATTGCTGAGGAACTACCTGGTTGTCAGGGTGAGACTTACAACAAAGACGACTTCTGCTGAAGCTAACGGAGTAACTGATAGTAAGCTGCTGTCCCTTATATGGAGCAGCCGCTGGCTTTTTGCCAGAGGGTTTCCCCATTTTTTTGCTAAAAGCAGAGGAATGCCGAGACTTGGGAATCTTGGATTTCATGCCAAGTTTTGACTTCTGCACTGTCTTGCTCGATGCCCATGCCACCCTGAATTCTCCAGTTCCTTAGCTAATCAGCTTCCCAGCCTGACCCATCTCCCACACTCTGTCTCCTGGGCCTTGCAAATTGAAAGTCTTCTTGGGTAAAAAAAGAAATGGTGACAGAACAAGCTACAGAGAGCCAAAATAGCCAAGAACTGGTCTGCAGGTATCCTGACAAGGCAGCAGAGTGGTGGTGCTGGATCAGCATGTTCCTGCAGTTGCTTCTGGTAGTGGAAGCACACAGAGCTAGAGCTGTAGACGAGTGTTATCCTGATATAGTTACAGCAGAAAACCAAAGAGATGCAGCAGTTTTAGTCTACCTTGAGTTGAATTGCCCAAGAGACGCAAGGAATTTTGCTGGCCTACGGAGGTCTAATTTATGGCTCCCCAAACCAGCACTCATGAACAGGAATTATTAACTAGTATCCCAGCTATAGCTGAAATAGCTGAGAGATGGAAAGCTAACCACTACTCTGCTGGAAAAATATTCTCTTTCTCTCATTTGCCTGAAAGAGCAAGGTCCCAGAGGCTGAATATTTCTCTCTTGACTCTAAGTGCAAGAAGATCAAAGCTAATACATAGTAAAGTACCATCTGGCTCACTGCTTTCTGTGCTGTCACTAGGCTAGGATATGTGCCTTCTCCCAGGATGTAGGCGAGCAGGAAAAAATGAATATGCAGACTTTGTAAGACATTAAATGAAATGTGCTGGGTCAAAGGTGTAGGCTAATGTTCTTCAGTGGCAGGCACGACAAAGATGACACAGGACCTTCTATCAATAAAGTTCTAGTGGTGATCCACATCCTCATATATGAGTTAGATTTGTCATATTCTTGAACGAATGTAAAAAAACAAAGTTTAAGTCCCTTTGATTTCTTTTCAAACCAACCTTGTGTCCAGATTTAAAGACACAACTAGAACAGGAATCCTGCTTTATTTATCTTCTACCAAGAAGAGGCTGTAGTTGAGTGGATAAAGAAAAGATGTACTCCTGTTCCATGAAACTTTTCAAGATTTCAAAACTTTCCCCGTTGTGTCAAATCAAATAAAAGGTTTTGGTTTGTGTAGCACGGAAGCAAATGAGAGTGAAGAACAGCTTTTAGCTCCATGGTTAGTGCACTTAGTAAGAATGTGGAGGAGCCCAAATTCAAGTCCCAGTTGGTCTGATTCAGAGCTGGGAGTTAAACCTGGGTTTTCTATCTCCTAATTAGTCAACAGCCTATTTGCTGCTCTGGAGTGGGTTTGTTCTGTGACTAAAATAATCCATTCTTAGACCTGAGAAGCCACTCTGCACAAAAGCTTTATAAAAATGGTACATTCGCAATAAAAGATAGTGTTATTGAATCAGCATTTTCTGATAAGTTTTTCCTCCCAAAAAATCCTTGACCAGATCTAGCTGGTAGAAAAGGAGCAGAGACAGTAAAATATCGAGTGTGGAAAAAAATAAACAGAATAAAATAGGGACATATATATGCTTGCTAACTATAAATGCCACCCAGAGTTTGACCAGAGGGGAAGGAGAGAAAGGTTTTATTCAAACCTAACAATAGATTGTTTCAGGAATGAATCACCTTTAACATGTATTTTAGTTTACATTTTTTTAACAAGTTAGTCAACTCTATGTTTTGAGTGCAGGTTATGGTCTCCAGGAAGCAAATGCATAATTCAGTCCACTTTATTTTCTATGAGAAGAGGCCTCATTACATACTAACTTTACAAAATGGTTTTCAGCTTTTACTCAAGTTTCTTACATGTGAAAGTATGACCAATTACACTCAAGCTGTCGCTGGGCTTTTCCTCCTCACCCCCTAAGTTCTGAAGCTGTACGAGTCCAAAGGCTTCGGCATAACTTAATCTTTCACATCTTCTATAGTTAATAATGCAAAGAGACTAGAAAACTAACAGTTACATACAACACACGTTGTTCAGATACTTACATAAGTATCTATTTTCCCTGATCTCTGCTTGAGCGACACCCACAAGCATGTTTTAATAAACTGGAATGATTTTAATTAAAAACTTTTGATTCAGCTGATACCCAAATACCCCAAACTGCCATCATGCCTATAGTCAACTATTATCCATTATTATAGAATCACTAGCCAATTGCTTGTCATGAATGGTGGAGCATTATAGGGAGGGCTGACATGCCCCCCACTACTCACGCTTTGGGGACGGCCACATAAACCAGGGGCGGGAAATTATTTGGGGGGGGGGGGCACTTACTGAGTATTGGCACGCTGTCGAAGGTCACATGGGTAGCTCCACCTCTTGGCAGGTGCCCCACCCCCTGGTCACCATCTTGGGACAGGAAGTCCTGCCCCCTAACCCCTGACTTTTGCCACTAGAAGTCCCTCCCCTTCCCCTAGAAGTACTCCTTTCAGCAAGGGGTTGTGCCATCTTGGAACCAGAAAAAGAAATTATATTGTGAAAAGGAAACATGTGCAGCATTCATTAATCTGATTTCAAAAAATATTTTTGTCCTGATTTACATGTATTTGTGTAGTGTACATAGAGGGGATTGCACAATAGCTTCAAATGAAGTTTTACTCTTGTATATTGTGGGGGGTGGATATAGGTTTGTGGGGGGATGTGAGTGTGTGGCGGGTATGGATATATGGGGTGTGGGTGGGTATGGGGTTTCTGGGGGGCTGTGTGTGGGGGGAGGGTACCTGGGCTGTGTGAGGGGGTGTACATGTGGGGGTCTGCATGTATGGCAGTGCGAGGGGAGTGTGGGGGCATGTGTATGGTTTGGAGTGCATGTGGTTCTCATCCTATGAACAGACACACCCACCCACCCACTTTGCCCCTGGCTCCACAAACATACCTATCCACTCTGCCCCTGGCTCCACAACCACATCTGCCTACCCACTCTGCCCCTGACTGCACACAAACACAAACACTCACCCACTTTTTCCCTGGCTGCACACCCACACCCACCCACCCACCCACCCACCATGCCCCTGGCTGCACACACAAACACACTGTTCCCCTGGCTGCACAAGCACACCCACCCACACACTGTGCTCCTGGCTCCACACCCAAACCCACCCACCCACTTTGCCCCTGGCTGCACAACCATACCCACCTACACACAGTGCTCCTGGCTCTGCAACCACACCCACCCACCCACTCACTCTGCCCCTGGCCTCACACCCACCCACCTACTCTGCCCCTGGTGCCACAGCTGCACCCACCCACCCACTCTGCCCCCAGCTGCACACACAACACACACCCCACACATGCCCACACCACACACACACCCTAACAGCAACTCCATGCTCCCCGCTCCGGTGATGCAGCTGGGCCACAGGATACCACAGTCCTGGCAGGCCTGGAGTGCAGTTGCTGGGGGTGGGATGGGCTGGGCTGCTCAGTCCTGCTGAAGCTCCTCCTGGGTCCTACTGTCCCTGTCTCCTATCAGGTTTGACAGGAGCCAGGGAAAATCAATACAGTTTTAAAGCCTAAGGGCTTCCTGCCTGAGGGAGCAGGGCCATGCAGTCAATTGCCACCCATCCTCTCCTTGGCACATGCATACTTGGCCCCCAGAACTACATACAGACAGAAATACTAAGCCTTTTAGTATATTAGAACAGAAAATTGGGGTCGGAAGGGACCTCAGGAGGTCACACCTAATTCAACCCCCTGCTTAAAGCAGAACCATCAGCAACTAGATTATTCCAGCCAGGGTTTTGTCATGCCAGGACTTAAAAACCTCCAAGGCTGGAGATTCCACCACGTCTCTGGGTAACCTGTTCCAGTGCTTCACCATAGTGAATTTTTTTTTTCCTAATATCCAATCTAAACCTCCCTTGCTGCAGTTTGAATTAAATTATTTATATTTAGGCTGAAGTTTTCAATCAACAAGACCTACTTGATTTCTGGGAAGTCAAACAACTTATCCAAGTAGTTAAATATGAATTCAATAGCCTCTCTCTAGATACTTTATTTGGAACATACTGGCCTTAGAATAAACTTGTGAAATGAACAAAAAACGTGAGTGTATATTGTCCAGCAAGCATGTTTACAGTGAAAATGGGAAGCCTATAAAGGTTTAAACCTAGATCACAGTATTTCTAACAGAAATAAATCTGCAAGGGGCCTATGTCTGTATGGCAAATTTATTACCAAATATTTTTCCATGAAGGATGTGGGAGGTAATATAGAAGAACAGCTGAGTCCTGTTAATGCAAAATTGTAATATGTCAGCCTACTTTTCCAGCAGTCAAAGATAGCATTATCCATGCATCTCTGCTACTATATGCAAATTATATCCAAAGTTAAATATTATTATCTGTACAAGCTGTCAGTTGCTCTTTTTTTGAGGGCTGGGGTTCATTTTCCAGCAGTCTAGAATAGCACTATCTATGAATCTTCGGTATGATATGCAAATTATACAGAAAGTTAACTGTTATTATCGGGACATGCTTTGAATGCCTCACATTTAGGGAGCCAGGGTTAATTCAGATGGATTTCCCAAGATTCCCTGCTCACTGCCTTTTTTGGTGCCTCAGGTAAAAACTTCTAAAATTGGAAGGTAATGATGCATATCATAAACAATGTTTTCAGTGGAACAAGAGCAAAGAAAAGCCAGTCATTAACTATAACGCTGTATACAGGAAAGGTACAGACCTGAAAGATGTTCCCCCTCTCACGTATGCAACAAGGAAGAGACTGGAAGTGGAGTACATAAGGCAGGTGTTCAAGGGCATTTAGTATTTTATAAGTAAGCCTAAATTAAATTGCAAATTATGAATGCCATTTTTACCAGTTCCTAGTATATGGGGTTTTAAACCTTAACATTTAGATTTCTGTGACATTTTGGGAAATCACAAAGTTTTCTTTCCAGGAGTCATGCCTAAATTGTGTCTGAAAAATTCAGTCAAGGTGTATAAGAAAATCAAGAGATGTGATTGTACCTCAGTTAAAACAGCTCACTCTAGACAAGGTTGGGAGCCAGACACTGCTGTAGACTTAAAAATCCTAAAAGAGGCAAGGATTTCTTTGGACGATATCTTTTAGAAGGCCAACTATGTAGCTGGGATAGAGTTAGACAAGCTTTTGAGTATAAGATGTTCTTCTTCTGCTCTGTAACATCTTTATCTGCTACCTCATGAAACAGGGAGTCAGCTTTGCACCCAATCTGCCATTGGTTAAGCTGTTTGCATTGTGTACTTGTGTTTGGTCACAGCTATAAACTGCTTTCTGCGGTCAGATCAGGTGAAAATGGTCACTTCTCTCTGTACCCCTGGGTCACCTGAAGAACTCTGACAGCTTAAGCTTCAGGTCAGGTCACCTGACCTGCAGAAGAAGGTCTTGAATTCAGAAACTTGCCTAACTCTGTCTCAACTATGGAGTTGGTCCAATAAAATATATCACCCAAAGAAATCCTTCTCTCTTACATCATTTCTGTGCCATCGTGCCTACAAAAATCATTATAACGCTACCTTAAAAATCCTCCGTCTACAGGGTGCAATTCCCAGTCAAGAGGTGTATACATAGCGCAGGAGTTTCATTTAAATCCTCACATCAGAGTTTCTTTAAGTGCAACTTCAACAGTGCCCAGTCCTTGCAGTGGCTCTCTGAACTAGAGTAATTTTCTCCTTCGTATATTATAAACACAGTTTGCCTAGGCTTTCCAGCAGCCCATCTTTATCACCACACTCCAGATGGGGAAAGTGGCTGGGTTAAATAACTAGACCAATGTCATACAGCTAATGAGTGACAAAACCATGATAAGAAAACAGAGGTAAATGCTAGTCCCACATATAATCCAATATGCCACAGTACAACCAAGCTAAACTGATTTACTTAAGCTCGATTCCCACTTCTGTAAAACAGAATCAACAATATTGCCAAAAGGTGACATCTGAAAATTCACATAATTTAAGATGTCTTCAATCTCTGATTGGACAAGAAATTGTTGTTGTTTATAAATTTAAGTTTGACTGTCAGAAATATTTTTAAAAAGATATAAAATGGCTTCATTTTAAAGAAAATGCAGTAAACCTGGAGAGAGGCTGATTTTGGCAAGGGAAAAAAGCCCACTAACAGTGAACATTTCACCCAGCATCCCCAGCAATGCAATCGTTTCTCAGCTAGAAGCAATCCCGTAGTACATAATTGAGACTGTCAGGAAGGAGCCGCATTTAGTTGAATGTCTGTTTTGATAGGTCCCAGGGCTGCATGCATCCTCTTCCTGACCACAGTCAGAACTGGTTTTCTCATTAATTCCACTACAAATTTTCCTCATTTTTATTCTAAAACTATTTCCTTTTTCTGAGCTAGACATTTATATATTGAACGATGTTAGAAACCAATACCAGAAGCCTTTCAAGTGAGAACAATTTGTTTTTTTAAATGGTTGCCTGAAGTGTGAATGAGACAAAATTATAGCCTGTCATGTGTTGTTTTCCAAGAAACCAAATCATCTCAACTTAACGAAGCTTTAGATTCCCCAGTTCTTGGTATCTTGCTGGCTAGAAGCTTTCTGCTGCCTATTCTAATCTATTAGGGAGAATATATCTCCATCATCATTTTGACAAGACATCTCCTTTATCCCCCCCCATTCAAACAGTTAGGTGCCTTCATATTCTGAGCATGAAAATATCCACTCCCAAAACTGCATACACATACTTATTTCAATTTCTCCTTGTCCCATTATATGAGTACTTATTTCTTTGCTTATTTTCCATCAGTCTCTTTCCCACTAGTAAAACACATTACTTATTACCAAAGACTGAGCAACATAAATTATTTCTCATAGTCAAAGGTTTGGCTATTATTTTTCTCTCAGCATTGTATTAGACATATGTGACAAAAGTGCATGCAAGTCAGTGACAGAGATGCTCATTTTTGGATAAGCCCCTGGACTGGTACTCAGCAAATCCAGATTTAATTCCTCATTGTGCCACAGTCTTCCTGGGGCAAGTCACATAGGGCAAGAAGTTAATTATCAAGTCCCATTGATTTTTCAGGGTGTTACACATCCCGTTCTGTGCTCGCTCCACAAAGGATACAAGTCTGATACAACTCTCAGCTCAAGCTGAGCTCTTTAACTCAAGCTTCAGACTGCTGCTTTTAGTTTGGGGGGGGGGAGCTAGCTCAGTCCCTGAAGTGATGGCCATCTGACATAAGCTTTTAAATGTCAGAAGATGAAAATAGTAAAAGAGATACTGCAAGTAAAATGCCCTTAATGTTTCTGATGCTAATATGTTACAGTGAAGGAGCTATCAGTACCAGTACAGGGAGAGTACTGAGTCTTCCAATAAAAATCACTCAAACTGCAGAACAAAAAGGCCTAACTCTGTTCATTAAACCACAACAGAAGTAGCAGTGGTGATCATGGGCTGGACCCCGGCACATTTATGGTACTGGATTCCAAGCAATGCAATTTGGCTCTACCACAAAGCCAGCTCTACCATAGACCACAAGGCTTAGTAGACATCTAGGATCAAATCATCTCTCTGTTTTGGACTTCCTAGGAGGTGTGAGATTGGGGGTTTAAATTTTCTAAAGCTGAGAAGGACCTGAAACCCAGGGTCCCCACTGGATTAGGTTGTTATGCAAAAACCCATTAGGGAAGCTACCCTAAGAAACTGGACTATGCTTTCCAAATCTGAAGTGAATGGAGGCACCTCAGTGCGATCTGACTCAGAAGCCCTAGCTCCTGAGACGCACATTAGTTCAGACACCACTATGCTTAGTGGCTGCCTCGAGCCTCCAGGCCTTCTATGTTACCCTTCAGAGGTACCAAACTCTCTAAAGAGAAGTACCTCTAAAAGATAAAATAAAAGGCCCTGTGTAGAGAGCCTAGGCACCTAGCCCAGTCTAGTTAAATCACTCTTCAGGAATGTCTAGGTCTTCCCATTTACTGTCTAAGTCTTCCCAGATACTTGCCATCTAGTCAAATTAGGTTATCCTCTGGGTGAAAACACCTAGGGTTTTCAAACAGTCAGTACTTAACTACATTAAGTACAGATGCCTATGTGACCAAGCTGGTATCTGGTACTACACTGCTATCATCTATAGTGCAGCTATTATTTAGGCTTTCCTTTTATAGGTACTTACTAAGAGCCATCAGCACTGGCTCTTGCAAATATTAATACATGTAATGATCAGTTTGGAGTCATGAAAGACAGAACAGAAGGTAACTGTAATTGCCTTTTGAGTGACAACAGGAGAGAAGCTCAGAAACTGTTTCTATATGTCAATAAAAAAATTATACCGTGCCACAAAGCCCCGGGGTAATGAATGTCACATCACCGTGTTCAGGATGTCACAGTAGGTAAACTAGAAAAGATATTTACATTTTCCAAGATATATTTTTAAAACCTTCATCCTAGAAGTGAGAGAAGCAAAAAGATTAGATGATTAGATTATGTTGCTAGAATGTAAATTAAAGTACATGAAATTATTTCTATATGAAACGTTCCTGAGAAATTCCTGAGGGACTGTTACAAATTTCCAGAGATGGAGAGACTGACTCTTTCTAAGGAAACTATGACATCTGCTGGTTTTTAATGAATAACATCCAGATTGTTAATTTCAAAGGAGGTATGTTGTTCCATGGCACCAATGTGCCGTTGCAAATGTAAATTATAGCAACACTAGTGCAATAGATCAAAAATGGAACCTGTTCCTTGAAAAATCATGCTGGGAATGCAAAAGAGAATTTGAAGGTCATCTTCATTGAAAAAAGGTATATTGAGGCTTCATAAGAATGATGCCACAATTCAGTGCAATCTAATGGAATCATTCTTCAAAAAAATCTGGATTTCAACATCCAGCTGCAAACACAAAATGTCACTATAGTGATTTTCTGTCATTCCAATTATTGTCTCATCAGTGTACATACTTTACCAGCACATTCAACAGATTAAATGCCTTGACTCTATAACAAATCAAAATCACCACGAATACTAGCAACACAATCAAACCAATTGTGGAATTCAGATTTACTGATTGGCCCTTTTGCTGGATATTGACCATACTGATCAAATTGTATTTTGCAAAAGAAGAAAAAGTGTCATTTATGCTCCTAGATCAGTCTTCACATGGCAGTTATGACTTAAGGTATGGCTACACCATCTCCAGAACAGAGAAAGGAGCACTGCAGAGAGGCATGGCACAAGTCTACTGCTTTGAGTACACTAAATCCCACTGTGGACATAATGCAGCTGCCATGGACCAGTACCAGGTACATGCCACAAGTATGCTTAAGGCAAGGAGCTTATTGGCATGCACCCACCAGTTTTCTAAGGCAGTGACACTGCATCCATTTCTGGGTCTGGGACATGCAAGGTAAGCCAGGCTCTACAGCACTCACCAGCCATGGTACTGACATGGTTCCAGGTGAATACGTGACCCTAAATCAATGTCTCACACCATGCTGGGAGAACAGGACTTATGGAAGGTTTCGTCTTCTAAGTCAGTAGTAAAATCCAAATGCTGAGTTCCTCTAATCTTTAAATGTACATGGCCATTTTCTCAAAAGCAAGCAGTTCCTGCAGATATTCTAATCACATCTTGTCCTGAAGTACCATACAGGTTGCTGTACACTGCTAAAAGCTTACACATCTTGTAGCAAAGGTGGCTTTTTTCCCAGGTGTGTTTGGAATGGTCCATTCATAAATACATGCATTACTTGAAATTCATGTGATACTTTCAGGTCATTTGGAATGAAAAGCAGTACATGAAGTGGCAGATAGGACATTGCTATATAGCAATACCAGCAGTGCTAAGAACTGAAAAAAGCTCTCTACCTCCTTTGATAGCTTAAAGCAGGGGTGGGCAAAATATAGCCTGTGGGCCAGATTCAGCCTGCCAGTTGATTGTATTCAGCCCATACCTGCCCCTGTAACTCTGCATGGGGCTGAGTCTTGCCTGCTCCTGCCCAGGGCAGCCTGTGCTGAGCTTCTTCCCACACCTGCGTCATGCCTGCTGATGGCATAGCCCAGGCCCCAGCTCGCTCACACAGCACTGCTGCTGCAGCCCCCCAGGTACTGCTCGACTCCCCCCTCCTCCACAAGTTCTTCCTCCTCCTTCCCCTGCTGCACTGCTCCAGGATGCAGGTAGCACTGGCAAGGGCAACAGCCGTGAGGATGTGTAACCAGGCACCACGTGCCCAGCCAGGAGAGGGTGTGGGGGGGTGAGCGGAGGAGGAAGCTGCAGTCAGGCAGCTCCTGCCCCAGCACATGGGGCTCCAGCTCCAGCTCCTGATTGCCTTCCACCTGCCTGGCCACCCGCAGGTGGCTGCTCATCGTGCCGAGCTGACAGAGTGGGTGGAAGGCAGCTGAGAGCTGGAGCGCTGTACTCTGGGGCAGGAGCCACCTGGCTGCAGCTTCCTCCTGCCTGGCTGGGCATGTGGTGTTTGGCCCATGTCCCCACAGCTGCCACCACTTCCCCCCACTACCTGCTGAACAGTACCCAAGCAGCTGCAGCAGCAGCACTGTGCATGCTTGTCAGAGCTGGGGCTTAGGCCAGGGCTCTCAGTGGAGTAGGTGCAGGTGGGAGCACGGTGCAGGCTTCCTCAGGTAGCAGTGGGCAGGACTTGACCCCATATGGAGTTGCGAACTGGATAGGAGTGTGTGTGGACCGCACCTACACCTGCACCACCCAGGGGAGTTCTGCTGCACATGCCCCCATGGGCCCCCCCACACACACCCACCTATTCCCCCCAAACACACACATACCCCCCACATACAATATACAAGAGTAAGACTTTATTTTAAGCTATTATGCAATAACATTTATATACCCTACTCAAAAAAATAAATCAAGACAAAAATATTTTTAAATAAAATTAAAATATGTTACAGTAGATGTTTGATTTTTTAATATATGATTTGTTTATTATCTATAATTTCTTAAAATGATAGCTTCTGGAAGATTTTGTGTGTGCAGCCCTTGACAGTTCACCAAAACGCATTAAGTAGCCCACAAGCAGAAATAATTGCCCATCCCTGGCCTAAAGGTTCTAGGCTGAGAATATAGCTTCAATGGTCATGCTTTTACTGAATAACCTGGATTAGACTATTATAACAGGGCATATGATGACTGTATGCCTTTAAGACCTAGGAGGAGTTGGACAGAGCGGGAGACAGAGTCTAAGGGCAGGGTGCATGTATGCTGTTTGCAGAAATTAAGAAAAAAACTTTTTTGTAAAAATGGCTCCTGCCTCAGCAAACTGAACCCACAGCACAAATGAAACCACAAGGCTTGAAGAGCTTCAATTACCTGCACAAAAAGAAGCTACATATTTTGCAATTTTACCATACGGTGAATCAGTTCATCTGCAGCCAATGAAACGGTGATCTTGCATTTGGGGCCAGGCAACTGCCATGGTGACAGATTACAGTTTCTTAGGAAGAATCAAAAATGTTGAAGTGTGCCGATTCTCATTTAAATGAAAGCCACTGCTTAAGAGCCCTCAGCACCAACAAACAGTCCTTCAAGACTGGAAGCTAACACATGGGCCCAAAGAGTTCAGTGTTTTCAAATGACCCCTTCTAGCACTTCAACAAGGTCATCAACACATTCTCCTGTTTCTGTAGCATTTTGACCCACCTAAAAGGTAATTTAAAATTATAGTGAACTAGTGACATCCCCCAAAGGTGAAATGTCAGATATTTTCTGCCATCTTGTCATCAGTTAGCGTGAAAACATGCTGAATATCAGAGAATGACCATAAAAACATTCAGTCCTCAGAAGACTTGCAGATATTCTATAGGAAAACAGTCAACCGCAACCCAAAGTTGGCATCATTATATTCTGATGTACAGTACAAAGCAAGCTTACCTTGGCGAAGGACCAGCATCTGCTACATACTAATTAACACTTTAAACATGGCATCACAGGTGCCTGAAGCAGAGTAATGCAAACATTAAGTACAGTGACAAACAGAACGGCATTTTATTGAGCTATGAATCACTGCTTATGGTATAATCTACTGAAAATCTCACACATGGCTTTGCATTTGTTGGTATCATTGCCTTGACAGTCAGTATTATAGTTCTCTGGATGCTGCATAAATATATTAGTTAATGTTTGTGCCGGGTGCTGAAGTGCTATAGATTCACTCAGCATTATTATTTCCATTAGGATGAACTTTAAAAGTGTAGTAAAAAGATGGTGTTTAAATAAGTAGTCTCGTGGAAAGAACACAGTTGGAATTTCTCAGATCTTGTCAGGATATTTTAGTACATTAGATTTTCAAAATGACTTGTGTTCTGCAAAACACAAATAATACTGTTCACAATTCAGTCTACTGGGTTAACTCAGGTCTACTTTTATTACTGCCAAATGGAAGCAAAACACTGAAACACAATCAAAGCTGTGCAATGTAATGACTTTTATTGTAAAACCAAATAGGATCCATATATATAGCTGCATCCACATTCTTATCTACACAGAAATGACAAGCAGTAAGAACATACAGGTATCATTATACCACTACGGTACCAGTATAATTTCCCATGTGGGCCCCAGTGATGATACTGGACTCTTCTAATTCTGGAATAGTAGTGTTTCTATATTTGCATACTCTGTAAAACAAACAGCTACTACACTTGCAGAATTACAGTAATTATATGAGAAGTTATGGCAGTATGACTATATAGTGATATCAAGTCAAACTATACCTTATATTGATTTGTAAAAGTTCTGCTCTTAAGTGGGTAGTCCATTTATGATCAGCATTAAATGAATTGAGGACTACTCACTTAAGTTAAGATTATTTGTGTGAGTATAGGTTCAGCTATTCAAATATAAGACACCTTAAGCGTATGGGTGGATGAAATCTTTATCTCGTGGTAAAAGAGGGTGTGAACTTAAAGTGCATCACCTGCTTCAGGGTAACTGCTCATGTTGATACTCTGACCACGCAGCAGTTTATTCATCTTTCACTGAAGGCTTAACTTCATGGCTTAACTTTCATTGAACACAGGGTAGGAGTGTACATACTAGCAGTAACTACAGAGCAGCTGAGAAGTAGTAACTGCCCCCTTTTACCTCACAGTAACTAGTTCAGCTATTCATATGCTCAGCTATCATCACAGGAACATAATTTAGAGGGGCAAAGCAAAGCACCTACTACGAAACAGCATCTAAAACTCAAATCACGTTTTGTAAACATCATCTTTCACTCTTAGTTTCTCTCTCTCTATTTTTAGGCTGAGATATGACTGAAATAATTAACATTTTCATGGTATCTGCTACTTCAACAGGCTCTTGATGTGCTGGACCACTTGCAACAATGCACCTACTGCAACACTTGCAACAACACTTCCCTTTGTTAGACTACAACCTACATTTTGCAAATCCAACATGCTGAGGGAACAACTAAAACCTGACTATATCACTTGCTGATTAGGGCACTCACTTAGAATCTGGAAGAAATAAGGGCTTGTATCTGGGTCTTGCACATCCTAAAGGAGTACCCCACCCACTGGACTATGAAGTTAGCCTTGGTACAGACCAATGAATATGTAATGCTTTTGCAAGTTGGGATAGTTGCCAGGAAGAAGAGACCCAGGCTCACTACCCAGAAAGCCAATAGCCTGGGGCTGAGACACTCACTTGGGAAATGGGAGACCCACATCCAAATTCAGTGCTCGGTTCCTGACCAGCTCTACAGCATAACAGTTCTGTAAAGGCTGCTGAAGTCAATGGGCACTAGAAATGCTTTCTAGACAGAAATTTGTAAAGACAACCCAGACTTCTGCCCCAGAAGCAGCAGAAACAATGTAGATCTTTGTGCCCCAAAGCATGTGGACTTCAGGAACAAGCCAGAGAGAGAAGAAAAGAAACACAGCAGGTGAAATAGGATACCTAGGATGTCATCAGGCTTCCTGCTCTGATTCTGTATATGGACTTTCCCTTCCCTGTGTCACTTGGCTGTCTCCTCCAGTCCCTTCTCCATAGTTTCTTCACTTCATCTTTCCACCCACTCCTCATGCTTTCTTCCTTTCTTCCCTCCCAACCCTGCCCCCCCCCAGCAAAACCTACCCTTCCTCGTTCCATTTTATTTATTTCTGCTGATTAAACCCTGCACAATAGATAAATTAATAAATACAATCTATGGCACTAACATCTGGTCACAGCTGTCATATTTGTTTTGCTTGTGAGCTTGACCTGTCAGGCCAGGCCTCTCTTGGTCTGCTGTCTGGTATCATGTAAGCCAATACAGCCTCTTCCACAGTCAGCTTGTTGGCAACTAAAACATCACCCCAACCTGAGCTAGCCTGGGTGAGGAGGGTGTGTGGGCAACTAGCAGGACTACAAACAAGACCTCAAAAGGGCGCATGAGCTGCCTGTGAGTCAATGGCCATCCATGCCTGGAGAGGAGATGGGCACCACCAGGTCACTTTGCCCGAAGAATCACCAATGATGCACAGCATCTAAGGTGCCCCAACAGTTGCAGTGGCCTTGGGACTGACTTGGCTTGACTTGTGAGCTATAATCCATTCCCCAGTCCCCTGTCTGCCTTATCTGTTTAAAGGGAGGGATAGATTGTTTACTCCTGCATAAGAGCCCTATTCTTGATTGGTCCATAGGCCCTGCTGTAACAAATATATCGACTTTAAGTGGCTTCTTCTATGTAGTTCTGCAGTACGAAGTGGAAGGTAGGCCTGTTTAAAGCCTCTGGGTAAAAGTTAGAGGGGAAAGCAGCAGTGGGGATGTCATGCTGGACCTCCAAACCAAGAGGTGGATGAGGACTTCTGCAAACAACTGATGCAAGTTCAAAATTGTACAACTTAGTTCTCATGTGGGACTTTCATCATCAGGAGGTCTTCTTGGATGGAAACACAGCAGTGCACAGGCAATCCAGCATGTTCATAGGGTGTGTTGTGGATCACTTTTTGATAGAGATGGCAGAGAAGCCAGCTAGTGGGGAAGCTTGTCTCTACTTACCGCTTACAAACAGGAAGGGAATTGGTTGAGAATGTGAAGGTGGAAAATAATTTGGATGATTGACCACAAAATGATAGAGCTCAAGATCCTAAGGGAAGGAAAGAAGGAGAGCACTTGAATAAGGACACTGAACTTCAGGAGAGCAGACTTTAACAAACTCACGTAAGTGGTGGGATCCCATAGGAGGCAAGTCTGAGCAGAAAAGGAGTCCAGGAGAGCTGGATGTATTTCAAGGAAGTTGTCTAAAGGACACAGGAATAAGCTGCACACATCAGCTATCCTGATGTGATGGAAAAATAGGAAGTGCAACAGGAGACCAGCCTGACTAGACAGCAGTCTCTTCAAGGAGCAGAAACTCAAAAAGGAATGTTATACAAAGTCAGAATACTAGGGAAGACCATAAGAGTATCACACAGGAAGAAAACTAAAAAGGCCAAGGCACAATCTGAGAAGCAGGTGGTAAGGGACATAAGGGCAATACAAAAGTATTCTACAAGTATGTCAAAAGAGACAACAGAAAACACAGATCCCTTAGGGAATGTAGAAAGTAATCTAGTGACAGATAATACAGAGAAGACTGAAGTATTTAATGCCTTTTTTTAACTTCAGTTTTCACAAATAGGGGTAGCTAACAGATGACAAGTGCAGTTGGCAGCAGAGATAGGGCAGGAAACAACATAGAGTAATAGCAAAACAGACCAGGGTTTGCTTTGAGAAGCTAGATGCTTTCAAGTTGGCAGGGCAGGATGGGGTGCGTCCTAGAGTACTGAAGGAATTGGCTGAGGTGATTTCAAAGCCATAAACTAACCCCTCTGAAAACTCAGGAAGGTCAGGAGAGGTCCCAGATGACTGGAAAAAGGGCAAATATAGTGCCCTTCTTTAAGAAAAGGAAGAAGGAGGCCCTAGGGGTCTACAGACCAGTCAGCATGACCTCTATACCTGGAAAAATCATGGAGCAGGTCCTCAAGGAATCCATTGTGAAACACCTAGAGGAAAACAGCGTAATCAAGATGAGATGCATAGATTCACCTAGAGCAAGTCATGCCTGACCAAACTGAAGTCTTTCTATGATAAGGTGACAGACTGTGGATGAGGGAGAGCAGTGGATGTGATATGCTTTGACTTTAACAAGGCTTTTGACACTACAGTAAAATCTCTGCATGAGTGGGGCATGCCAGGTGGTGGTAATGTAAAACTGCCAGCTATCTAAAAATACCAGAACTGGGGCAGGGGGAGGATTGCACATGGTGGCGGCACAGGGCAGCGGATGGCAGCAGCAGCAGCGTGTGGGGTGTTGCACATGGCTTGCATGTGGCAGCGTCGCTGGACGGCGGATGGCAGTGGCACAGTGGTAGCACAGGGTGGTTGCATGTGGTGACAGCAGTGTGGAGTGGTGGGTGGCGGTGACACAGCAGTGGCGCGGTGCCAGTTAATAGAGTATACAGGCTAGTACAATGCCGGAAAACAGTGATCTGTATCTCCCACAACATCTTCATTAATAAGCTAAGAAAATAAAGACTAGATAAAAGTTCTGTAAGGTAGATACATAACTGATTGGATTATCATGCTCAATGCCTAGTCATCAGTGGTTTAATGCCTAGCTGAGAGAAGGTGTCAAGCAGGTTCCCCAGGGGTCTGTCCTGGGTCTAGTAGTGTTTAATATCTTCATTAATTATTTGACTTATGGGACTGAGTTCACAGTTATCAAATTTTCAGACAACACCAAGTTGAGTGGAGCTGTAACTACTTTAGCAAGTATAGCTTGGATCCAGAATGACCTGAACAGATTGGAGAAATGGTGCACAAATCAATCAGATGCGATTCAAGAAGGACAAGTGCAAAGTCCCACATCTGGGTGAAATAATTGTTTGCACAACTATAAACAGGGAGAAGGCTGGCTAGGCTGTAATTCTGAAGGGAAGGATTGGGGGGGGGTTGCAGAATATGATCCAACAGTATGCTCTTCTTGCAGAAGAAGCCAATGGCATCCTGGGTTGTATTAACAGGAGTGGCTCTTGCAAATCAAAGGAAGGAAGTGATTCTTCTTTATTCAGCACTAATGAGGCCTCCTCTGGAGCGCTGTGTCCAATTTTGATAACAGTCTTCAAATACATGACGAACAATTACAGAGAGGATGAAGATGGGTTATTCTGTGGCCGCAGAGGACAGAACTAGGAAAACAGACTCAAGCTACAACAGAGGAAATTTAGGATGGAGATTATGAGAAACTTTCTGACTACAAGGGTGGTCAAGCATTGGAACACACTACCTAAAGAAATTGTGGAATCTCCATTTTTGGAAGTTTTCAAGAGCAGATTAAACAGAAACTTGGCTGGGATGGTTTAGTCACGGATGATCTTGCCTTAAGTGCCTTGTGAGGTCCCTTCCCATTCTTGTCTAATTTATTCCTTAAGGGAAAGGCATCCTTTTTATGGAACTTAGTTTATTTCCACTGTTGTGCTTTTCTCTAAACTACCAGTTCAGATACCAGGTGCTCCTATTTCATGATCTTAAGGGAGTTTGCAAGCTCATTCAGCATCATTACAGAAGGAAAATAGATTTGTGATAGAGGCAGAGGCTGTTGTTATTGAAGCAGAATAGAACAAATTGTGCCCTCTTTTATAGGTTAAAATTAGGAGACTGATTTGAAAACAAAAGACCGAAATTACCTGAATAATCCTGTGAGGAATAATACATTCATAAAGTAGACTTTCCAAATAAATAATGTTTTTTTCTCTACCGCAATACCCACCTGCATCTGTGTTGAAGGACCTATTTTCTTGTTTAAAATGAAAACTATTACCTGCAGCTTCCACCTGTGATCTCCTCACTTATCACGGACAAGGCAGCAGTAAACTTGGTCATTGCTCAGATGGGAGTCTTTTAAGGAAAATGAAGGACAGTGAAGAAAGAAGCACTAGTAGTATTAGAGGATACCCTTCAAGAACGTGGCCACAGAATGCATCAGAGGAACCACTGATGCTTTGTATGTCCTGACCAAGTGTGGGCACCTATACACGTGCCAAATGCCTGCTCCGACATGTTCTAATTAGACTAATCGAGTCTGCTGGAGCATTCTAATTAGAACGGTCCAGCAGTCTTGGCGTCACGTGTAT
This sequence comes from Crocodylus siamensis, assembly GCF_052110815.1. Classification (NCBI taxonomy): domain Eukaryota; kingdom Metazoa; phylum Chordata; order Crocodylia; family Crocodylidae; genus Crocodylus; species Crocodylus siamensis. The sequence continues at coordinate 405,478,887 of NC_143395.1, forward strand.
TCGGTGTCCCCACATTTCAAGATGGCGAAAGAGGCACTTTAACTAAAGTTTGTCAAACAAGCTTTAGTTAAAGATCTCTGGGAGTCTCCTGGGGTTGCAGCAGTAGCAATCCTGCTACTCGGAGCCTGGCTGGCAGCTGGAGTGTCGCTCCAGTTTTGGGCAGCACATGTTGCCCCCACGTGCACCTTTTGCCTAAACTGAGAATCTGTGTGAAATGCAAGCATTGGCAAAACTGGAGCACAGCAGAAGGCAGACAGGCAAAAGCATTACTCGTATTGTAGTCTCTATGTTTTCAGTTCTACAAGTGCAAAGAGCATCTCAGCCTACCTACCAGCCTATGCTACACTAAATGTAAGGTATAGCTGTAGCTGCAGTAAATCCTAAGTGTAGACAAAAGTCTAAAATCTACGTTGTAAGCTTTATAGGAGGAGACTTTCCTGTATTTGGCACTCAAATCACTATAATCAATCAACCGTACTTCTCATCGAAGTAACAGGAATGAAGTCAATGGGAGTTTTGTCTGCATTAAGCACTTGTGTTCTCTCTCCTGGCTTCTGCTCCACCTCACCAAGCTACACAACTTCACTCCTATCCAAACTTCTTTGGAGTCTCACTCTTGGCTTGAGTTTCATTCATTCCCTCTCCCTCTCTCTCAATCTGCCTCTGAGAAACATCTATTATTTGCAAGGAATTGGCTGCTTGAGGCAGATTCTCTCTGTTCTGTTCTAATGAGAAAATGCACTTCTGTGACAATGTTTTCAGCCTAGCTCTTACTGTTACATTCGCTGTCCAGGTAGGTTTTACTGAATTCCCATCCCTAATACCTCCTTCTGTGGTCCTTAAGGGTAATTACTCATGGGACCCAGCTCTGTCATACACACCACTTATTTGGATGAATGCTACATATGGTCTCCCCTAGATTTACGCAGATGAGGACTCATATCTCATCCTTGATAGGACTGCACAAATAAACCAGATCCTTTTTTTTTTGGAAAAAACTATCCCATGTGACCTTGTAATAAACAACGTTTTCCATTTTCCTACATGTTCTATAGGAAAGGCTTGAGCTTTTTCAGTTTCAGATTAAAGGGTTTCTACCCACTCCAAACTGTTCGAATTCCAAGACCTCCATACGAGAAGCTTGCAAAACATACAGAAGTTTTTAGCTCAAACACAGCTAGTACAGACATACATGAACCACTGTTCTATAGGCCATTAAAATAGGATATGGTAGTCCCCAATTCTTTGGTGCTATCCTGCAAAGATAGCCATCCAAAACATAATAGACTTGGTTGAGCTTTTCTACTACTGCATCAAAGTGTGGGTGATCCAGGAGAATGCATGCTTTGCTAAGATACATTGGATTAAAAGTTTCTACTTTTATCTTTATGTAGACCACTCACTAGAATCTCTTCTTCTGTCACAGCCTTTGTTTTCTTACTGGGTAAGGCGCAGGCCATTTTGTAAAATCAGCCACATCTACCAGTAAATAGTTTGCCAGTCTCTTGCAAAGGCCCTTAATATTCTCCCTTGGTGCCTCTTCAAGATACTAATGCATAGGATCCCAACCTGCTATAGAGGGACTTCCTTTGCAAAGCAAACATCAAATTTCTTGCATCAATTTTCTACTTCCCCCCAGCATTGCCCCAGTAGAAATTTTCTCAGCTTTTCTATTTGTTTGGCAACAGCAGGTGATACCTACTTGCATCATCCACTGATTATATCCTTCCCACCCCATACAATATCACAACTTTAAATTCCAGCCTTCCTACTTTGACCAAGAGCCTTTCCTGTTATATGGCAAATAGCTCCTGCTTTCCAAGATTGCTGCACATCCCAAATGATTTTCCAGTTACACAATTTTGATCCTGTAGTCTTCTCTTTGGGAATCTTTCATTTATTGTAAAGTCCATTTCTCCAACTCCATATCACCATTTCAAAATATGAATCAAAATCATGAACGCAATTCTGTATAATATGGGAAGAGTCTTATGAAGCAATATATTTCCATTTAAACTCCCAACAAGGTTGTCTAAACAAAGCTGTGGACACAACTGGAAAATCCTAGCACTGGAGTTGTTCCAGCCACCTGTCAATCTCTGTCTCAGATTCGGTAAACCACTGATTTCTCAAATCCTTTATGTTTTTGTGACAATGCTGCCCCCAAACCATAAGCATCTATTTCCAATATGAAAGGGAGTTTTCAATCACAGGTAGGCCAAGACAAGAGTAGTAACAAGAGCTTCTTTTAGCTATAGAAATGCTAAATTATACCCTGCTAGCCCCTGAAATGGTTCATTTTTCTCGCTCAGTCTGGGAAGTGGTTTTGAAATATTAACAAGTCCAAAGATAAACTGTCTTCAGTAGGAAGAGTATCTTACAAGACTGTAACAGGAGTTAGCAAGTTTGACACAGATCCCATTTTTTTTTGCCAATGAACATTTCCTCCTCACTGATGGTTACTTTGGGTCTCTAGAGGGGTTTTAGCCATTCTACATCTTTCATTTTCTGTATAGCCACTACAGTATATAGATATTACAATGGTTTCTGGCCCAAGAGGTAGAAGAACTTTTGGTCTTGTGAACCAATTGCTTATGGATGTTTTGGTTCTTGTGATTCACATCTTTAAATGAAATGCCCATAGACTGATTACTAGGTAAGTACCTTTAGTGAAACGGACTATGCAGTTACTGGCTATAATGAAATCAAAATCAATCCTTAGCTCATCTACTGCCTCACTACTAAGACACTTGCTTAAGGTCCCTTTTCAAACCAAATGTTCCTAATGTGCAGATGAGTGCATATTTTCCAGCAATTCTGTCCATCCGAGGCCAATTACTTCAGTTCGGAGTCCCTTATCCCCTTTTAAAATATTTACAGCGTGCATCTACACATTCATTAATGCACACTAGTTACTGCACATTTAATTTAATACTTGCTTAATGAAGTACTAAGTAAATGCACAGTAACTACAGTAGTCCCAAAGCGTAGGTTTTTTGTGATGCTTACTGTGCAGTAGCCTAATACTACTGCACACTAGCACCTTAGCATAGTTTTTGCCCAGCACACTATTGCACAGTGTTATTAGGCTACTGCACATTAGGCATCTCATGTAGACACACCTGCAATCTAGTTACAATTCCATTTAAATCACCGTCAATTACCTCTGTGCCTTTCACAGATCCTATTATGTATTCAGTACCCAAATTCCCATTTTTCATAGAATCATAGAAAAGTAGGTCTGAAAGGGACCTTGGGGAGTCATCGAGTCCAACCCTCCCCTCAAAGACAGATCATCTGTATCTAAGCCATCCTAGACAACTGTAAGTCTAATCCCTTCTGAAAAAAACTGTGAACAACCCTCTTATACAACTGCCAGAAACAGTGGCCCAAAGTATCAAAAATACCATATCCTGCCACAGGTAAGCAGGAAGATGAGGGCACTGTTAATGTTCTACCACTGTGAGGACAGGAAATACATGTTAAATATGCTCAGGACAGCCAAGCAAGAGGACCATGTTCCCTGCTCCAGAGGAAGGCAAAAACCACACAGTACATGCCAATCTGACTGGGTAAAAAATTATTTCCCTGTCTGACCAGAGGCATGAGATAAGCAAACACTATCCATCCTGGTGCTCGAGACCATATACACCTATCCATGCATCACACCTGACTGAAGAGCCAAAATGCCCTTTTCTATCATCCTATCCCTTCCATAAACTTATCCCAGTTCCTTTAATCTTCTTTCATTATCAAGCAGGTTATGAAGCTCTGCCTCATTATCCCACTGATGAGCATGGTGAACATGGTCTTTGAGTGATGAATGGTCCTATGCAGTCTATTGCACTGCCTTGCTGTCCTAACCATGAAGACGTTTTTTCCTGGTATGCAATGTAAACCTGCTTTGCTGCAATATCAAGCCATTGCTACACATCCTACTCTCTGCCACCAGGTTATGTTCAACTATGGATCTAGGCCTTCAAGCTCTGAACATTCAGCTTGGTGTTCCCACCCCATTTCTCAAGCTAGGAAAGAGGTTTTCATTATACAATTGCCATGCATTGTCCTGGCCGATATACTATTTATAATGAACCTTCTTTTCCCAGACCATTACTTCTCATACTTCGCATTTCATTGAACAGCTTTCCTAAATTTTTGCATTCTTGTCAATTTATTTGGTTCTACAGACTGAATTTATCACTTTTTCTGATTGCTCAGTAATGTTATGACACAGATTAGAACCCCCTTTCTGTAAGTACATTAGACCCAGAATGCGATTCCCCTGGCATATCTACATGTGCATTAATGCACCTTTTTTAATGCTCATTAAATTTCATACTTCCAGTGTGAGGTACTAAATGGATGCACATTAGGCTGCACTAATGTGCAGTAGCATATTTGCATGCTTTTTAGTGATGTTTAGTGTACAGTAGATTATTTTACTGCATATTAAAGCGTCATGTAAAAAACTGTGACATTACACTAATGAGCAGTAAAATAGTCTACGTGTGCTTTAATACACAGTATCGATGTGCCCCCTTTTCCCTCCAGTATATTAAACTTAGAGTTGTAAAGTGATGTCTTAACCAGGTGCAAATTTAATATAGGTGTATAAAAAGGTAGCGAACTAAAGCAAGTATTTACAGGTTGTAAATACATATAACTATAACTATATACACACCAAAATACAAACGGGAAAGCATAATGGTCCCAAACAATATGAACAGGTAAGTACAACAATAAATGGCACGCTAAAATACAAGGTGTACAGTTAACAGTTATAAACACTCCAAAAATGCACAGTGTGTCTCAAACAATCAATAAACACTCCAAAATATGAGACACAAGAGTTCTCCAGTGGTTCCCCTCCTCTAGGGGATCTCTTCCTCCTGCATCTTTTCTGAGGCTACCTTCCCCGAGTGTCAATCCCTGGTGGGAGACCCATTACCCCACTGACCCACATGTCCCAAGGACCTGGGTGGGGCGGTGTTCCCTGGCCTGACTAACGTTTCTCCAAGGGAGGGCTCAGTCCAGGCCTCAAGGGAGCAGCGCATCTCACTCACACTTCATGCCAGGATGGGAGACGCAAGCCACTTCACTGTGGCTCCCAGGGTCGGACCCTCCACACAGCGACGCCTGCACCACAGCCCGGCCTCGTGCCGGGGTTGGAGACCCAAGTCACCTCACTGCAGCTCCAAAGGGCCTGGTCCCTCACAGACCCTCTGTGCAGCAACACCCACACCGCCCATCGCTTCTGTCCAGCGGTGGAATTTTTGGGGCTCTTCTGGGTAGCCAGATACACCTGGTGGGCAGGTCCCCCCACTCTTCTGGGCTCTGGGACCTCTTCCTTCTTTGTCTGTCACCGATTGCACCATGTGGTTGGCATGCAACTGTTTTTATCCCCTTCTCTGTCCCCAGATTGAAAATGAACCAATTAGGGGGGCTGCAACTGTAGTTCCCAATTAAGTCCACTCCTGCCCCCGCTTTGGAGTAGAGGAGGAGCTTTGTTGGTATGCTTGGCATACTGACAGTTTATGCGCTAACAGTTCAGACCTAGGAAGAAATATTTTAAGGCACAACTCGGTGTAGGGCAAGAACTGGCAATATATTCCATTAAAGGCTCTGGGTTACCTTTCCTATTTGTCTGAGTGACTTCACTGGGGCTGAACCTATTTCAGACACAGGTGATCTTGGTATTGTTTTCATTTCATAGGGAAATTAAATGCTTTTTGTTTTTAAACACTTACATACAAAGATGAGTTCCACATGTTATAGTGGATTTCCCTCAGTTCAAGCTCTCAAGCAATAGTGTTCTTCCAAGTGTTCTCGATACTATATTTTGAAAATCTGAACCAAGTTGAAGTATTTCTTCTTCTGAAACTTAAATAGCACTTTGGTGCAGCAGTCATTAAATTCCAGTCATATCCTCTATCCAATCTTCACTTTTTCCTAAGAAATGCCACCCAGGACAGTCAAACAGGAGAAGCAGGTCACTGATCCTCTGGCACATTCAGAGAGATTAATGAATACATCATAGAAGAGGTCAGAGGCAGCACAGAAGATTCTTCAGCATCCCTGAGTCACTTACAAAAACTATTTTTTAATCCCAGAATATTCTCCTAAATTTCCATTTCTGTAGAAAACCACCTTTGGCAAGGACCGTACAGAGGTTATCTGTATTTAAAATAACCTGGCAGCCTAGGAATATGGGGATATTTCTAAAAGACTAATGTTATCTGCATATCAACAGTGAGGGGGGAGGGAGAAGAAGAGGTGGACCAGAATGCTACAGGCTTAGTGCATAGATAACTGCTGGAAAGCAGGTAGCTAAGGAAGAAAGTGTCATGTATCAAACTATTCTGGACAAGAAAGTATTCTTCTTATTTGTTTCACATGCCTGATTGGTAACTGCTGCCTCTCGTACACTTCCTATTAAATTTTAAGTGTTTTTGTTGCACTGCCTACCTCAAATATTCAAAAATCATGGGATTTTAAAAATAAACTTTGGGTTCTTTTGATTTGCCCCCTTTGGAGTTCCTTGTAGAGTTTAGGTTTTCAGGCTTTTTTGTCACTGTAAAAGGTAGAAACAGAATTGGAAGAGGACTCCAGAGGTCATCAGACTTCCCCGTGCTCTGATGCAGGATTCAATATACCTTGACTGTCCCTGGCAGATGTTAAAAACCTCCAAAGAAAGAGAATCCCCATTCTTCCTATGTAGCTTCTTCAGTATTTCTCTAGTCAGAAAGATTTTTTCCCCCAATATCCATCCTAAATCTTATTTGCTGCAAATTAAGCTAATATCTTTTATTCCTAGCCCTACTAGGTGTGGATACTGTCCTCTTTGTAACATTTTTTATCTATTGAGAGAGGTATCATGTCCCTCCTCAAAGAGCGGGTCTCTCATACTTGTATGATTTCTGTGGTGGATTTAAACCAAGGGTTGGGGAATGGGGGAGTTAGTGAGACTCACATTTAAAAAAAAATTGAGAATTGGCAACACTTCTGTGATGATGACTCATTTACAAACAAATAAATAGTTACTGATGCATTTCATATTTGTATACAGGCAGTCCTCGACTTACGACATTTAGAGTTACAACAAACGGCACTTAGGATGTTTATAAATTGACACCCTGTTTGAAGTTTCTGACATCAGTTTCAACTTCATGACACTTAGTCCGATGCAACACCATGCCAGTGAACAAGTTCGATGCATCACCCATCTCCCTGAAGAACATCAGTCCAAACTTCCTTGGACACTTTCTTTAGGAAAGCAGACAAGACTCCAGAAAAACCTGCAGCCAGGACTCCGGAGAAGACTCCAGCCAAGAACCCGTCAAAAAGTCCAACCAAGAGCCCTTCAAAAAGTGCAGCCATGTCACCTATGAGAAGTCCTTCCAAATCAATAGGATTGCTATTTACAATATAAATGCATTAATATTGGGGTAGCTATATTACCCGTCTATAATTGATTGAGTACAAAATTCTGTGTTATGGTTATTTTGGTGGCAATAAGGTATTGAGCCTTGGTTCAGGAACCAATCCCCCATTTATAACATTGTTCCTATGGGAAAGTTCTGAGTTACAACATTTTGACTTAATGCGCGATTTTCAGGAACCAATTGTGTCATAAGTCCAATGACTGCCTGTATATGTAGTATATGTACTTAGGTGCTCATGCCTGAAAGGCACCTAAAAGAACTACCACCACAACTCTGAGGCCTGTTCCTCTAACAGAGTTGTATCAAGAGAGATGGGAAGTGCAGCAGCCAAGCCATCTCCCTGAATCTGCTATCTCACACACCAGAGGCACAGAAACAATCCCTCACAGAGACGGATCCCCTGGGGAGAAGATGCTCTTCAGCACTTTTTACAGCTTATCCAGGAAGGAAGAATGAGCAATATATACTTTCCTTCTGCATCAACTTCAAAGTGCCAGCAGGGGTTAGGTGTCTGCCTTTGGAACAAAGACAGGTCAGTAGAATTAGTCCGTTCCTCTGCCCAAGTGCATCATACAATCATAGAGAAGTAGGCCTAGAATGGACCTCCAAGCCACATCCAGACGAGTGTGGCCATGCAGTATGTGGTGCCACATACTGCATATTCAGCTGTTCTACACATGGCAAGGGGGCAGTGCAGGACAGGGTTGACCCCTGGATATCCAGGGTTCACAAAAACCTGCACAAAAAAAAAACAGCAGAGGAGCACACATGGGAGCAGCACACACCACTGAAAATTAGAGCTTGGCTAGCTGGAGCCATGCTCTGGCTGCTGGCCAGGCTCCAAGCGGCAGGATTGCCACTGCTGCAGCCCCTGGAGGCCCACAGGACCCCAGATAGGGGTGCCAGGGCCAGAACAGCGCTGGACCCAGCTTCCCCCACCCTACTCTAGGTAACCTCCCATGCAGCAGAGGGCACATGGCACAAGTGTTCCCCAGGGACAACCAGCAGTGACACAAGGTGTGCTGGTGCTAGTTGGTCCCGGGGAACCAAACATCCATGCTTGTATGGGCACAGCCCCAGGGGTCATCTAGTCCAACCCCCTGCCTGAGGCAAGATCATCCCTATGCAAACCGTAATGCCGCAGTGGAACACAATGTCAGTATTCAATGACTGTCTTCTTCCCCGCACCCAGTACATCTGTGCAAGCATACCTACTTCCCCTCAGCACATGTCATTGAGGGCAGGCCCCAGATAACCTATCATTGATATGGACAACACTGAATACTCGTAGGTGCCTGAGTGGAATCAGAAATCAAGTAGTAAAAGAAACAGGACATTTCATTTATGCTTACACCTGGAGCCCTCTTAATGTAAAAACCCATGAAAAACCCATGCACTGTAAAACCATGCAACCAAACAGAGCTTTCTAATGGACCTGATAGCAGAGGCATGCATTTAAAATAAATTGCATGGCAACGTCATCTGTGAATCTAATATACCATACCATGTATTTTTTTGTATACAGCGCACACACCTTTTTCCCACAATCAGCCCCTAAAACTGCAGTTTGTCTTAAGTGAGGCAGCTGACTTTTCTGCCCAGAATAGAAGCCTACACTTTGATTCATGCTCCAAAATCACCTGCCCAGATGCAGCAGTGAAATTTCTTTTCACACAACTGAAAGAATCAGTTGATTTAATGGCTCATTTTTCTTCGTTCCACACATGTTAACAAGAGTCTCTCCTATTTAATGGTCTTCATGTTCTAACAATCAAGCTAACCTTTCTACTGGTAATTTTGCTGTCTTCTAACTACTCCTCATCCCCCTTCTCCTACTGCACAGCCTTGGTCTGTGCTCTATACATCCATAACTCTGGAATTATCTTTTTTTTTTTTCATTCCGCCCTCCCAAAAGCAATATTTTATTCTGGGGTATATTGAATGAGAGAAATATGGTAAGTAGTAAGGAGTTAAAAGTTGTACTGTGACCTTGCCTCTTTTTTACATCAATACACTTATTTGGATTAGATTGTTTAACAGGCACCCTGACTAGGTAGAGATATTATACTTTTACTTATACTTTGAGGGGGCATGGCATAAGGATGTGGCCCACAACTTCCTGATGACTTATCTCTGTACGTTGTTAATCAGTATGAGCCAGCCATAATAGATTAGACTCTAGCCATGGCCCAGTTTCTTTCCTGCCATGACTCGATGGTTGTTTTTTTTTCTTTGGGAGGAAGTATAATAGTATAAATCTTATTATTAAGGCATGAGGCTTGTTCCTATTGGGGCTTCAACCTTCCCTTGCACCCCAACCTTACACCAACCAGGTGCTTTCTTTTTTTAAGTTGTGCTATCAGAGTCTTACACATACAATTTTTTCCATGGTTCATTTTTTTACTGGGCTTTGTAACTCTGCCAACACCCTTCATTTGGAATAGGCAAAACATGCTGGGCAATCTGGTGGTTGCGCCAGAGGAGAAAGTGGAACTCTTTAACCAATTCTTCACCTCCATTTTGTTGTGCAGGGACCAGGATTTCCCTGCTGTGATTCCAGACGGAGTCGAGGGAGACCTCAGGTTGGGGAGGACTGGGTTAGAGAGCTTCTGGAGGGGCTGGACGTGTTCAGGTCAGCAGGTCCAAATGCTCTCCACCCCAGGGTGTTGAGGGAGCTAGCTGGGGTTATTGCAGGGCCCTTGGCATGGCTTTACAAGCACTCGTGGTGCTCAGGCCAGGTGCCAGATGACTGGGAGATAGCTAACGTGGTCCCCATCTTCAAAAAAGGGAAGAGAGAGGACCCGGGCAACTATAGGCCCGTCAGTCTTACCTCAATCCTAGGGAAACTCTTTGAGAAGATCCTCAAGGAGCATATCTGTGATGGGCCAACTTCAGGGATGATGCTCAAGGGCAACCAGCATGGTTTCATTAGGGGCAGGTCATGTCAGACCAACCTGATTGCCTTTTATGATCAGGTCACAAAGGCAATGGATGCAGGTGTCGCCATGGACATAGTCTTTCTAGACTTCAGCGAGGCCTTTGACACCGTCTCCCACCCCATCCTCATTCAAAAACTAGGCGACTGTGGCATTGATGCCTACACAGTCAGATGGATTGCAGATTGGCTCAAGAGTCATACTCAGAGGGTGGTGGTAGATGGGTCATATTCAACCTGGGGGGCAGTCGGCAATGGAGTCCCCCAGGGCTCGGTCCTTGGGCCTGCGCTGTTCAGTTTCTTCATCAGCAATTTGAACGATGGGGTGAAATGCAACTTGTTTAAACTCGCTGATGATACCAAAATTTGTGGTGAGGTGAGCATGCTAGTAGGGAAGGAAAGATTGCAGCAAGATCTGGATAGGTTACAGGAGTGGGCTAGCAAAAACAGGATGCATTTCAATACTGACAAGTGCAGGGTGCTGCACTTAGGCAGTAGAAACCAGCAGTACACTTATAAGATGGGAAACTCCCTTCTTGAGAGCATGGAGGCAGAAAGGGATCTTGGAGTCATTACTGACTCCAAGATGAACATGGGCCGCCAACAATGCGAGGTCACAGTTGGCAGGGCTAACCAGACCTTGTCCTGCATCCACAGGTGCATCTCTAGCAGGGACACAGAGGTGATCCTCCCCCTCTATGCAACACTGGTCAGGCCACAGCTGGAGTACTTCATCCAGTTCTGTGCGCCCCACTTCAGGAGGGATGTGGACAACATGGAGAGGGTCCAGAGGAGGGCCACCCGCATTATCTGGGGACAACAGGGCAGACCCTACATCGAAAGACTGTGGGACCTAAACCTGTTCAGCCTTCACAAGAGAAGGCTGAGGGGGGACCTGGTGACTGTCTATAAACTCACTAGGGGGGACCAGAAGGGTTTGGGGGAGACACTGTTTCCCCTAGCGCCCCCTGGCATGACAAGGAATAACGGCCACAAGTTGTTGGAGAGGAGGTTTTGATTAGACATCCGCAAGAACTACTTCACAGTTAAGGCGGCTAGGAGCTAGAACCAACTTCCAAGGGAAGTGGTGCTGGCTCCTACCCTGGGGATCTTTAAGAAGAGGCTTGATGCCTACCTGTCTGGAGTCATTTGAGTCCAGTTTTTCTCCCGCCCAGGCTTGGGGTCGGACTTGAAGATCTACAAGGTCCCTTCTGACCCTACTTCTATGATTTTATGATTCTATGATTCTATGAATCTGAGCATCCTCGGCCCATTTCTTCCTTTATCAATTTCTCTTCTTGGACTTTTGGCCTTAACTTGGCCAGTTGCAGCAAAGATTCCCTCTCAATCAAAGTAATGAAAATATGAAAGAACAAAATACAGGAGCTTTTAATTTTGACAGCTCGTAAGGTGAGGCCCCTCTAAGCCTTTTTTTTTTGTACTGCTCTGCCTCTTTTACTTCAGGGACTCAGACCCTTTCTCTAATGGGCGAATATTAACTTCCTCCTAGGGGGCAAACAGTCCCAGTAATCCTGCCAAGGAATGATTAAAAAAAAACTTTCATGCACATTTGGGGTCTTCACCTGGCAGTCCCTTGCCTCCCGGAGTTTCAATCCTTGATATTGCCATGCTCGGCAGAACTACTCTGTTGGAGCTCCTCCAAGCTCAGAAATCCAACATACAATCTCCTGCTTGCTCTAACAGGTAGTCCAACCTGCATCAAAACAAAGAGGAAAAAAAAAACAGCTGCTGTTCTTTGTACCTGACTCATTCCCTTCCCATCTCTCCACAGTACAAATCCTTTGATCACTTCCAGGTGCTGCGGGAATCAGTATTTAGAATACCAGCCATGACATTTGAGAGTTTTGGAAATATAAAAAGAAAACAGCTTCTCTCTGAATAGCTGCTGTAGGCAAATACAGCACTGTACTACTACTTGTACATGCCTCCCTGCCATAGAGCATACACTGGCTTACATTACATTCTGAACCATTAATCACATCTTCTGAAAAAGCTTAGAAAGCAGCAGTAATGAGTAACGCTATCAAAGGGGCCATTTCAGGACAAGTTATTTACATGCCATTATTGTAGAAGATGACCTTGCTGCCTCTAACATAATGGGCACAAATGATGTCCTAGATAAATAGATCTATGTCAACAAACAGAAAGGGAGCATGAATACTGCAGCCCAGGCAGGAAAAATGGTGCATGCCTTGATAAATGGTGCCTTTACAAACTGCCTTTGCATACCCTCTATCTTATCCAATGCATAGCTCTTTGTAAAAGCTGATGGATGCATTATTTAGAAGAGAAAGAAATCTGTTCTTTTCATGGATCTATGCACAAGAAGTCAAGCTCTGCAGTGTCATTAAACAAACTTGTGCACTTAGCGGATGGGAAATTAATGTCCACGTGCCGTGTCAGATAATAGAAACCATGGTCTACATGTCAGACAGATTGGTGGAACAGACATGCATTAAAATGACATGCTGAATGTGACGGTAGTGAACAGAACTGTCACAGACTGTGGTGCAAACTCTTGTAAAGACTGACACAGTAGTAGATTTTGGGGTTGAGATAACACACATCATGCCTATTATTACATGTACCATGTATTGGCTAACAAAATGAGGAGAAAACTTCAGCCACCATTCACCCATGTTCATACAGACGAATTTATTTATGCTCCTCAAAACTCCTTGCCTCCTATAACTTGTGTTTTTCTTCCAAGTTTCATGCAGGCTTCTATAATTTCCTAGCTATAGTTCTCAGCCTACTCTACACAACAGGGTTTCTAATGAAAACAAGATAACCCCAGAGAAATCATTTCAGTTCTTAACATATCATAGACAGCAAAGGTCCTCAGAGTCCTGTTTGCCATTAGTTCCCTCAGTTTGGGAAAAATAAGGATGTTTTACATCCCACAGATCATTTAGCTGTCTTGTGTTCATGCTGATATGAATTGGCCCCTCTGTAGTGAAGCTGTGAGTCACTTCCATCTACTTGACTCACAATATCCCATTCACCTCTCCCTTTATGGACAGAGTGCTGTTGTCTCTGAGAACCCCCATCGGCCGTTTCCTTTGGCAGCAAGAAGAAACCCAGGCCAAATGAGAAGAACAAATTCTAGGTGTGAAGTCGTGGTTACTTCAAAATCAGTGTACATTCCCCTTCTATTATTCTTTTGTTAGATAAAAAAGTATGCATACACACAGAGAGACACGTATAAATATGCATTCTGTGTATGTATATGTGTATGTGTATACACACATACATGTTATGTGTATTTTTATGTGTGTGCATGAAAGCATCTCTGATGAAATTTTGTATGTGGTTATATCACCTTGCTACACAGCAACGGTGCAAGTTAGCCATTTTCTAGTATAAGATAAAGGTGTGGCTGGAAAATAGAAGACTTGGAGAAGCTGGTGAATTAGATAGTTTGGTCTAAAATGTGAATGCTTATTTCCTATTACAAACCCATCAAATTTGTTGGTAGGACAGCTGTATTTCCCAGAATGCTTTCTACAGTTTGCACCAAACACAGATCATTGCAGGAAGGGACCATTTTCCTGACATGAAACAAAATACATTCTTACTGATTAGCTGAGTACCATCCTCGATATCTTGCTGCTTGAGAATTGTAGAAAATTAGGTTTGGAAGGCACCACAGGAGGTCATCTAGTCCAACCCCATGCCTCAACCAGATCATCCCAGCCAAGGCTTTGTCTACCTGGGTCTTAAAAACCTCCAAGGATGGAGATTCCACAACCTCTTTGGGTAGCCTTTGCCAATGCTTTAGTACCCTCCAGATAAGAAAGTGGCTGCAACTTGAAACTATTGCTCCTTGTTCTGTCATCTGCCACCATTAAGAACAGTCCAGCTCCATCCTCTTTTGAACCCCCCTTCTGGTAGTTGAAGGCTGCTATTAAATCTCCACTCAACCTTCTCTTCTTCAGACTAAATAAGCCCAATTCCCTCAGCCTCTCCTCAGAAGTCATGTGCCCCAGCCCCCTAACCATGTTTGGACTCCACCGGACTCTTTCCAATTTGTCTACATCTTTTCTACAGTGGGCGGCCCAAAACTGGACATGGTATTCTAGATGTGACCACACCAGTACCGAATGGTGGGGAATAGTTCTTGCGGAATAACCACTATGGAGGTAGATTGCTGTACTGGACAGGCTTTTTCACTGACAATAAAACCTCATTACCAGAAAGCAGATTGGAACCAAAAGTGTCCAACTAAAATTGCCCTCCAATGCCTTCCTTCTGAGAGATAGTTATATAATCCTATAAGGAACCTATATATTTATTATGTATGCCACTGTATTTTAGTTTATGGTAAATGCTTCTTTCATGTATTGTGCTGTTCTCCTCTAATGTGCTGCTGAATTAAGTTTCTAGTATAGTGTATTTTGACTGAAAGGAGGAAAAATATTATCTAAAGCACTCACTCCATTACTAATAATTTTCCATCATTCTTTGTACAATCAGACTAATACATACTGTATTGTATGTTAGTGCCAAGTACTACACATTGGCTTCAGTAATTAGGTTATCCAGGCAAGATAAATAAATCTCCTACTATTTCATGTGAAAACTTTTGGCATTATGCAAATGTTCTCAATTAGTTTGAGAGTTATCAGCATTCTGGGAAGAAGAGATTACATTGAATGTATTTGAGAAAAGCATGTATCAACATTCTAAATATGGTTTGCATATGGAAATGAAAAATGGCTAGGAAATTCAACTATTAAAGCATAAAAATGCTTAATTAGATGGAATTCATGCATTAAATTTAGTTTTATTTTACACAGGAGTCCTCCTTCCAGTTCTAGTAAAGTAGCACTTGCCTGGTAACAATTAAAAGCTAATACCAATTTCTTTTGAAGTTGTAAAAGGTGAAAATGGAGTGTGCTAGTCTGTGTAAGAGATATCTTCATTAACACAAACAGAAATGCCTCTGCTTCCGTTATTGACATGCACTTGGGATACTGGTTTGCTGAAAAATATTGAATAGATCTCAATAAAAAAGCAAAAACCACAACAACAAAATTCAAAGGCGTATTCAGGACACAGAGACTGCTGACAGGGAGTGGAGGAATTATTTTCCCCTTCTGAAATTTTTAAAGCCTTCAGGTCAAACAGTTAAACTCTGGAAAGTTTATTCTTGAAAGTATCTTGTTAATTTCTCAGCATTTGTGGTTCATCATTCTTCTTCTCAAACAGTTTTAGGGATTTATGGTGTCAACTAGCAAATTGCCTGTTAAGAATGACAAGCGGGCAGGGACACAGGCCCGTATCCAGTCCCCCCTCCCCCAACACCAGTTCAGGCCCAGGCCTACCCCCCCCGCCCCCACACTTTGGCTCTGGGCCTGTTCCCCCTCTTCCCCCGTGCTGTGCCTGTGAAGGAGCCGCTGGGCTCAACTGTCCCACAACCTGGCCCGGCCGGGGCCCCATTCAGTGACTGGGGCCCTGGCCAATCCGGGTTGTGGGGCAGTTGAAGCCCCGTAGCTCATGCAGGAGAGTGGCACGGGGGAGCCAGGCGGGGGCAGGGGATGTGGCCCCGCAATCTGTGCATGGGGCAAGGGTGCCATGTGCCTCACTGCCTGGTCCTGCAGCAGGACTCACATGGCACTGTGCCGCACCACTGCCAGAGCAGCAGCAGTGAGGCACAGAGCAGAGGCTGAGCATAGCTCACAACTGCAGCTGCCCTGGCCCATGCAGATTATGGGGCCATGGTCTACCGCACGGCTTCCCCGCGCCACAGCCCTGGAGGAGCCGCCGGGCTCCAATTGCCCTACGACCAGGACTGGTGGGACCCCAGTCACTGTGAACGGGGCCCCAGCTAGGCCAGGCTATGAGACAATCAGAGCCCAGTGACTCATCCAGGGGTGTGGCTGTGGCACAGGGAAGCCAAGGGGGGAATGTACCCCTCCCACCCCCAGCTCCTCCCGCATGCAGCTGCTCCACCCTGCACCACCTCCCAGGAAGAGACAGGGGAAGAAGCTTGTACGTGGCCATCACCCTGCGCCCTGTGCTCAGTTTCCAGGCACATGCAGCCACCCCCCACCCCCTCCCTGCTCCCTCTCCATGGGCAGAACTGATTGGGGGCCAGGGAGCAGGGCAGGCAGTCCGGGGCATGGCGCAGTGGGGCAGGGAGCGGTGCGCTGCCACAGAACCACACACTGCACCATGCCCACTCCCTTTGTCTCCCTCCCCATCGCTTCCTGCTCCCTGCCAGCTGTGGTCTAGGGCTGCGCTGTGCCTCCCGACGACAGGCTGCAGGGAAGAGAAGGTGCGAGAGGGAGGAACAGAGGCAGGGGAGCGGGCACAGCATGGTGTGCCACACCGTGCAGCAGGCAGTGCACCATGCCCCATGGCAGGGAGCACCCCTCAGCAGGCAGCACGCCACACCGCACCCCCAACTGCCTGGCCTGGTCCCTGGCCCCTGACTACCTCTGCTGCCTCCTGTCTCTTTGTCTGTCCATAACACTCCAGACCATTTTTTATTTTCTTTTTTGCCTCTGTGGAGGTGGGGCAGAGGGAGCCTCCACACCAGAGGTTTGAAGAGGTGGTGGTGGTATGGGCAGAGGGGTTCCTGCTTGAACTCAGCTGGCCCAGCCCCCACCCGCCTGGCCGCGCAGCCAATCAGCACATGCGCAGTTGGGTAAAAGCGTTACAGACAGACAGACAGACGGAGGCTTTTATTATATTAGAATAGTGACCATGCTACTGCATCCCCCCTGGATCTGCCCCTGAATATGCCCTATGCTTGCTTGCAGCATAAGGCTCACTCTTGCTTGACATACACTGCCAAGATCCTACAGAAAGACCTACAAAAATGTCCCTGTTTCTTGATACTTTCTACTCCATTCTCTACCAACCACAACTAAGAATAACTCATTTAACTAGTAGCAGCAGCAGCAGCATTAATATATTATGTTAAAGCCATCGTTATGGCCTAGAACCTCACTGTGCTAGATGTGGTAATCATACAGCACTAACAGTACCCAGCCCCAAAAACTTTACACTTCCTTTTGGGCAACTCCTTTCAAAAAGCAGCTTATGCACTGAAAAAAGGATAAGGAAAAAGAAGAAAAAGTAGTACTAGTTGTTTCAGGGGACAAGAGCTATACTTCAATTCATGTCAAATTCAAACAAGAGTTTTAGTTGGAGGGGAAAAACATCTTTTAGAAAATTAGAGTATGTACTTGAACCTGTTCAGAATTGAACATTTCTGTTTTTATGTTGAAAATTGCCTCATTAAAACATTTTGCTAAAGCTGAAATAAAATGATTTTTGCCTTGGCCCTCAAACTGGAAAATCTGTTATGCAAAAAGTTCTACTTTTAAGTATCAAACAAAAGACAACATTTGGATGCAAACAAGCGGGAAAGTAAAAGGAAACAGTGCTGATCAACATCATCACCATCAGGTTATTTGCAGGCTTCATAGCAAGAAAGGCTTTAAAAGAGAAGATCTGAAGAAAAACAAATAACATGACCATGCAAATATTCACATAGAGTACATCCCAAGACTCAGATCCCCTCTGCAAGTTAAAGTATTGTGCAATTAGCTGGTTAATTGTGAAATTAACTGAAACCAACTACATATGCAAAGTACATATTACACCATAAAAAGGCCCAATCCGCTATAAAGCTAGATCTCAAAAATGTGTACTAGCCTTATAGCTGGTATCCAGCTTTAATTTGGATGTGGAGCTGACTGAGTGCCCAGCTTCAGGGGTGCACTATGCCCCATGGGGCTCGAAGTTCTGCAACTGAGGGGACTCTTAGCCCCAGTAGCTGCTGACCCTGAGTCCCAGTAGCTCCTCATGGCTGCCAGGACCCAGAGTCTCACAGTTGCAGACTCTGGGGCCTGGCAGTGTGCCTCCCAATGCCATGACCCAGCTGGATCCTAGCAGCTGTGGGGCACAGCTGCCATAGTCTCTAAGCCCCAGCAGTTTCACATACCTCTAGTGTTACTTTACATTTTAGCCAGGGTGGAAAGCAAGATTAATGATCAGTGAGCTTATTCCAACCATACATCGAAAGCTTGACTGGGATATGCTTAAGCACTAACTCATTTACAGCTGTAAGTGCACTTGTGGAGAGAAACAAACAATGCCACACACACATCACTGAGGAGTGCCCCCTCTACAAACTAAGAGGTGGATTAATAACTTTGAACTCAGCTAACGAAAAGGCAATTGCTTGGCTAAGAGGATTTGCATTCGCTAAATAAAAAATAAAGCTATAAGTACAATGCTCACATAGCCTTGGATTTGAGAGAAGTTGGGTCAGTTGGCCAGGCATTGCCATTTCCTTGTGGATTCACAATGGTCGAAGTCACTCAGCAGAGTCTCGAGTAATCTGATTCCTTGCAGCTATACAACTTTATACTTCTAGCTGCATGGTGTTAGTTACATATGTCAGTCCATATTTGGTTAACCTAACTCTGCATCCAATCCATGTCCACATCCTTGTTTCCTTTAGAGTACAAAACACCAATCCTGCACAGCAACCCAATACCTGCTCAGCTTAGTCACATACGCTTATGCCATCATGGCATTACTCTGGCCAAACAGGACTTGCCAGGCTACACTGGGGCTGGGAGACTGGCAACTACCATCTCCCAGCCCTGGGGGTTTCACACACTCTTAGGGCTGGGAGACAGTGGCAGCTGCTGTCGCCCAGCCCCTGGGGCTTCCCACACCACAGGGACTCTGAGATCACAAAAGCTGGATCTCCCAGCTCCACAGTTGAGGGGGCTCCCAGCCACAGGAGCTTCCTTCTTGCTGGTGCACAGGGAGCCCAGGATCTGGCTCCCTCTGGCAATAAGGCATAATGGGATCTAATACACAATCCCACAGTCATGCCTCCTGCCACACGTGTGGCTTGGCAGGAGGTATAGTTGTGTGGATCATGCATTAGATCCCATCATGCCTTTACCTGCATGTGTAGAGAGGCCCTCAGGGCGGAAAGCTTGAAGGCGTCTGCTTGAAAATGTAGTAAGTGAAAAAGTAAAATTGGAATATGAATATATTCCACTTTAAGTAATTTTCAGCTGAAGGTTACTTCAGTTATGGACCCAATCCACATAAATCACATGACCATAACATTACAACACCACAACATTATAAAACGTTGGGGTTTTCTGTTTTAAGGAAACAGAATTTTGTATTGCAATACAAATTGTATTGCAGCCCCTCACAGTTTTTCTCCCACAACCAACCAATAAGATCTCTCTTTCTCTTTGTTGCTGTCTCCTGACTTCTTTCAAGTCTGTCCTCTTTGTATTTCAGTAGTGTAAGGGTGATATTGTAACTCTGGTGGTCCAGAAATTATGTGACAGGCAAGAATTTCTTAGGGTGATATCTTTTATTCGACCAACTATGTAATCATAGACCTGAGGAAGAAAGCTTGTCTAACTTTATCCCAGCTACATAGTTGGTCCAATAAAAGATATTACCCTAAGAAATCCTTGCCTCCCTCAGTATTTCCTCAGACTGCGCTGAGCTTTCCAGTATTTCTCTACCTTTTTGTTTTTCCTGCTTTGTTCTCTTTCACTCGCATGTTCCTCCACTAAAAAGAACTCTTCTTCTCTACCAGGTAGTTGAAATTCCTGAGTGGTCCCACTTAAGCCTTTGTTTTAAGTGGTAGCATGCACTGGTGTTGGAGATGGAGACCATTATTCTTCCATATAGGAGCTTACCCGGTGTCTTGCAACTCTCTTAAATAAAAGACTGCGATTACATCTGCCAGTTCCAAAGACTTCAATGATTGTGTTGTCTTCTTGCTCCTGCCACCAGCTGGCTAAACAACTCACCTTTATGAATGGTAGTTTCCATTTTGTCTGCCCTGTTATTGTGGAAACAAGATATTCTGGACCCAGAACTTCTTTCACTATGTGAGTGTATAGTGCCTAATAAAATGGGACTCCGGTTTTGGCTATCTATAGTAACACAGCTAAAATGATCAATTTGATGTGAATTACAAGAAGGAATGAAACAATACTGTTCATTGTAATAAACTTTAAAAGCATGAATTATACTTTGGAAGGCTATAAACAATGTGTTTTACATATGTAAATGTCTTGATCAGCCCTGAAAACAAAAAGATTAAAAATCAATTTAGCCATGGAAATTGGACTGGTAACTGACCAAGCCAGCAAATTAATCACATAGTATAATGAACGACAACTACCAAACAATAAATCTAAATGGGGCTTGCAGTATTTATGAAGATAAATCTCTGTATTTATGAGAATAAATGCTGAGGGAGAACTGAATTAAAAAAAAAAACAACCAAGGGGCCTTATAAAGAGTTCAATCATTAACTTTAAAGAAGTAGAATCTTAAGTGACAAGCATAGATATTTACCAATGACAGATACTGTCCCTTATACATCTAATTTAGTTTGTTGTGTCTTTTTTCTAAGGCCTTCACTGAATTCAGAAAACAAGTCATTTATCACACACAGCACCAAGCCGCAGCTCTTAAAGCCATCCCCAGGAACATTTCAGTCTCTGAGGCTATAAACAGACATGATGAAATGAAGCAGATCAGCATTGTCCAAGCACAGCTGATCTGCTTTTTTGGGCAAAAAATGTCATCTGTTGCCCCACAGGGTCAGCCTCCTGCTGTTGCCAGGACTGTCAGGAGCCAGATCCTGTGGGACAACACTCAGGGCATATCTCAGCAAATGGGGGAACCCCAGGCTTCCCCACTTGCAGAGGGGCATCCAGGATTTCTTATTTGAAGTCTGCCTCTGCAGGTGGGGAAGCCTGAGCAGGCACTGCCAGGGCTTCAGGGTCCTGATCCTACAGGAGACTTGCCAGGATGTGCAAAATCAGATACCTGAAGCCCCAGGAGCTGCTGTCCAGAGTGACTGGAGAGAGCAGGCAGCTCCAAACAGCCTGCACGCTCTCGCCTTAAAACAAACAGATGTCTGCTACAAAACAGTGCCACAAACAAATACTATCTTTTGTCATGGCCACAAATTTGGGTGTTTGTGGTGTGACAAAGGGCACGAATGGCAACATTTTTTATGGCAGCACAAAGGCGGCATCTGCTTGCCTAAGAGCTAATAAAAAACTTGACTTTAAATTACAACTAGAGATCAAAAATGATGACACACCCTCACATGCATCTCTCAGATATAACACTTTTGTTCTTTTTAGAGTCCAGAGTAGTCTGTTCAGATTTTTAAAATAGCCTCAAAGATGAACTGATAATGAATCTCTCAAAGCTGAACTGGCCAGTTTGTATCCTAAACTGGGGACTGAAAGGTTGGACATTCTAGCCCCAGTGGGTTGCCTTAGTGGTAGGGCTAGATGGGATGCTCCTGACGAAGCTGGCTGATGTGATTGCAGAGTCATTGGCCATCATCCTTGAAAACTCATGGCAAACAGGAAAGGTCCTGGATGATCAGAAAAAAGCAAACATAGTGCCCAAATTTTAAAAAAGGGGAAAAGGAGGATCCAGGGACCAGTCAGCCTTACCTCAGTCTCTAGGAAAATCATGAAGCAGATCCTCAAGGAATCTATTTCTAAGCATTTGAAGGAGAAAAAGTGATCAGAAACTTTCAGAATGGATTCACCAAGGGCAAGTCATGCCTTCATGCCTGACCAACCTGATTGCCTTTTATGATGAGGTGAGTGGTTCTGTGGATGCAGGGAGACAGGTGGCTGTGGTATACCTCGATTTTATCAACGCTTTTGATACAGTCTCTCACAAGATTCTTGCAGGCAAGCTAAGGAAGTATGGGCTGGATAAGTGCACTTCAAGGTGGATAGAAAACTGGCTGAAGCATCAGGCTCAGAGAGTAGTAATTGATGGCTCAGTGTCTAGTTGGCGGTGGGCATTAAGTGCTGCTTGGTGCTGTGTGTGATAAATGACCAGTTTTGTTCAATGGCTTCATTCACAACCTGAAAGATGGCATAGCGTGCATGCTCAACAAATTACCTAGAGAGGTGGTAGAAGCTCCATCCTTGGAGGCTTTCAAAACCTGGCTAGACAAAGCTTTGGCTGGGATGATCTAGTTAAGGATTTCCCTGCTTTGAGCAGAGGGTTGGACTAGATGACCCCCTGAGGTCCCTTCCAACCCAAGCATATGCTTAATTTTTTTTAAGTTAATGGGACTTAAATAGATGTTTAAGTACCCGTGAACCAGTCTCTTTGAACCAGTCGATTATACTGTATGTGCTATTTCCATACATTGGCTGATTCTTTATGTATTTTAAATGTCACTTCCACTTACACCGATGGAAGATCAGGTATGCAATATTTTAATCCCTTTTCTAACCTACTTACTTGCACAAGGGGTGAGCCATGGTAAACTCCATATTTATCTGCATGAATTTGCATGCGCATGTGCAGCTGACAGGCCTGCGTGCATAAGCTTGTACAAACCAATACTGAGTTTTGCAGATGCAGTGGTAAGCAACTGCATTTCAGGCAGCTTGCCTGCTGTTTGGAACTTTCTAATGGCACTATGCTGCAATTCAGAAAGCAAGAAGAATTTCTAAATGGTTTGAACAAAAAGAGGCATTATATTGCATGTTTCTCTTATGCTATCTTACAGCTAAACCATTTTTACTGGAAATAAAGTTTTAAATTTTCAGGACCGAATCCTGACCCCATTAAATTCCAGAAAAACAGGATTTAGCCCTTACTGCCAGAACTAGTCAAGAAAGAAATGCCTGGCTCCATTAAACTTTGATTTCATGTTCACATTCTTGGTGAAATGTTAGGTCCAAAGACAATATACCAAACAGATGAAATGATTGCCTGAGCTGAAGTCCAGTTTCAAACACATCAGTGGAAGCCTCCAGTAAAGACAATAGGCCTCACCAAACATCTTCCTTCCCTCCATCCTTTTCATTTATTAATACAGGAAGAGCAGGTTAATTATTTGATGTCCAACACTTATTTGTGATATACTTTTAGATTTGTGACTTCAACATTTAAGATACCACTCACCACTAATAGAGCTCTTCCTTTTCCATTGATAGAGATAGAGGTTGCCTTCTTCACATAATCATTGGAATTACTCTTTAGGATATACTAACAGTATGGATATACAGAACGATGCATGTACATAAGATATACATGTACTGAAGAAGAAATAAAGTCACTGTGTGTGACGACATTCAGTACAATTCTGATATTTTCTGCACCTTTACTGGAGTTCTTATGGGAAAGGAAGATATGTTTTTTTCTCAGGTTTTTTTAATACAAGTTAATTTGAGAAGCAAAAGATGCCTTATTCTATTCTGTTTTGTTTTTCTCCTTACTACTTGCTTGATTCCTTTACAGTAGTGTCTATTCCATTTCCTGTGTCTCTCAGTTTAAATTTGAAGTAAAATATCTTCCAGATATAATTTTACTGCTCCCTTAGCCACATAATGAAAACTAAAAGGCACTGCAGAATCCCTGCTGAGACAGTGCTGTCAATAAGCTAAGCAAATACTGCTCATAAAAATGTTTACTGTTGTGCTGACTGAAAACGAAAGCAAGTAATCTAGAAGAGCTCCATGATGAAGTATAAGGGCAACTAAATAGCAACATATTCATTTTTTGCTATGCTCCTCTCTGACAGTACTTCCTATTTGTAAGAGGGGTATTGGGTAAACTATGCGTATATACTATGCAAAATGTAGAAATTCACTGCAAGTTTTTCCACTTGCCTTTCAAATATATTTGTGTGTTAAATAAAATTGCAGTGAATATTCTCTTGCTGTTTATTCAAAATACAAAAACCACTAATGTGTTCTAATTAGATTTCCAATAACCTTTCTGCAGAATCAGTCTACAGCTTTTTGGTCTATAGTAATTCAAAAAACATTTTGCATGGTGCATTACGATAAAGTGTGGGGCTTGAGTCCAAGCAGATTCACTCCTGACATTAAGGCTGAAAGAAGATTGTCTCCAGAAAACTAATCAAAAGAAGTTATTTTCCATAGATAATTTTTAAATGTAACAGAAGAATTGAAAAATCATCTTCTTTGAGGAAATCTAGCTACTTTGGCCTCCTGGTCTCTGAGTTGCTCTCAAGCCAAGAGCTACACATTAAAAAAAAAAAAAAAAAAACCCTACAGAAATCAAAGCTATAGATAAACCATTTTCACTGGAAAAGAAAGCTCTTTTTAAGCTTTTAGCACCAAATCCTGACCCAATCAAATTCAATGAAAATAGGATTTAGCTCTTACTGCCAGAACTAGCCAAGAAAGAAAATTTTGGCTCTATTAAAATGTATTTGTCATGCTCAGATTCTTGGTGAAATGTTAGGTCCAGAGACAATATACCCTGTAGATGCAACGACTTCCTGAGTTGGAGTCCAGTCTCATTCACATCAGTGCAAGCCTGATGCCAGTCCAGTAGAGACAGTGGAGTCTCTCAAGATTTACAAAAGAAAGAGAGGTCGCAATCCCACCCATAACCTTGTGATCAGGGCATGAGTTACTGAGGGCATAAGTCACATGGGCTACCAGTCATTATTCTGTTACTGATTTTTTTTATACTAGATTAAGCTAGCCAGATGACTTGGGTCACTTGGGGGACAGTGCCTCATCCCAAGATCCCCCTTCATGGCATTTTTGTCATTCACCATGCTAGGACACCCCGTCATGTTGTCAGACTGATGAAATGGTTCAACCAGGTACTTTCTCAAGCTTTTCACCCTCCCTTCACTTCTCTTCCCTCTCTACACCCCACCCCCCAGCCTTGAAGACATTACTGTCCTTCATCCTAAAGAAAATCTTTTACCACCTTTCAAAATGCACAAAGGAACTTAATCGTTATCAGACCCATCTGAGGTCTTATATCTGTTCTAGTTCCTTCCAACTGGTTCCAACACAAGCTAAGTAACATTGGGTCACTGCCACCCCTACAGATCCTGCATGGTTAACTTTGATGTTGTTTCTTATGTTTCCAAGACCCTGTCTTGCAGGGTCATTCCCCTTGAGCCTGGCTTCCTCCATAGCAACCCACAGTAGAAGACGTAGTTGACTCCTAGATGTCTTTTCCCACCTACCCTGGTCTTTCTTCTGCATCTTCACCTTAGAAATTTCCCCAGACCTCTCTTACTTGAAAGAAAACCCCAAACCTCCATACTCTAGGTATCGTTCTTTGACTGGCCCAAGTTCCTTTCCTGCCACCTGACCAGGTGCCAGTAAGAGAGTAACTCAAGCTCTCCAGCCATTCATTAAAACCTTTTCTTCTGGCAAAACCTCCTCAATTAACCTCAGTAAATTTTCCTGGTCACAAACCAGGTTTCTCCTTTAAAGGGGTCCATTCACCATTTTTTTTCTTATGTTGTCTGAACAATCATCTCTGGGTTGACTAAAGGGATGACCCAGAAGCTGTAGCAGCTGCAGCACACAGTAGTCTTAGCAGAGCAAAACCAGCATGAACACATACCAGTGATCTCTCTAATTAAGTGATTTCCAGTCAAAATCCAGGGTCCTTTCTTCAGACTTTTGAAGGAGCTAGATGTAGACCTTGCTGGAAATTAATACAATCATCAACTAGTGCATATATGTCTCAGACAAAGGCTTAGACTTTGCTAAAGCATTAACCAAGTAGATCTTGCTGGGCCCATCTACACAAGATGCTAAATGCACAGTAGCCTAATAGTACTGTGCAGTAGAGTGTCATGCCAAAAACAGTGCTAATACAATACTGTGCAGTAGTAGTAGGGTACTACGCAGTAGCATCAATAAAAAAGTGTGTGCCAGTGCTAATGCGCAGTAGTGCTGGTTATTGTGCATTGATTTAGTGCTTGATTATACAAGTACTAAACTTAATGTGCAGTAACTATGGCACATTAATGAACATGTAGACACACCCACTGTAAATAAACTAGGCATCACTACACTTGTGTAGGCATAGATAAGGAGGCACTGGGAAATTTCGGTTATGTAGACTTCTCACAAGGCCAATAGAAAAAAAGAGTGACTGCTAAGATGGACCAGAATACCAAAATAAGGATGGAATATACAAGGATTATGATGACCTGATAAACATATTTTATTGCTTCGTGCAAAGTAGGATATTTACACTGTGAACCAATGGATTTATTATCAAGTCAGTCTTGATCTGCAGCAAGTATAAGTAATAGCAAAATCAGACTCAATATCTACAATTATATATTTTCCCCAGATATTTGTTTGTTCTGAAATTAGATGCTTTAAAATATGAATTAGATTTTTTGATGAAAAGGGTCAAATGACTGTACACTATATTCTATTTACTATACAATCTGCATTATACTATGCACTACACACTGTGATGGATTACAGGGGTTCTTGTTGTATTTCTGGTTTTACTGTGTTTATGTTGTAATAATGTTGCATACCGCAGTTTCCCCCTGGCTAACTTATGCATGGGAGACAGAATTTGCTAAAGTCAGACTTCTAACTCTTCAGTGGCCAAAGGCCATGTGCCACACAAGCTGCAACAGCAGGGGCCACACAAGGGTGAGCCCATAGACCGTACCCCCCTCCCTGCACTGCACACTTGGGGTGTGGTCAGGTGATCCCAGTTTTCTTTCCTGCTTGATGCAGGGGGCTGGACCCAATGATCTTCCAAAGTCCCTTCTGGCCTTACAATCTATGACTCTATAGTGTCTTTGATGAGTTCCTCAATCATAAATGATTATCATCTAAGTAAGCTGATGAATCTTTCTTGTGAGACTGAGTTACCACTGGCGTGTCCATGGAGGCCAAACACAGAATGAAAACAGTTTTTTCACAAGAGCTCAGAGGCATTAGGTTCCACAAGTAGGGTTGGGAAAGAAGAAGGAGAAGATTTAGGCCACAGACTTTTCTAACATCCTTTTTATGTTCTGGTTAATACATTCTTCCTGACCATCGATTTAAGAATGCTCCACTGATGTTCAAGTGACCTTCACTTTCAAATGGCTACATAATTCATGAGCTGAGTCATAAAACTGATCCTGCTCCATTGTGCCAAAGATCCTGCTCAGATGAGATTAAATGGGCACTACTTTCATGAAGCATTACAGAATTGCCTCTGGGTACATAGTGATATAATCAAGAATGACTATAATATACTGGTATCCAGTAGCACTTTTCCCTAGCGGCTTCAGCAAATCTATTCCTATTTGGTTGAAAACTGTCTCTATTAAAAGGGAGTGGGAACTAAGGGAGCATTTGCAGTTCCCCCGAGGCCGGCTACCAAGTACTTGGGTTATAAGGCAGACACTGACTTTCTTATGCACCCTGGGCTAAGAACAACGGGAAAAGATTCAGATCTCACGTCTTCTCTCTATCTGAGATGTCCTGTACATATTATGGATTTGCACTGGGGCCACTGTTGTAGAGGTCAACAACCTCACTGTTTGTTATGTCTAGCGGTCATTTGCTCAGCTCAGCATAGGCGCCAACTTTGTTTTTTGCTGATGGGTGTTTGCAGACATAACCAACCCCTCCCCCTGCCCCGCAAACAGAACTTTACCACGCGTTCCCTGCCCTGCATGTGCCCAGCAGAAGCAGTGCATTACTTCAACCCAGCTCCGTAGCATCTGTAAAGAACAGGCATTTTAGTGGGGCTTTTATGTAATAGCTAATTGAATCAGCTTTAGCAAAAAGTGCCAAAAGCCCTGCTAAAGTGGCCAATTTTTACAGATGCTTCAGAGCCAGGTTGAAGTAGTGTGCTTCTTCTTCCAGTAAAGCCCTTTTTTTTTTTAACACCTGCAAGCATGGCTCTGTGATTACTGAGCACCCACTATTTTATTTCAATGGGTGCTTGAGCCCCAGAGTACACACGGAGTCGGCGCCTATGCAACTTGTGGTCTAATTCTTGGCCATTTCCTTCAAAAGTTTCCCTGGACTGCATACCCCCCTTTTTTTTCCAACTCTGATACCTTCAGAATCCTGGGGATTGAAAAAAGCAACTTTCAACTTGTGTTATATTGTAAAAAAGTATGTGGAAGTCTCATCCTGATTCAGTTTTTCTAATGGAAATTTGCTGGAAAGCATCTGAATCAACAGAAACTGCTCCTGCACTCAGGTGGATAACTCACAGATGTAACAGTAATCATGTTCTTATGAAAGGGGTTATATGAGCCGATTATGGAGAACTGGACTCTGTGACCTAGGAAATTCCTTCTAGACCAATATTCCTATGCCAATTTCCTAAAACCAAAGCATTTATAGGCAAGTTGCAACTGTAGTAGAGCATTAGGCAACCTGATGGATGTAGGTACTGATTTACAAAATAAATATCTATATACCAAAAGGTGAAACCTATGGAGCGTACTTTAAAAATCCATTCCCACAGGGTGCTTCCTCCCAAGATCTCACTATTCTTATTAGCTAGGAAACTGAGGGAACCCATCTCCTTCATGGACAGTTCATCACTTATGAGGCCTCTTATTGGAATAATGTACAGTTTTGATTCTGCATGATATTTAAAGAAGATTTAGGTAAAAGGTCAGGTTGAAAGCTACTTATTTCAATATTTCTGTAATGGCCTCTGTACTTCTCATTACCAGAAGTAAAAACCATATTAACTACAATTCCCTAACTCAAGACAGTTCATTCATCAGATTGCACTCTGACCTAGACAGCTACTGCCATTTCCATTATCACCGTCCCATAGCTGACAAAGAGAGTAGATAATCTAAACATTTTTTTCAGATCACATTTTTTCAGCATGCTCTACAAACAATGGACTAGAGTTCTGCAGTAGGTCAGGTACCCATGGGTGACCCGCAAAGTGGGTCGGGTTCAGTGGGGAATGTGAACTACTTCACATTTTGCAGTTTGGTTGGCGGACTGAAAAAAATATTAGGTTTGACTCAGGTCACAATGTAAGCCTCACCAGCAGCTGCTAACACATGAAAAAAAATGTTCTTTACAATAAGAAACAGAGTAAATGAGATCAAACAAAGAAGGAAAAAAGTGTCCCAAACCACAATCTATCTTTTGTTTGATTTCCTCCTGAGCCATTTTGAACACTAATGTGTTGCTTCTTCCATGCTTTAACATCGTACGGCTGCTTACAGACATAAAAAAACAAAAACAAAAAAAAATGATGCTTTACTTTATAGCCAGCACACTCCTGCTCTAAGCCCAAAGTACACATGCCTAGAAGAGAGAGTGAATTAGTTTGACCCAGCTTGCCCAATGTCTGTATAGATTGGGTGTTTTAGCAGGGCTTTCCTGGTGCTTTTATCTAACAGTTGATTAAATCAGTTGTTAGATAAAAGCACCAAAAAGCCTTGCTGAAGCACCTGATCTATACAGACACTGTGGAGCTGAGTCAAAATAATGTGCTGCTGCTGCTTCCAGGAAAGCATGGGGGGGGGCGTTAAACATCTGTCAGCACTTGAGCAGAGTTTCTGTTGGGTTGCAGGTTTGCCTAAAGCAGGTTGGGTTGGTCCAGGGGTAGGAAGTTGTTGCTAATGTGGGTCTCAGTCTTGGGTCCCGTTGTACAATATTGGGTGCGGTTCAGAAGCAGGCTTTTAAAATCAGACCCACACAGGTCTCTACAATGGACCCACTTTCACTCAGGCAAAACTGCTGCAATACTGTATAGTGTAAGGGGTCCCACTCAAAGAGGTGACTTCAGTTAACTCTATACTGCAGCCAGCTCAGGAATGAGGCTGCTGAAGAACACACAGTAAACACCAAAAGGAGGTTTAGAAGCCAACTGGAATGGGACACTAGTCAAGTTGAGACGTTCAGATGTGTTGTTTTGACCCATTTTCATAGAAATAAAGGACTGAAATAAAGTCTGGCTTGGGATCCAAAGTCTTGGGAAATTCACATCTGGAATTGGGATGTCTAACAGAAAAATCTACTGAGGGGTTTTAGGTAGCCAAAATGAGAAACACTTTTCCAATATTCCATCTTCCCTTAATTCCAAGTTATCATTAATCCTTTACTGACTCACACAATACATAAAACTATATGTTATATAGGTATATAAAACCTTAAGTACAAGAATTAGCTTATTAAATTCTCTTAATATTTTAATTGACATACAATGCTTAATATTCACTTGTTCTACTTATACTCTTCATTTTCTTTGCCAATGGAATCTCAGATACACTATTTCAAGCACAGTCAGATTTCTTTTACTCTACGTCCTCTAAGTATGTATCTCTGTCCAGGCAACAAGAGTTCTGGAGAAACAGTTAAGATAAGGTATAGTCAGAAATTGATTCATGCAGCTCCCTCTTTCAGGGGCAAGAGGCACATACCCACAGACAGTCCTGACTCCCATTGATAGATCTCCAAAGTTAAATCAACAGAGTTTTCCAGAGGGTTGTAATTGATGGCAGTCACTCATCGTGGTGCCCTGTGACCAGTGGTCCCTCAAGGCTCTGTCCTGGGACCCATACTGTTCAACATCTTCATTAATGATGTGGACATTGGAGTCAGGAGTGGACTGGCCAAGTTCGCCGATGACACCAAACTTTGGGGCAAAGCATCCACGCCAGAAGATAGGAGGGTGATCCAGGCTGACCTGGACAAGCTCAGCAAATGGGCAGACGAGAACCTCATGGTGTTTAACACCGAAAAATGCAAGGTTCTCCACCTTGGGAGGAAAAACCTGCAACATCGTTATAGGCTCGGCAGTGCTACATTGGATAGCACTACAGAAGAAAGAGACTTGGGGTCATCACTGACCACAAGATGAACATGAGCCTGCAATGCGATGCTGCGGCTAGTAAAGCGACCAAAACGCTGGCTTGCATCCAGAGATGCTTCTCGAACAAATCCCGGGTCGTCATTCTCCCCTTGTACTCGGCCCTGGTGAGGCCGCAGCAGGAGTACTGCGTCCAGTTTTGGGCTCCACAATTCAAAAAAGGATGTGGAGAAGCTTGAGAGAGTCCAGAGAAGAGCCACACGCATGATCAGAGGTCAGGAAAACAGATCTTACGATGACAGGCTGAGAGCCATGGGACTCTTTAGCCTGGAAAAGCATAGGCTCAGGGGTGATCTGATGGCCACCTAGAAGTTTATCAAGGGTGACCACCAGGATCTGGGAGAACGTTTGTTCACCAGAGCGCCCCAAGGGATGACGAGGTCGAAAGTTTATAAACTACTACAAGATCGTTTCAGGCTGGACATAAGGAAGAATTTCTTTACTGTCCGAGCCCCCAAGGTCTGGAACAGTCTGCCAGAGGAGGTGGTTCAAGCACCTACATTGAACACCTTCAAGAGTAAATTTGATGCTTATCTTGCTGGGATCCTATGACCCCAGCTGACTTCCTGCCCTTTGGGCAGGGGGCTGGACTCGATGATCTCCCGAGGTCCCTTCCAGCCCTAATGTCTATGAAATCTATGAAATTTGTATTCCTTAATATCACTTAAAGTTCTGGACTGATGAAAATTATGTCAATGGCTTGGTAACATGGACGCCCACCTATCTCACAGTCATTAAAAGGGCCATGAGTTTGTATGCCTTATCAACACTAGTGACGTGAGATCTCAGGAATTACCCCAACCCAAGAATCCTCTTTTATCCTACTTTATATCGGTGGTAAAAACGATACATAGAAAATACCCCCACACCAGTAAGTGTTCCCAGACAGTGTCAAGATCACAGGTCCTTCTGAGTCTAGCAACCCATACACCTAGTATGGTCAAGTCATGCCAGTTTCTGTAGCCAACAGCACATGCAGGAGTTGTATGGCTAGCACCATGCCTAGATGCCTTTCTTCCCAACCCCAGATGACTAGGAATCTAATTACAGCTGGGTTAACTGGGGGCAGCCTTTTGCATAAGTCCACAATAGGCCACAAACTCACATCTCCAGAGTTAGAATGAGACGCTTTAGTCACTCTGATGCCACATTGCACCTGGCTGGAACACAATCAGAATCAAGAGTTTCTGTAGGCCCCTCCCATAGCACCCACTTTATGGGACCAGGCCCTCTGTTCCTACCGGGATGGCAGACCTCATTTCTTTTTGAAACCAGAGTACCTTAAGAGCTCATGAAGTTTTCCACTAAGCTGTAAGTTCCTATCAGGGTGCTGATTAGATTTAAATTTGCTAGAAAAAGAGGAGTTTGCCATGAACAAGACCTGGTCAAAGTCATGAGAATATAAGGCAGGGCCATA
This sequence comes from Crocodylus siamensis, assembly GCF_052110815.1. Classification (NCBI taxonomy): domain Eukaryota; kingdom Metazoa; phylum Chordata; order Crocodylia; family Crocodylidae; genus Crocodylus; species Crocodylus siamensis. Next base: position 405,511,366 of record NC_143395.1, read on the forward strand.
GGGAGAAGACTTGGTGCTCTGGGGTCACCCTAGGACAAGGCCAGGGGTTTGTTACACCCCCCTGGTAACATAAGTTAAGCCCAACTTGCTCCAAGTAAAACACACGCACCAGATCTGGAACAAATGCAGGTGGTCACAAGCAGTATTCAGAAGAAACCTTTTTCAAGAATTTCAGTCCAACACCAATGCTCAGTTCCTCAAGTATAATTATGCATCTACCAGTCAGGAACCAAAGTCAGACAGAAAACTTTCCTCCTGCCTGTTCAACAACCTCTGCCTGAAAAACTTATGTAATCAACGTTAATAAAATAACCCCATGCATCAGAGACGGCACCTCAGGTGTCTAACTAGGAAAATAATTTGGGAGACAGTGTAACAATGCCATTTGAAGGCCCCTGCAATACAATAGTCTAGCATAATTTCATATGCCCATCCTGAAAGTGATAAGCACCCACTGTGCAATGAAATTTGTGTGAGATCCGTCCATGTGCTATAAAAGTGTCTATTTGGGAAGCCCACTGTAACCAGAGTTCTCTTGTATGGATCATACTGCTGGTTTGCAAATTGATTATTCCATATATTTGAAAGCCATTAAGATGAGTTTGGCATCTTTCTAGGGAAGGGTGGTTTAAGCAGACAAATTTAAAAGAAGGAAATGACACCTGGCAAAACAAAGAGATTTGTGCACATTTCTTCCCTCCTGCATCTACCTGCGCTTCCGTTCCCTGCAGGTAAGGCAGGATGGACTGGTTCTGGCTGTTCCACTGACCATTTTCCATCCAGGCTGAGGGAGTCCCGAGGAACATGCTCAGTGGGCTCCAATCAAAGCAGACTGGCATCCTCCATTATTTATGTTTGCCCTGTGTTTGGTTTTAGTATTTTTTTAATCTTCTTAATGATAACACAAAATAAAAAGCCCAGATAATTTTTAACATTAAAAGTATGCAGAGCCAGAATTTGACAAATTACTCATGCCATCATTTTTAAATTAGCTTAATTGACCTTTAAGTACTATATGCTAATAAGGCTTTCAAGCAACTGCATAGTTTTAATTAAAATAGGGACCTCTCAACGGTTGCTAAGAAACTAGCATTATCTTAAATCACAGTTACTTCCTGGCAGTGATGTCTTGTCATAGACATGGAAGGGTTTCCTTAGGAATAAATTCTAGTCACTCTTAATTATCAGGATCAGAAGCTAAATCCTGATTGCTAATTAATTGAGGGTGGGGAGGAAAGAGGAAGGACATTTTGCTAATATAGAGGAAAAGAAGCAAGGTTTGTTGGGTAATATCTTTTATTAGACCAACTGTAGAGTTGGAAGAGATGTTAAATGAGATTTGGGGCACGTCTGGGGGGGAAAAACCCATAGGTCTCCCAGGGTTTCCTTGTTTGAGTATTTTGGGGAGCATGTAAAATCTTTCTGGAGTGGGAGAGAAGTGATTTGCATAAAGCATCATTGCCTATCCATGCACCCTTCTTAGTGCAAGGCAAACTAATTAAATCTGCTGTAGGACTGTACTGCCTGACACAAGTAGTATCCTACAGTGTAGTAGTTACGTGCAGCAAAATGCACAAGTAGACATTGACAGTGCTAGCTGGGGCACAAGGGTGCTTCAGTGCAGGGACTGAAGCACCCTCATGCCCCAGCCAACCCCGCTGCAGTACACTGAACCAGACTGGAGCAGCCCCTGGGCCCCCTGCCAGCCAGAGGTATTCCACCCTGGCTCAACGTACTGTGGTCCCAGGCACACATGCAAACACTACACCCAGGAGCAATAAACTCTGGCACAAACTGCACTGGAATTTAGTGCTGCATGCCAATTGCACATATAGATGTGGCCTATGTGTGTTTTCTTTTTGTGAACCTAGCCAGAAAGGGATTAGATCATCCCTGGAAGGAATTAGATCATCTCTGTGGGTTCAAGGGTGAATACTGGTGTGAGACAATGCCTCAAGTTCCTTACAATAGTCAGTGTCAGAAAGATTACTAGTAGCCTTGACAGTTTGAGAATGATTATAGATCCTCCCCTTTCTGCTGGTTTGATCACCATTTTGTTGTTGGATCTTAGGAATTATATAAGGTTGTGTTCCTTAAGGATTTTACTGTAATTTTCTTCTTAAAACAGGGTGAGATGTCATCCACTGTAAGATGTCCAATCGGTTTTTGCATTTGTGTTTTTTATCATCATCTGTGGTGAGAATGAAGTTAGAGGTGGAATGAGGACAGAGGTATAGATTAATTTCATTAAGGCAAAGTCAGCAAAATAATTCATCCCATTCTCCCCTTCGTAGTATCTTGTCAGGTTGCTTCTTCATGCAGACGTATGGCCTTTTGCTAACTTCTCTGTAATCCACAGGTAAGATCATAGTTTAAAAGAGAAGATAGAGCTAACCGGGACCTCATAAAGTAATTTAATCCAGCTCTCTGCTCAAGGCCAGGATCATTCCTGACCAAGCCTTTCCACCCAAATATCTGTGTAACCTAGGGTTGGGTATTTGATCAGTCAAATAAAGTTTAGTCAATTAACCAATTAAATATTTGTCAAAACTTGTAAAAAAAAAAATGCCAATAGGTCTGAATAATACACAAAAAAGCACAAATTTTCCATTAAGAAATGTGTCAAAAAATCAATAAAAATCGTATTTCTATCAAGAAAACTACAAAAATATGTATTTTTTTTGTAAAATTGCTATAATCTTTGACCGGTCAAACAAATATTTGACCGGACAATTGACTGGCTTGTCAATCCTAGTCTAACCTACTCTTCAAAATATCCACGGAAGGAGATTATGCAGTTTCTCTAGGTAGCTTGTTCCAATGCTTGTCCACTCTCTCAGTCAGAAAGTTCCTCCTAATCTACATCCTAAAATGTGCTGGTTGAGGCTATTGCTCCTAGTCCCATCCCCTAGATCCACAGAGAATAACCTATCTTCATCCTCTTTATAATTGCCCTTCAGGTATTTGAAGAGTGTTATCAAATCCCACCTCAGTCTTCTCTTCTTTGAACTGAATAACCCTTATTCTTTCAGCCTTTCCTCATAAGTCATGATTCCCAGGCCTACAATCATATGTGGCACCCTCCACTGGACTCTTTATAAATCTGCCCATATCTTTCTTGAAGTAGACACATATTTCAGGTGAGGCCTCACCTGTACTGAATAGAGCAGACAAATAACTTCCCTTGATTTGCAAGTGACATTTCTGCTAAAAAAAAGAAAAAAAAAAAGGCAATAGCATACTGGCAGAGTGGATTGTGTTTTGGGGTTTATTTGGGTTTCTTTCCTTATTGCAGCAAGAACAGACTGTTGACTCATATTCAGCTTATGGTCTACTGTAATACCCAGGTCCTTCTCTGCAGTACTGCGGCCTAGCTAATCGTTCCCTGTCTGTATTGTGTCATTAAATTATTCCATCTCCAAGTACAGGATTTAGCACTTGTTCCTGCTGAATTTCATCTGGTTGATTGCAGACCATTCCTCTAGTTTATCCAGGTCTTTCTGAATCCTCGCCCTACCCTCCAGAGTCAGGGCACGCAATTTGGCATCATCTGCAAATCTGCTAAGTGTGTATCCCATCATCCAAACCATTAATAAAGGTGTTAAGCAATACTGGACCCAGGACAGACCCCTCCAGAAATCCACTTGATATCTCTGTCCAACTGCACAGTGATAACAACCCTCTTCCCTTTCTCTTTTGCATGACTAGTTTTGCCTGTTTCAGTTGTTCTTTTCTTGTCTATAGGATTGTTCCAGTCTAATGGTTTAGGTCTTTTTTTCCACAAAGCAACTAGGAAGCCTGGCCTACTGAAGATCGTTATCATGCAAAAAACTAAACATGAGCAGACCTGTGCTTATTGTATTAGTCCCATCTATTGTCATGATTAAAAGTTAAGTTTGTGCAGAAATGTTTGCAAAAAGAACTACATTCCATCAACTACTGGGCTTATCACCCATTCGGTAACAGGCTAATCAGATGACAATTAATCAATTCTTTTGCATTTTATTAATCAACTTCTTAGTTATCCCTCAGTCCTTACTTACTTTTAATCATAGGAGAGTTCACCATGATCCCTTTCCCCCTTAAGCCTGTTCTAGATGAATCACTTCCCTTGCTGGCCCCTGAAGCAATTTACCAAATCCACTGTCCTTGTGCCCAAGCACTCAGAAATGTTTTACTCACTGGTACAAGTAGCTCTCTCCCCATACTTTAGCTCTCTGTGCTGCTTCACTAGTGAAGGAGTTTGTCCTTCCAGAGTCTGACTTTGTCCCTGGCTCTGACTTACCATACCAGCTCCCAGCACCGCCTCTGCACCTCTGTGCAGTTTGCATGAGCCCATCTCTCCTCATGCTTCCCCTCTCCGGGGGTGGGGCTTCAATTATGCCATCAGCCCCTTTTGGTTTCTGGCGGAACTCCTATTAGCCAACAGGAGCTAGCTCCAGATGCCCATGACCTCGCACAGCCCACACAGACCAGCAGGGACACAGTTCATCCTCCAGTAGCCAGCTGTGCAGCTCCAGTAAGCCCACCACCATCTCAGGGTCTGGCAGTAAGTTTTGCTGGGCTTTGGTTCAGCAGGACAGTCTGGACCAGGGGCTGGACCACACTCCCCATGTACAACCCACACACACCCCACACACCCCCAGCCACCTTCCCCCTCCACACACCCTACAACCCCCCCCACACCCACAGCCCCCACAAGCCCCATACCCACTGACATCCACACATCCCCACAAACACTTCCCCCACAAACCCTCCATACCCACCCACATCCACACACACCCTCACACCCTTCCCCACACCCCATCACACACCCAACATATACACTCTCCCACCCACTCCCCATATTCACACCCATCACACCTACCTGCAACCCACACACACATCTGAACACATACACCCACACTCTTCCCTACAACCTACATACACACACACACCCACACACATACACACAAAATCTCCCACAAACCCCATACCCACCCACCCACCCATACCTCACCCCACACCCCTCCACACACACACACCCACAATATACAAGAGTAAGACTTCATTTTGAACTATTATGCAATCACCTTTATATACATGATGCAAACACACAGAAATCAGGACAAAAATACTGTTTTAAAATATACACTAAAAATTAAACATCTATAATAACATATTTTAAGTTTTAGTATATAATTTGTTTTTTTCTGGTTCCAAGATAGCAAACCCCCTTCCCAAAAGAAGTACTTCTGAGGGCAAGGGCAAGTATTTATAGTGGCAAAAATCAGGGGTTAGGGGTAGGACTTCTGGTCTCAAGATGGTGACCAGGGGGCAGGGCACTTGTCAAGGGGCAGGGCTACCTTAGCAGCCCTTGACAACTTACCAAAACTCATTAAGCGGCCCTCCAGCCAAAAAAATTGTCTACCAAAATTGGTGTCCTGTTACACTCACAGTATATAAGTACTTATATAGGAGACAGAAAAATTGATAATAATCTAACACAGTTATAATGAGGTCCAATAACTAATAGATAAACAAATTCATACTAGAAAAAAGATGTACATTAAGTATGAATATAATTAACCATTGGAGCAACTTATCAAGGTTTGTGGTGGATTGATCAATCACTGGCAGATATCAAATGAAAACTGGATTTTTGTCTAAAGGAGATGATGTGGTTCAAACAAATAATAATACTGAAAAGTCCTGTGATATATCTCCTACAGAAAGTCAGACTAGACAGTCACAGTGGTCCCTTCTTACAATCTATAATGATGTAGGAAACCCAGTCCAAGCACTGAGATATTTATATCCCATTATGTTTTGCTTGCAATCTGTCTTCCAATTTGTTTGCATCCATCCTTTTTCAATGTGGTAGTTTTCATTCATTTTCCGTCTGATTTGATGTATCATCTGCTGCAAATAGGGTGAAATATTACTTAGTCTTTGTATAAGAGAAATTATGAAGATTCACCTTTCTTTATACATTGCCCAGAAAAAAAGATTAAATGCCTTGCCTCAGGTTATTACCACCTTTTGGTCACTAAAGACTTCCAAACAACTCTGTTTAATTAGGCCCCTCTTATGATCTTATTGCCAAGCAGATACTGTAGGAATGGTATTAAACTGAATAGTGATTATTGCCATTATTTACAACCTTTCAAGAACATGGTCATTAATTCATCTTTAGCAGTGTAGGAAAAAATCTTAAATGAATCATATAGTTAAGGTGAGAGAAAAACAGATCTCTGCCGGCTGGCTTTCCTTACTTCATGTAGAGCCAGTTTCTTCTTTGAAAAGAACATTTTAGTTATGTTCCCTCATTATACAGTATTTTGGGAAGTATATTCCCAGAGAAAGTCAAGGTAAGCCAATTAAAGTAAGAGTAACTATAGATCCAATAACTGACTGCATAATTAAAGTTTAACATTTTCTTGTGCCTCTAAAATGATGGGAAAATGCTTCATCCAAAAAATCTGTCTCCTCCAGCAAATATTCTGCACCCTACAATAAGCATGCATCTCCATGCTTTTTACTTAAGTTCTACCCCTAGCCCCCCCCCACACACACAATCTTCCAAATTTACTTCTGACTTCTCACTTTATCCTAACCGCAAAGCAAGTCCCAGAGAGTAATTCCGCACAGTTATCATAGGCAACACATCCTCTATTTCCATTGCAGAGTTCTCAGGTAATTACCTTTTCCCTAATCACCATTGCTCCTACACTTCCTCTATTCAGCCACCCTGAGTAGCACTTAAAGAAGCAACTATCTACAAAGTAACAAGGTAAAAGGAAGACATGGACAAGAAGAGAGAGCTTCTACTCTACTCAGCATCCATGAAAACAACCCATAGCATCCACAATGCAAGAGATAACACTCGCAGAACAGTTAGTTACCGTCAGAAGTTAATGCTTCATTAATATAATATGAATGTGGGGACATTTCACCTTTCACTCCTTGTTGGTCTATGTGCTCAAATAGATTTCACTGAAAGAGAGTAAAACTTACTTTTTTCTTAAACAGCTTGTAACAGTGGGCCTTCCTGGGGCCAGTCCACCATTGGCCTGCCCACCTGTTTCTGAGCCAACCACCCGCCTCATTCTCCTGCCACGTCTAATTGTTTCTTAATTGATTCCAATTATGCAGGAGGCTTCCCATTCTTGCCCCGATGCCAGAGGGCACTATCTGTGGCTCTGTTCCTCCCCACAGCTCAGGCTTCACAGATGGCATCCAGGTGACACAAATGTCCCCAGCCTACAGCCGAACCAAGCTTAGCCCCTGTTGTCAGGCCTCAGACATGCACACATTCACACCACCCCACTCTCACTAGGGTCTCTCATGGCCCACCCCCTTTCACAGGGTCTCTTTCATACATCAAAAACTTATACCACTTTCCTCCCTCTCAAAGCAGGCCCCTTGGGCCTTAGGCTTTATCTAACGCACACGTTAGGTGACAGGCATACCTTCTTTCAGGCCCCTCCCACGACCCTTACCATGGTAGTGGCCAGCCAATTAACTGACTGGGACCAAGCTAGCTCTGGCCCCATCCAGGGTGACTCTATACATACGTGCGCGCGTGCGCACACACATCCACACACACAGGCTCCCAGCCCTTTGATTTCCCCCTCACTTGGGCTCCACATCCACCCCCTCACTGGGGACCTACCCTTACTGGGGTTCCCCATCTTCCACCCCCTCACTGGGGCTACAGGGCTTCCCACCCCAGTGGGGGCTCAGGTGGCCATAGCCATGCCTGGACCCAACTGCTACCCACAGTGTTTTGGGAGCTAGGGGTTATTCAGGCACCCTGACTCACCTTTCACCAGGGTGGTAACTGGTCTGGTATTTTCCTGGAGGCTCCTGCACCAGTGGGAGCCCCACCAGGCCATCCACTCCTGGCAGGGTGCAGTTTTAGGTCATGCCCAGGACCAAGAGCCTCCTGCTCCTACCTGTAGATGTTCTCATACAGGAGCACAGCCAAGCAATGTTTCCTTCCTGGCTGCCAGTGACAAACTGCTCTGTTTATATAGGCAGCCATGGTTCTAAAATGGCCACCGTAATCAAGCACCTACTGGCTGCTTGACTCAGCCCTTTAAATGGCAGGCACTAACAGTGCCCTGCCACACAACTTAATTTCTCCCAAAAAAATGATCAGAAATATGGCAAGGAATTTAGACTCCAGGAAGTTACCAGTCCTACTACTGAATAATCAAGCACCATTCCTGTAGCACCTGGGTCTAATATAGAAATTCCTTATGTTCTTATTTAGACTTAGTTGTTATTCTTAGTGTATATAATCAGAAGTGCTCCTTGGAACCTCAGTCAAGATATGGACTCCATTATAAGATCAAAGGAAAGTAGGACTGGAAGAGACCTCACAGGATCATCTACCCCTGCTCCTTGCTCAAAGCAGGACTGTCCCTGACTAAATTATGCTCAGTATAGTACAGATGTATGACAAAGAAACAGCCCTTACCCACTTCCCCCAGGCTCACTTTCCAAAGAAGCAACAAGCCACAACAGGAAAACAAAATGGACAAAACAGGTGGAAGGTGGAGTTAAGAAAGTGAATGAGCTGAGCAGAAAAACAAGACAGAGACCTGACATGATCTTGGCTGAAGAATGGAGAGCCTATTGTGGATGAAGTTGAAAGATATTACTATATAAAATTAGTGAGGAACAACTTCTGAGTGGCCTCTCATTAGGTACCAGTAATTCCATCCACTGTGTGAAATTCCATGACCTATATTACGCAGGCGACAGATTGGTGATGATCACGATCCCTATTCCCTAGCTAGGAATCATTCTAGATAGAATACTGTCCTATAAAAATCACTCAACCATGACAACAGATAAGTTAAAAACGCATAATAACTTGCTCCAGAAACTCACTGGAACTTCCTGGGGAGCTGATGCAGATGAGCTGAGAACAATAGCTTTAGCGTTGGTCTGCTCTTTGGTGGAATATTGTGCCCCGATTTAGCTAACAGTGCTCACACTGATACGGCTGACATACAATTCAACCAAGCAATACAAATCATAACAGGAACAATCTGATCCAGCCCTCTTCAATGACTTCCTATTCTTAGTAACATACATCCTCGCCCATTAAGAAGAAGAAATGTCTTAACTAAATTTTGCACTAAAATAAAAAATAACCTGTTTATTAGAAACCTCTTAATTTTCTTTAGGTTAACTGCATGATCTATGTCTCTTGTTTTTACTCCTTATGGATTTATAAAAAGAAATAGTCCTGATCTAATTAGTCTATAAGGTGCAAATCTACCCTGCCTTCTGCCTCAAGTCTCCAAGGTCATGCAAATCTTCCTGTATGGTATTCTGATCTTCTGTACTGACAGTGCTTCCCAAATTCGCATCCTCTGCAAATTTCATTAACACACTTCTTTTTGCACCAAGGTCATTTGTGAACACATTAAATAAGATTAATCCCAAAACCAGTCCTTGAGGATCTCCACTAAGTGGCATTTCTTTAGCCCAAAAGTTCCCTTTCAGCACTACCTACAATCATCTCTACTCTCATCAGTTCTTCACCCACTTTGCAGTTCCTATATTAATCCCATTTTATTCAGTTCAAGCAAAAAAAATTCCCTTGCTGCTGCATGTCATAAACTTACTGAAGGTCAGATAGCTTAGAGCAGCGATTCTCAGCCATGGTTCTGGGGTACTCTGTGGTACTGCCAGATCCTTTGAAGAGTGCAGGAAGGTGTTAGGAGCCCCTATGTAAGGGGATAAGTGCCATAATACATTCATTAATTTTTGGAAATTGGGTGCCAGTCAATTCACAAAGTGATGGAGAAATGCTCTGAGTCCCTTGAAGGCTGCCTTGATTCCAAAAAGGTTGAGAACCATTGGCTTCGAGCCACTGCATTTCTATTTCCTTTATTGGAATTTACTCCTTAGTTACACCAGTATATATGATCACAGAATCAGACTCAGTCTCTAAGGCATATAAGATGTCTGCACAATCAATTATTAGTTTCCATTTGTGATTATTAATTCTTTGAAGAAGCTTGAGTGAGCATTTAATAAGCTCACTTGGACAACAAAGATTTGAAACAATTGAATTTCTGTCACATTTGATGACCTACTTAGTCACAGTTCTCAGATAATCCCAGAAACTAAAATAGCTGATTATGAATGAAAAATAATCTTTGCACATATTCAAAGAAAAAAAATCAAATACTGGTAAATATAGTTCTAGATCAATCATATCAGTCATTCTTAATGAATTGAATAGACAAAGCATAAAATGAGACATTATTCTTCTAATCACATGGTAAAAACCAAAAGGGGGAAAATAAGAAAATATGACAAAACTTTTAACATGATTGTTCCCTGCTGCACAATAGATAATTATTTTCACAATAGGAGCTTTGTGTCTATCTTGACCCCTGAACATTATAGATCCTGGTTATCTGTCAAAAATATATTCAGGATAATTGGGCCATGAAAGAGTTCAGTTTATTGTCAGTACTGTAGGATTATGTGACAAACTGTCAGTAAATGTAATGTAGCTGCAGTTGGGGAGGAGGGGAAAAGAAATCACACACAAGTAAAAGAAAGACACATGAGTAAAGTCCTGATCACCAGAAATTCATCTGTAACTAATAAAGCAGAAAATATTAAACTAGAAAACTGATGGAAACAGACAGCAATTCCTATTTTTATTTTTGAACTGAGAAAGATTCTGTTATAGAAATACCAGTGGTATTGCAATGTATAAGGCATTAAGCAAATGAAAAGGAGAAAGAAAAATGGTATTTTTTCCCCTTCACTCTCTGCTGAAAAGTTTGGTCTTGTTCAGGACACTTAAGAAAGGTATTAGATGAGGGCTAGTGGCACCTGGCTTGAACTCTTGTTCTCTGCCCTTGTGCAATTGCTTAAAATCTAGTCTGTTCCCAAACAATTTATGGCAAAACTCTTGGCATCAGTGGGAAAGGATCAAACTGTTATTTCCTCTGTTCTCCATTTTACAAAAAATCTGAAATAATTCAGCCAATTCTAATATTGATACTGCCTTTATCCCATCCTCCACCCCTCTTCTCTGATTAAACTATAAATTCTTCAAGATTAGGAAGATGTGTGCACTAGTTAGTGTAGTGGATCCCTCATTTAATTTGGTGCCTCTATATGTGTGTGTTACATAAATACTATTAAAGTTGTCTGTGAACAAGACATTTGGTAGCACTCTAGAAGTTTTTATTATTATTATTATTGTTGTTATTATTATTATTATTTTCAGTCTTTGGGGCCTGTAAGTGGAGTAAGACTTTTCACTTAAAGATAAAAGCTTAAAATTCTCATCTATATAATGGCAAAAAACCCCAAATAAACAGAAGTAGCCTATGTAGTATAACCCAGGAAAGGAGGAAAAACAGACTGAGAAGGTGACATTCCCTACCAGATTTGTTTAGGTTGTTGTTCCCATGTCAACAAGAAATTGAAATTGGAATTTAGGTTTAACTGAAAATTTGGAGGCTAAACTCAGCAGGATGACCTGTACTGGGTAAAGTATGTCAGTTTTGCAAAAACTGAACTTCACTGGAGTAGAAGTAAAAATAACTTTTGCTTCTAGTACTGCTACACTTTGTCCTCTGACCTTTCGCATAAGAGATAACTGAGTGATTTTTGCATTGGACCAGAAACGTAACTAGAGGAAAGCGAGCGAGTGAGCAGGGCACCAGCCATGTGTGCTGTCTTAGAGGGGACAGAAGAATGGCAGTCACTGCCCTTGCTGTCACTGCTGTCCAGAGCACAAAACTTCCTAGTTATGCCCCAGCATTTGGGCAGAGTACTTGTTGCTGTCCCATTTATTCACCTATGCTCATCCTTGGCAATCAGGCATTGTTGCAATCAGGTCCCTTCCAGCCCCAAAGCCGGCATTGTTTGGATATGTAAAGGTTCAGCCATCTTGTTATAGGGCTAGATGTATTCATAAGACTTTCATTTCAGCTGTAATGAAATTGGAAACAGACTCCTTTCAGTGTTGGATCTGGACCAGAAATTAATCAAAGAGGTAGGTTTGCATTTAAGGCACTTTCTTCACCACAGCCTAAGACTTTGTTTCTTTGTTTCTTTTGAAATGTGTTTTAGGTTGTGAGGGCAGGGGAGGGTTTTGTAAAAGGACAACACTGGAATCTAACCCATTATCCTTCCAGTCTCAGGGACACCCATGAAAATCCGGAGCAACTGGAATGACATAACAATAAATACTGCACGTAGACTGATGTTACTAAAAGTCACAGCTGCCACTAGTGGGGGTACTGTATACTGATATACTTACATTTAGCTTCTGTCATCATGTCTACATCATGTTTGGGAGCACTGCAGTTTGGGCTTCCGACAATTTCAGGGGAAAGCCCACATTTAGCATTTTCCCTGAAGCCCCAGAGGGAAAGGAAAGTCGGGGGAAAAAGTTTTTTTTAAAAACTTACCTGAAGCACAGAGCACAAAGGCATCAGAGCCCCAGAAACACTGAGGGAGCCCCATGCGTTTCCAGGGCCAGCCTAGTACAGTGGGGCTCAGTCAATCAGGTTATTTGATTCCTCATTTTGGTGGGGAGTTTAAAAGCCCTGCCCAGAGTGAAGCAGGGGCAGTGGCATGTTAGCAGGGACCGGGGCAGTAGCCCCGTTGACCTGCAGCTCATCCCACCCGCCTGCCCCACTGTGCACCTGGAGCCAAGCTGGATCATCAGCCTCAGGTAAGTACCCCCAACCCTAGGAGCTGTGGGCATAGACATGGTTGGTGCCACAACCAAGAATGGGGCACAATGGTGCAGACCTGGTACAGCTCTCCCAAGCCCCACTTCACTTTGCTGCTGCGCAGTAGCGGAGAGAAATTTCCCCTTCCCCTTCTGCGTGCAGAGAAACAGAGCAGGGCTCAGGAGACCTGTTCCAGGCAGCAGGAATCCCCTACAGCAGGGGCACCCAGTGCCCCATACCTGGCTGTGGGGGTAGACACCTGGGCAGGAGACGACCCTCCCCACTTCCTCCCAGCCTCACCCCACAACCAGCCAGCGAAGCAAAGCCTTGGCTGGGATGATGTAGTTGGAGCTGGTCCTGCTTTGAGCAGGGGGGTGGACTAGATGACCTCCTGTGGTCCCTTCTAACCCTAAATTTCTATGATTCAATGGTTTTAGCATCTTGCATGGTACAAGCTGAAACGATGAAGAGCTTTGTGAAGACACCCCACAGAGCAAAAAAAATTCTGCCATGGAACAAGGGAAGCAGTTCCTGCAGGCACTCATACAGATAGTGGCAAGCTCTTCTGCTCCTCATGTAATGTGACTCTGGATCTTGCAAAACAAAATAGTATCGATCACCATTTAGAGTCAGAAGTACACTGGAAGAGAGAGGCTGCTTCAGAAAGTAAAGGGCAGAGCAAGTGGCAACCACCATGTCCTCAGTATTCAAAAAGACCACTGAAAGCAGTCTGGCAAGGCATTCACAGCTACAAATATCCCTCTGCACAAGCTTGACTACCCAATCCTGATGGCAGGTCAATCTGCCAGATGGGGAGAGCATTCTGAGAGCTAACAGGCTTCAGGAAGAATATCTTCCACAGGTCAAAACTTGACATGTGTTGTCCACGAATGTCATCAGCTGCTCAATGCTTGCATTCAATCATTAACATTGATTTTGCAGCAGTTGATTTTGCCTGAGGGTCAGCATTCCATAAAAGGTAGCACTCAATAAAAGTTGTTTTTTTAATAAAGTTTGTTTATTATGGTTTCATTAAGAATTCTAAGTGGAAAGACTTACTTAAAAGTTGTTGTTTAATAAGTGATGAGTTTTACTTTCTTTAAACAGCTGATCTGCAGGTACAAGGTGACCTAGGGAATAGTGACCATTGATTGAATTCACTATATGGCAAAGGGTGGGAAAAGTAACCAGCAGGGCAGAAGTACTAGACTTCAAAAAGGCTGACTTCAGGGCATTTAGGAGACTAGTTAGTGGGGCATTAAAGCTCAAGAGCATTGACAAAATGGGGGTCCAGGAAGGTGGTCATTCCTCAAGGAAGTGATCCTTCAGGAGCAGAAGGAGATCATCCCACTGCATAGAAAAGGGGGCCAAGAAGCCCTCTTAGCTAAACAAGGAAATCCAGGAAAGCCTAAAGGCAAAAAAGGGGCATACAGGCTATGGAAACAGGGGGTAGCTACCAAGGAGGAGTATACCTCCTTGGCTCGCACTTGCAGGGAATCAGTTAGGAAGGCCAAAGCAGGCTTAGAACTCAGCTGGCAACAAAAATTTAGAACAACAAAACGTCCTTCTTCAAATGTATAGGGAGCAAAAAGAAGTTGCAGGGCAGCATAGGACCCCTGCAAGATAGACTGGGGTAGTTGGGGACATATAGGAGGGACAAAAAAGAGCTCTTCAATGAGCTTTTTACCTCTGTATTCTTGAGCACAGGTCTAGACAAATCTCCTAAAAGCATCACAGGCAGGAGGAACACCAGCCCACCTACTGTTTGTACCGGCATGGTAAAGAGACACTTGGAGGGGCTGGATGTGTTTGAATCAGTGGAATCGGATGAGCTCCATCCAAGGGTGCTGAAAGAATTAGTCAGTGTCATAGCAGAGCCACTGGCATGGCTGTTTGAGCACTCATGGTGCTCAGGTGAGGTCCCAGAGGACTGGAAAAGGGCCAATGTGGTCCATATTTTCAAGAAGGGAAGGAAGGAGGATCTGAGTAACAATAGACCTGTTAGTCTCACCTCTATCCTTGGGAAAACCCTTGAAAAAATTATCAAAGAACACATATGTAGGAGTCTAGCTGGCAATATAATGCTAAAGGGCAATGAGCATGTGTTCATTGGAGGTAATCCTGCCTGCCTAACCTTGTTTCTTTCTATGACCAGGCCACTAAATGCTTAGATGCAGTAGTCGAGGTAGATGTAATCTACTTTGACTTTAAGAAGGCCTTTGACATGGTATCCCATCCTATTCTCATAAACAAATTCCAGGAACCCCAGCAGTCACCCCAGAACCCCTAACAACTCCCAGCTTGCCGGCAGGTAAGCAGGTGCCCATGGAGGGAGGGATCTAGCCAGCTGGGAGGGAGAGGGTTAAGTGGACCAAGGAGAGTCACACAGAAAGCAAATCAGGGAAGCCGAGGCTGCTAACTCCAGCTAGCTACAAATATCAAGGAAAATAAAGAGTCCTCTTTTAAA
This sequence comes from Crocodylus siamensis, assembly GCF_052110815.1. NCBI lineage: Eukaryota > Metazoa > Chordata > Crocodylia > Crocodylidae > Crocodylus > Crocodylus siamensis. Next base: position 405,526,543 of record NC_143395.1, read on the forward strand.
TATATGGGGAGCTGGAAGAAAAGCCAGGGCAACGTTGGACCCCTGCTAAACCAGATGGGGCAACTGATAACTGACGCCCAGGAAAAAGCAAACTTGCTAAATGGGTACTTTGCGTCAGTTTTCCATCAGTCCCATGGGATGGCCCTGCCCACTATGGGTCAGGAAGGCCCGAGTGAGGAAGATTCCTTGCCTTCCATTGAAGCTGACCTCATGAAGGAACACCTCAACAGGCTGGATACCTTCAAGTCAGCCAGCCCTGATGGGTTACAACCAAGGGTACTCAGGGAGCTGGCATGCATCTTTGAGAGTTCTTGGCACTCTGGTGAAGTGGCTGATGATTGGAAGAGGGCCAATGTCATGCCTATCTTCAAGAAAGGGAGGAAAGTAGATCCAGCAAACTACAGGCCCATCAGCCTGACCTCTATCCTGGGGAAAGTCTTGGAAAAGATTATAAAGGAGGCCATCCTTAACAGACTAGCTGAAGGCAATATCCTGAGGGATACCCAGCCGGTTTGTTGCGGGTAGGTCTTGCTTGACCAATCTCATTTCCTTTATGATCAGGTGACTTATCACCTGGACAAAGGGGAAGAGATCGATGTCATATACCTCAACTTTAAAAAAGCCTTTGATCTGGTATCCCACAATCACCTCTTGGTTAAACTGGCTAACTGTGGCCTCAATGTCACCATGATCCAATGGCTGGGGAACTGGCTCTGCGGTAGGACCCAGAGGGTGGTGCTCAACAGGAGCCAATTTTCTTGGTGTGCTGTGACCAGTGGGGTCCCACAAGGCTCTGTCTAGGTCCTATACTGTTTAACATCTACATCAATGATGTCGACATTGGTGTCAGAAGTGGACTGGCCAAGTTCATGGACGAAATCAAACTCTGGGGTAAAGCATCCGCACCTGAGGAGGGTGGGTGATCCAGGAGGATCTGGACAGACTCATGAAATGGGCAGACGAGAACCTGATGGTGTTTAACACTCAAAAATGCAAGGTTCTCCACCTTGGGAGGAAAAACCTGCACCATGTATATAGGCTCGAGATGCACGTGCGGATGCATGACAAGGTGCGGTTGGCCTTCCTTACTGCCTCTCCACACTTCCAGCCCATGTTCATCTTAGAGTCAATGATGACCCCCAGATCCCTTTCCGCCTCCGTGCTGACAAGAGGGGAGTTCCCCAACCGGTAGGTATGGTGCTGGTTGTTCCTCCCGAGGTGCATCACCTTGTACTTGTCCATGTTGAAACCCATCCTATTCTCGTCCGCCCACCCTTGTAACCTGTCTAGGTCTGATTGTAGCCTGTTGCATCCTTCCAATGTACCCATGTCCCCCCACATCTTAGTGTCATCAGCAAATTTGAACAGGGTGCTTTTTACCCCCTCATCCAAATCGCTGATGAAGATGTTGAACAGTGTGGGCCCGAGGACCGAGCCCTGGGAGACCCCACTGCCCACGTCCTTCCACGGTGAGAAGGACCCATCTACTACCACTCTCTGGGTGTGGCCGTCCAGCCAGTTGGCGACCCATTTGACTGTGTGGATGTCTACACCACAGCCCCCCAGTTTCTTAATGAGAACAGGGTGAGAGACAGTGTCAAAAGCCTTCTGGAAGTCCAGGAAGACTATATCCACTGCTACCCCTGCATCTAACAATCTGGTGATCTGATCATAAAAGGCCACCAGGTTGGTCTGACAGGACCTGCCACTGATGAACCCATGTTGGTTGCCCCTAAGCATGCAGTCTCCTGCTGGCCCCTCCTGGATGTGTGCCAGCATAATTTTCTCGAACAGCTTGCCTAGGATCGAGGTGAGACTAACCGGCCTATAGTTTCCCGGGTCCTCCTTCCTGCCTTTTTTGAAGATGGGGACCACGTTGGCCCTCTTCCAGTCCTCCGGTACCTCACCAGAGCACCACGAGTGCTCATAAAGTTGTGCCAGGGGACTTGCAATGACCTCGGCCAGTTCCTTTAGAACTCTAGGGTGGAGATCATCCGGGCCGGCTGACTTGAATACATCCAACCCCTCCAGAAGCTCCCTAGTCACTCCTGGTAGTGCTTGGGGGCACAAGGATGCCCCCAATGCCTGCTGGTCCCCTCTGACTAGTTTGTAACAGGCCAATAGATCCCCCCTCAGCCTTCGCTTCTGGAGGCTGAACAGATTCAGGACCTCCTCTGGACCTTCTCCATGTTGTCCACATCCCTCCTGAAGTGCAGCACACAGAACTGGACGCAGTACTCCAGCTGAGGCCTGACCAGTGCCGCATAGAGGGGGAGGATCACCTTCTTGCACCTGCTTGAGATGCATCTCTGGATGCATGACAAGGTGTGGTTGGCCTTCCTAACTGCATCCCCACACTGCCGGCCCATCTTCATCTTGGCATCAATGATGACTCCAAGATCCTTTTCTGCCTCTGTACTGACGAGAAGGGAGTTCCGCAGCCTGTAAGTATGGTGCTGCTTCTTCATGCCCAGGTACAGCACCTTGCACTTGTTGGTGTTGTATCCCAACCTATTCTCATCCGCCCACCTCTGTAACCTGTCTAGGTCTGATTGCAGGGAGGACTGTTCCTCCCTTCTAGCATATCCACATCCCCCCACATCTTAGTGTCATCAGCAAATTTGAACAGAGTGCTTTTTACCCCCTCGTCCAAGTCACTGATGAAGATGTTGAACAGTGCGGGCCCGAGGACCAAGCCCTGAGGCACCCCACTGCCCACATCCCTCCAGGTCAAAAATGACCCGTCCACCACTACTCTCTGGGTGCAGCCCTCCAGCCAGTTGGCGACCCATTTGACTGTGTGGGTGTCGACACCACAGTCCCCCAGTTTCTTAATGAGAACGGGGTGAGAGACAGTGTCGAAGACCTTCCAAAAGCCCAGGAAGACTATGTCCACTGCTACCCCTGCATCTAAGGATTTGGTGACCTGGTCGTAGAAGGCCACCAGGTTGGTCTGACAGGACCTGCCTCTAATGAACCCATGTTGGTTGCCCCTAAGCATAATATTCCCTGCTGGCCTCTCGTGGACATGTGCCAGAATAAATCTCTCAAATAGCTTGCCCAGGATCAAAGTAAAAGTAACTGGCCTATAGTTTCCTGGATCCTCCTTCCTCCCCTTTTTGAAGATGGGAACAACATTGGCCCTCTTCCAGTCCTCTGGCACCACACCAGAGCATCACAAGTGCTCATACAGCCATGCCAGGGATCCTGCAATGACCTCAGCTAATTCCCTCAGCATTCTGGGGTGGAGATCGTCCGGACCAGCTGATTTGAATACATCCAGTCCCTCCAGAAGTTCCCTGACTAGATCCTCACTGACCCTTGGCCTAGGTGCACCTTCCCATGGGCCTGAGGGGGACCCAGTGGGGGGCCTGATACGGTCCCTTCTCAGGAAAATAAAGGCAAAGAAATCATTAAATATGTTAGCTTTGTCGTCTGGTGTGACAACCAAATTTCCTAGCGTGTCTTGCAGGGGCCCCACATTACCCAGAACCTTCTTTTTGCCCCCTGTGTATTTAAAAAAAGACTTCTTATTGTCCTTGATCTGGGAAGCTAGTCCCAGTTCCATCTCCGCCTTGGCCTTCCTGACTCCCCCCCTGCATCCCTGAGCAACCGCAGTATAATCCTCCCTGGTGATGGCTCCTCCCTTCCATTGGGTGTACACCTCCCTTTTAGCTAGAAGGCACTCCCGGATGCTTTTGGTGAGCCATGGCAGCTTTTGCGCCCTCCTGCTCCCTTTGATCTGTGTTGAGATTACCTCTCTTTGGGCTTGGAGGATCATCTCCTTAAGAAGCAACCACTCTTCTTGGACACCTGGTTCCCCTCTGGGACCTCAGTGTTTCCCTGACTATTCTCCTTAGCTCATTGAAGTCTGCCCTCCTGAAATCTAGGGCTGCTGCCTTTGTCACCTTATGCTGGATGGTGAATACCATCAGGTGATGATCACTGTCGCCCAGGTGGTCGAGCACCTGCAGCCCCTTCACCAGGTCATTGCCGGTGGCCAGCACCCGGTCCAACAAGGCGTCTCCCCTGGTGGAGCTGTGCACCTCCTGAGTTAGAAGGAGGTCCTGCATCCTGGCTAGGAACCTACGTGAGCGGTCAGACCTGGCTGACTGCTCTTCGCAGCAGATGTCTGGAAATTTCAGGTCACCCATGATGACGACGTCCTTTGGCCTAACTACCTCCATGACCTGACTTAAGAATTCCTGGTCTAGCTATTCCCCTTGGTTGGGTGGCCTGCAGTAGACTCCCACTGTTAAATCTCTTTCCCCTCCACTGCCTTGTATTCTAACCCAGAGCATTTCAGAGTGCCCCTCCTCTGATTCTTTGCTAATTGATGAGGATGTGTATTCCTCCTTAATGTAGAGCACCACGGCCCCACCTTTCCTCCCTGTCCTATCCCTCCTGTACAACCTATACCCCTTGATGTTCACAGCCCAGTCGTGCGCTGGGTCCCACCACATTTCAGTGAGCCCCATTATGTCCGGGTTGGTGTCAGCTAGCAGGAGGGTAAGTTCCTCTTGCTTGTTTCCTATACTATGAGCATTTGTGTAGAGGCATTTGAGGCCTCCTAATGATGTGTGCACTGGCCCCCTACTTTCAGCATTACTCTGGCCCCTGTTCCTTACCTGCATGTATGTTCTGTTCGTCGGTCTAGGCTGGGCTGTACCTGTGGGTGTTGCTTGGTTTGGCAGTCCAAGGCTTCCTGTGCCCTCGTCTTCCCCTTCCCCCAACAAGCTTAGTTTAAAGCCCGCTGGAGGAGATCCGCCAACCTAGAAAACACACGCTTACCTTTAGAAGAAAGGTAGAGCCCATCCCACCTGAGCATGTCTCTTGTTGTGATGTGTGGGTCGTTGTCGAAGAAACCAAAGCCTCCCTCAAGACACCATTCCCAAAGCCGCCAGTTGGTCTCTGCAATGCACGTTGCATGCCATCTTCCACATCCACTCACTGGTAGGACAGGAGAGAAAACCACCTGTGCCCCCCAAAGCATGGTAGTCCGTCATCAGGTGATCAGGGCTTCTCCTGGCTGCATCATTAGTACCCACATGGATTAGGACCATGGGGGCTAGACCATGGCCTGGATCATCCCCTTCACATCCTGGATCTTTGGTCCGGATAGGCAGTAGACTTTGCATGTTGAGGGGTCCTGGCGACAGATGGGGCCCTCTGTATCTCTCAGGATGGAGTTGCCTATGACGATCACTTGACGCTTTCTCCTCCAGGACTGCTTAGCTCCTTCAGCCTGCTCAGATCATGGAGAGCATGGAGTTGCCTCCTCTCCAGTTGCCTCCACTCCTTCCTTCTCCTCCAGAGTTGCCAGGGCCTCGTACCTGTTCTCCAGCCAGACTGGAGGAACTGGTACTGCTGTGTTACAAGCAGCCCTGGTTCTGGAGGTGACTGTCTGTTACTCTGCAGTGGAGGGCACTTCCCGAGGTACTTCTTCCTTGGGTGTGTGGCCCTGCAGGGAAAGGAAATAGCTGTCAATTTCATCCTCTGCCTCCCTGATTCCCCTCAGCCTGCTAACCTCCTCCTGGAGCTCCCTCACTTGTGCCTCCAGGGCCCTAAGGCAGGTGCCCAAAGGCCAGAAGGTGGGGGGACACCAGCCCCACCATGGGCTCTATCTGGGTGGAGGCCTCAGACAAGCCCCGGGAAAGCTGCACCCCCCAGGCAGAGGCCCTGGCAGCACTCCGTGTCAACACCATAGTAGGAGTTGATGCTTGTTTATGACTTAGTGCGGTGCTTCGCCCTGCCCTAGCAGGAGTCCAGGGGGTTCTGGAATCTTTATCACTGGAAGTTTTCAGAACAGGGTAGCATATTCCTGACAGATATTTATCTAAATCAGGTTGATCCAGAATCAGATTAGAGTGATGAACAACCTGACCTCTTGCGGTCCCTTTGAGCTACATCTTCTGTGATTCTACATGTATTGGCTAATTACTCATGAGGCATACAGTATATCTAAAATAATAAAATGGTACAGACCTTCTGTCCATAAAAAGGCAAATTAGGTTTCCACTCTAGGGGAGGAAAAACTTCAATAAATCAATCAATAGAAAGCATAATGCATGAGGGAAGTGCATACTGATTGTGAAGCAATTTTCTCAGAAATAAAGGGGTTTATGTCAGAGAAGAAAAACATAGATGATAATACGGATTATGAAGTGTAAAATCCTATAACTCACTTAGCATCAGAAGAATAAGAAAAAAAGCTTTTAAAATTAATTGAGGCTGCCATTTTTAATCAGAAACAACAGCTGAAAATAAATCTCCCAAGAAAAAAAATGTTCAGCAGCACTACTAAAACAGGGTCTGAATGAAAACACAAATGCATGCTGTAGTAGTCTACATATAAAAAAAATGTTTTATATATATAGTATTTCTCCTACTTTACAAATAAGTTAAACATTATTCCTTTTGATATGTTTGTTTAAACATAAGATGCATTGTTTATGCAGTTCTTCAGACAGTTTGTCCTTTAAATGCCCTTGACAGAAATGGCTGAATAAAAAAGCCACATCTAAATAAGATCATGCTTGAAAAAGTAGTACAGCAAATAATGAATGAGGATTTTGTGTTGCATATTTATGAACTAAAGAATTGTCTTTAAAACAGTAAGAATACCATTGGCCCTCTTCCTTCAAGGCACTGATCACCACTGACTTCAATAGGGGTTGAAGATACTTGGCATTTTTCAGGATTAGGCCCTTAATTTTGGATATTCTCTGATCTTGTTATGGAATTATATCAAGTATTTAAGATATAATCAATTACCTGTTATTGGGAAATTCCTCTGGAGGTTCATCCAAAGGACTCATTTTAAAGTTGAGCACATTCTCTGGAAAAGAAGACACTTTGCATATGGGTAGGTTCATTAGCAGACAAACAACCTGATGGGTTTTAGTTTCTTTTTCCAATGTTTTGGATCATCTGGCAGTGAAACCAGCTCTTTTGAAGGTCCAGATGGTGAGTATTATGAAATCAGGAGGCATACTGTCTACGTAAAGACTGTAGGATTGGACTCCATACCATTTGAAGAGCCTCCAGTTTTGAAGACACATTAAACTCATTCTATTGCCAGTACTGGTTTTTATTTCATAGTTTCAAAGTTTCATAGTTGGTAGGGTCAGAAGGGACCTAAGCAAATAATCTAGTCCAAGCCCTGCCATGGTGGGAAGAATACTGGGGTCAAATGACCCCAGCAAAGTGTTTATCTAGCCTTCTCTTAAAGACCCCCAGGGTAGGAGCCAGCACCACTTCACTTGGAAGTTGGTTCCAGATCCTAGCTATTTGTTCACAGAACAAATTAAAACCAAGTGAAGAATCTCAAAATGACCAAATTATGAACTTAGTTGGCCTGTAGCACTATGTCTGTTCTTAGGAACTTCATTCTCTTTAGGCCATAGTGGCCACATCCACACAAGCATGGACTTCATCTTCATCAATGACTTGGATGAGGGGGTAAATAGCACCCTGTTCAAATTTGCTGATGACACTAAGATGTGGGGGAATGTGGGCATGCTAGAAGGGAGGAATAGGCTGCAATCAGATCTAGACAGAGTGCAGGGGTGGGCGGATGAGAATAGGATGGGATTCAACACCAACAAGTGCAAAGTGAGGCACCTGGGGAGGAACAAACAGCACCACACCTACAGGTTGGGGAACTCCCTTCTCGTCAGTACAGAGAAAGAAAAGGATCTTGGAGTCATCATTGATGCCAAGATGAAGATGGGCCGGCAGTGTGGGGATGCAGTCAGGAGGGCCAACCGCACCTTGTCATGCATCCAGAGATGCATCTCAAGCAGGTGCAAGAAGGTGATCCTCCCCCTCTATGAGGCATTGGTCAGGCCGCAGCTGTAGTAGTGCTCCAGTTCTGGGCACCGCACTTCAGGAGGGATGTAGACAACATGGAGAGGGTCCAGAGGAGGGCCAATTGCATGATCGGGGCAGCAGGGCAGGCCCTATGAGGAGAGACTACGGGACCTGAACCTGTTCAGCCTCCAGAAGGGAAGGCTGAGGGCGGAACTAGTTGCCTGTTACAAACTAGTCAGAGATAAGGGACTCCGCAGCACTGGTGCCAGGTCACAGTACCTAACTGTAGGGCCCTGGGATTTCTAGCTTTGGGGAACATACCAAATTAGGAGGAAACTGGAAAGAACCAAATTAAGATGTGCATGTGATGGGTTTCTGAAACAAAGAAATATGCTGACAGAATAGAGCATGGACAGTATCATGACCACAAAGAAACCAGTCAGCTATGCCCAGAGATGAAGAGTCTTCAGATGGGAGAAAGAATATAAAAGGAGGGATTTCAGAGCAGCAAAGGATCCCCAAGAGGGGAACCCGAGGCCACCATAGACAGAGGGCACACCACTAGCCCATTTCTCCTACCCCATAGCGGGGAGGTTGGCCTTGGCCTTTGACCTCCAGGCTGCTGACATCCGACAATCAAGAAAGAACCTCAGGATGAAGCTCTCATACTGGCCAGACATACCTTCCCTCTGATAACAGCTCTGGGACTGGTAGATATAGACTTGTTTGCATTATTCTTATCTGCTATCATTGTGTATCAATAAAAGTCACCTATTATTAAATGGAGAGGTCATGGTCAGTCTGAGAGGTTTGGGTCCACCTGGAACAGGTTCATGAGATGGCAGGGGGTCTGTTTCACTACCCCTCCAGCTCAGGCTGGGCAGCAAGCTCCAGCTGGCAGCTCCGAGCTGTTTGCTCTCTCTGCCTCTCCCTCCCCACACTACATCAGCCCAGACCTATGAGCAAAAACCCTAGACAACACGTTCCCTAAAGCACTTTAAAGCAAAGCACCTTCATCTAATACCTCATTTGAGGAGGGTTAATTTTTCACATGATCAGCCACTTTAAAAGTACTCTGCAACTGTGCACATGTGTCATGGCATGGCTGTAGAGTGCTTTCAGGGGCCCAATCACATGAAAAAACATAACTTGTGTAAGTGCCCAGTGTGTTATCCGAGTTAGCTACCCCTGTTACCTGGCAGGGGCTCCACAGTGTCTCCACCAGATATTTAAGGGAATTCCACCCAATCTTTCCCCTTTAAAAGGCTGGTAACTGGAAGCAGGAACTGCTGGAGAGTGAGAGCGCTATGGAGTGCTTGCCTGTTTAGCCACTATAAGAACAGAAATGATGCCATGGGAGCTAGGACCCTGATCAGAACCCCAAAGTACAGAATAACCATTCTCACTCAATATACAGGCCAAAAATTCAGAGAAGTTTGCTGAACATATTCAGATAATGAATCCCATTCTGGGAATCTCCGTTCTGCTCTGGCATTTTATGAAAGAGGAGAAATTGAATAAAATTTTCAAATGATTAATTTTTCCATAGTCAAGAGCACAGAATAGGAGAAAATTGCCAGAGCATTTCTGTAACTCCTCAAGTTTTCTCTGTGGGTTTTCTAATACTGAGCAGTTTCCCCTTAGCAAGTACTTTTCCCTCCCATCAATGATGCCCACGCTTCTTGACTATGGCTTGCAGCCTGTGCTGCTTTCTTATTTACCACGAGGCCCCTCAGCTCTACGTGCTTCCAGAATGCTAGTGAGATAATGGAAGCAATCTCATCTGTGTGAGAGGAGTGTTGCCTCTTGAGGATATAGCGTCTAACCAACTGCAGGGTAACAGTTCTTAGTAAATCAATGCTTAATCTTCAAAAGCTTAGCACTGTCCAGACTGGCAGTTCTTATGGGCTAGGTTAGGCAGGCCAAAAACATGTAGCAGTTAAAGTACATGAAACTAGTGGTAACTAGTCTGCGAGCCCCTGGGAGGCACAGAGGAAACAGCTCCTTGAAACACTGCAGAAAAGCCTACCCCCCAGCCACACACCCGCACCAAGGTCTGTGGCAAGGACGTGGTAGTAGAGTAGGCACAGACTCTAGTTTTACAGATACACGTCTCATAGCTCTGCAGAAATGAATGTAAAGAAATAAATGCTGCTTGTCTCATCTCAAAGGCCAAAGCAGCAGCCTCTAGGTCATCAATTTCAGAGCCCCATACTCCAGCTCCATGTTTGGGAAGACAATTTGCTTGCACAACCTCCTAGAACACCACACACGGAAAACCCGTTTTGGAGCAAGTTATAACTACAGTTATAACAGGATGCATTATATTCTTAATAGCTAAACAGAGGGCATCAGCTATCTGTCCTTGTGAAAGCATGGCCCTCAGCTGTCCAGCGCCACTCCCCATCCCCTATTTAGGCCTATCAGAAATGACTTTAGAGGAGAAGGGGGCCTGATGGATTTAGTGAGGAATGGAGATCATTTCTATGAGATTTGTTTGTGGAGTGCCATGAACTTACATGGTCCTTTGCAATTAGATGGCAAGATTCTAGACCTTCATTCCAACACCTTTCTGCTGCTTTGCAATACAAAGAGCTCAGACTGCTTGTATGTACAGTCAGGCCTTGGTTTTCTCTTGCATGGAGAAGGTTCAGTAACGTTCACTCTACCACCATCCCCAATCCTGCCCAGTGTAAGAAATATGATTTTGGTATGCCAGGGCAGGAGTGGACATAGTTGGCATTTATTGTGCTCCAGTGATCCCTCGCTGAAGGGGCCAGGGATACCCTGAAGACTTCTCTAGCCTACCCCAGGAACCAGAAGAGCCCTGAGAACGCTGGTGGCTTAGAACCCTTTCCTCCCCTTTCTCTGGTCTTCTGCTGATTGCAGCTTAGCCAGCTCTGGTCAAGGAGGGGCTATCATATATTCACAAGAGTTTATTATCAAAGACCAACAGGCCAGCTTCTCACCTAGTGTAAATTAGCATGTCTGCAATGACTTCAGTAATTTTTGGCTGATTAACACTACCTGAAGGCTTGGGTCCAGATTAGAATCCTTCCTTTCTCTAGCATATAGAGTCTCTTTACTTCTGTGTTCAGTAAATTTTAAGTCTGAACTACTCCATCACAAAGGCCTTATATAGGACTTCCCTGACTTCATTCTTGTTTGAACAAGAGTATTTTTTTTAAACAATAACATCGAAACCTCACTGAAAAAAGTATAGTGCTGGTGATTCCATTACAGTCTTGGTAAGTTGTTTTAATGGGTTAACATTACCCTCACTAGAGTTTGCATCTTGTTTAGAGACTGAATTTACTGATTTTTATTTCCAACCATTTTATCTTGTTATACCTTTGTCTGCTAGGTTGAAAAGCAGAAGAGTTCCCTGCTATCCAATTTGTTTTCCTCATGAAGCTACTTTGAAAATAGCTGCTTTTATGGCTCATTTATGATGCTCTACCCTTAATATTTGCAGTGTCATTTATGTGAAATATAAAAGGATGAAAGGGATGTCTTAGAAATTCAAAAAATATAATGTTGAAGTGCATTAACAAAGGCAGTGGAGTCTGTGTCTCGATTTAAAAACAAAATTAAAAGGCCCATTGGCATCCCTAGGCAAATGTGCCACATAGTTGACTAACTTTATTGTTTTATTTATTTAAAAGTTCCAAATTGGGCTGGAGTGTGAAATAAACAACCTTCTCAATTTGCAAAAAGGTCAGTAAGAGGAAAGGCTAAGTCAATTGAATTATTAACAAATATTCTCAAAGTAGAAATACATGACATGAAAACCTGCTTAATATATCGATCTTAACAACCCAGAGTGATCAAATCAAATGTGAAAAACTTCAGAAACCCAGTATGTTCTGGAGAATCTGGGGGTGGGAAATGGACACAGCATTGCTCCCTCTGCAAAATCCAATTATACTGTCAGGGCACTTAAGAGAATCCTAAGCAATCCCATTCCACAGGAAAGGCTGTTCTTCAGGAAACTTTCTTTAATTACTAGTTCCTCTTCTTTGCAAAGCAATTGGCAATTTCCACCCAACAAGGGGGGGAAGTAAACCAGCAAATCCAGAGCTCCCCCTAATCTCCAGCCTCTCTCATCTACTGCAGTTTAAGGCCATGCCTCCTAATCCTGGCCTCCTAGAGAAAAGCTCATCTCCATCCTCTCTGTATTCATCCTTCTGGTATGTGAACTCCTATTATCAAATCCCCCCTCAGTCTTCTCCTCTCCAAGCTAAATAACCCTAGTTCTTTCAGCTCTTCCTCATAAGCCTTCCCTTCCAGGCCCCTAATATTTTCATTGATTTGTGCTGGACTCTTTCTAAACTACCCACATCCTTTTTGAAGTGTGGGGTCTAAAACTAGGCACAGTATTCCAGGTGAGGCCTCAGCAGTACTGACTACAGCAGAAGAATGGCTTCCCTTGATTTGCAAGAGACACTCCTGTTACATCTCAGGCCTATATCTGTTCACATTCAGTAGCATGGGCTATGCCATCCATGGTACAAAAGAGCTGCCACTTGGTGGGGCAGCTAGCAGAGAAGGGAACAACTGATTATGGGGGACAACTAATGTAAAGGGCGTGCGAGTGGACTAGACATTCAAAACAAGTGCATCACCAGGGGCCATTGAGCAGACCACCCCAGGCAGCACCCACCGACTCTCAAAGGTGTCAAAGAGCTGGCAGACACCACCCAGTGGTGCTCTACCTGGAGACTTGAACATAAGCGACCCAGGAAAATGGCCCCGCAGTCCCTGGGAACCCTCCCAGCCAGACCCTCCTTCCTGGTGAAGTAGATGGCCAGCTTTGCCAAAGCCAGGAGGAGGTTGACCAGGAAGCCCCAGGGTTTGGTGGGGCCATAGATGGAGTGAGCAAAACTAAACAATAAGAGGGTCTGGAGGAGGAGGTGCAGGGACTGCAACCTGGTGCACTCAAGATAAATGTGTACCAGGGTCTACCTCTGCCCACAGAAGAGACAGGTGTTGGGGTAGGCATAAACCATGCCAGATATATGCCAATGGTGATGGCCCCATGGAGGAGCTGCCAGCCAGCTCCCTGGTGGCACATGGAATCAATTTGGAATTAATAAAGCCTGGGTTCCCATTGATGCTTTTTTTGCAAAACAGAATACTGTTAGCTCATATGCAGCTTATGGACTACTGTAATCCCCAAGGTTTTCTCCGCAGTACTGCAAAGTAGCCAGTCATGATCTTACATGATTGTTAAATGAGAAGCATTAGGATGACTAAGAACCAAAATATGTCATTTTAAAGCTCCATTATTCTTGGGAGCTGTATGGATCAATTCTGACAGGTTCCCCTGAGGGGTAATAAGAAGTAGGCAGCCTTTCCCTCCTTTTCACATGCAGGAAAGGCTGAACAAAATGGCTTACTATGGGTTTGGAGTTGCCCAGACAGCGGGCTGCCTCTAGTTGCACTGAAGTCACAGTGAAGTATTGGAGCTGCTTTTAAGAGGCTCCAGGAGAACAGATTTTTGTTTTATGAATCTGAATAACATTTAACATTTTAAATCCAGCCCAGAGACCAGATATTTGACACCAGCTGTGTAGCAGGCTTACCTTTTTGGGGCTTGGGTTGAGTCCCAGGCTCAAGGTTCTGCTGTTTGATGGCTGGAGCCCGCCCACCAATATGGAGGCAGCGCAAGGAAAGCAGTGCCCTGCCCTTTTCTAAAGAGAGGGGGCAAGGAGCACCTGGACCTAATCAGAACTGCACCAGCCAGATCCAGAAAACTTTGGGGGTGGAGCCCCTGAACAGCATAAAAGGGGAGCATGCTCAGCAGGCTGGGGGAGGTGAGGAGGGATGGTGAGGAGAGAGGAGTTCCAGACATGGCATCCTCGGGACCCTGCTTCTGCTTCAGTGGCGCACAAATTGGCGCACAGGGATCAGGCTCTAGGAGTTGCTTGAGGTGGCTTGAGCTTGTGAACCCAGCAAGCAGCTGGGCTGTCAGTGTGCAGATCGTCACATGGAGAGCTGGCCCTGCAAGCAACTCGTGGCTGCTTGGGGCTCACCCAATTTGCAGGTCAGTGCACGGAGAACCACCTTGGAAGCAGCTTATGGCTGCTAAAATTAGCCTCGCCCCTAGGACGAGTGACCACAGCCCCGCAATGCAGCTCCACTTTTAACTAAGAGAGCCCCGGTGCCCAGAGCAGGGCCGGGAAAGGGGAGAACCCCCAGTGTGAGACCAGGGAGTTGGAGTCTGTAAGGGCTTGGCTCCTGCAAGAGAGAGAGCCCTGGGCTGCTCGGTTCAGGCCTTCAAGGAAGGCCGAAGGTGCCGCTGGCAAGAGGCTCTTGCAGAATCGGCCGGTAGGGGACGAGCCTTGACTTCTCCAGAGAGGAAGCATGAGTTACTGGGGAAGCGGGCCCCACAGGGGAGGCTAACACGGGTAAGGTCACCTCAACCCTCTATTGCAGGAGGGGCATGTACACAACCCAGGGCCCTAAAGGGGAGGGGCTTCAGGGAAACTCCTTGGGGGCGGTGCTGAGTGCACTTGCTATTTTGAGGTTGTTGTGTTAAGGGCTATATAGCTAGGGGTATTCTTTAAAGGGGTTTATGTGGTTTGTGTTTTAACATCTCAATGTGTATATCGGCATTGTTATTTGTGAAGGTTTAAAGAAATATGGTTAAATTACCTGGATTAACCATGGATTAATAGCCTTATGTGTTAATTGTGTTTTTATAGGTTGTAAGTTAGTTGGTTCATATTTGGTATTCTATGTGAATTGTGGAATATTTTATATATATATATAGTATTATATGTTAAGCCTTTAAATATTCTAAGTTTTATATTAAGCATCTGTATTTATTCTTGTAATAAATTGTACATAGTTAAGTATTTAGTTTTGGCCTAGCCAAAACTAGAGAGGGGAGGAAGCCGCTCTAGTAGCTGACCCCTTCCTCAGCACCCTGCCTGACCACCACCACTGTCATTGGAGGACAGGGCACACCCCTCTGGTGTACCTGGGCTACAACTGTATTATAACATCACTTTGGCAGCTTTATAAGGGGACTGTAATATTTTAGTCAAATGCTGAAGGAGGTAGGAAGGTCTCATTACTGCCTAATATCCTTAAAATATATATTGAAAGTTTTGTTTTTGGGTTTTTTTTTCTAGCAAAACTTTGAATACCCTTCAAAAAAAATCTTTCCACATCATATCTTTATTGTGGCTGGATGAAAATTAAATCGCATAAAAATTTTAAGGAATGTCGTCTCACAAGGAATGCTGCCTGCCCCTGCAGGATGCCAGCGTTTTATCATCTGCTTGTTAAATTTTCAAGCTACTTATTGAATTGCAGAGAAGCAGAGCTGGAAGGGACCTTCAGAGGTCATCTGGTCCAACCCCCTGCTTGAGACAGGATCATCCCTATCCAAATCATACTATACAAATCTATTGTCTAACCTATTAGTAAAGCTGCACAATCGGTTTGGACAAATCAAATAAGGGACAGCGATCTGAATCAACAAGTTGTCCCTGATCCGAGCCGAATCCTAATTGAATTGGGCCCGCTCACACACCCTTAGGCCTCATAACCATCTACTGTCCACCTCATTGCCCTGCTTCAAAGGTTTCTTTGCCACAATACCTGCAATATAAAGTAAAAAAACAGATGGATAACTGCTGCATTGAGGCTTGCTGGTTATCCTGATGATGAGCATGAGCTCTCTATTACTTTGGGTGCTCTCTGTCTCTATCTCTCCCCCAGGTCTCTTTGGTATAGCTACTTGTTATGGCTAGTATTACACTTTGCTAGAGAGGTGAAACATGGTTGCAGGAGGAGCCACAATCTCACTCACTATCTACACGAGGTTGTAGTTAAGACTCTATCAATTTGCTTTATTTTTTCACAACCTGATTTTTTTTGTTTTTGTTTTTCTGCATTGAACCCAATGTTCTTTTATGTAGCTTTTTTGGTTGGCAGGGACAAAGATTGTGATATTAATTAGAGAAGTGATATCTACAAACGACTGATTTTTGTGGATGCTTACCAGCTTCAGCAAAATCTGCCGTATGTGGCTACAAACTAAAGCACATACCAGGGAACCATTTGGACTGTATTCACTATCTGAAAAAAATAGTTATTGGACAGAGTAGGCAGCAAAATAATACTGTAATGTGCTTTCTTACTTGGAAGTGAATTTTGCTAGCACCAGTAGCCTTGGGGACAATGTCAGATGGGCAAAACAGGCACAGCTCCATTGACTTTAGTAATTAAGGACATAGTCTTTGAGTTAAGAAGAAATTGCAGATAGTTAACACTAGAACAGTTAGTACAAAAATGAGACCACTGCTGCAAACCACTGATCACAGAAATAAGCCCACCGATTTCATGTTATATGGCTATTGATACAAATTCCTAGTCTAACTAAGATTGTTTCTTAATAACATTTAAAGACCTTTGTTCAACCATTTTGTAGAAATGGGTTAAGTCACCTGAAGCTCCTTCAGTCTGGTAGAACGGAAAGCTTTCCCTGTGTCGCTTGTGTACTGAGCTGTTTTTGCCTGCTCTTTGCAGAGAAGGATACTAAAGGACAATCTACCTTTTCTGTGAGAAAGGTATAAAGAGGGGATTAGTGTTATGATTAAGATGCTGGACTTCAGCAGCAGAGACTTGTGTTCAATTCCAGGCTCTTCAGTAGACTGCCAGTGGTTGTGTCTACACATGCCATTAAGGTGCCTTAAGCTTACTTCACAGTAAAATAAGGTGCAGTAAGCTTTCCCTAGGGGTGCATCTACATGTGCACAGCACCACCTAATGTAGATTTGTGCCCAACAGAAGTAAGCAAGTCCAGGTGTGTTCCTGCCCTACTATGGCCCCCTGCAGCACCCAGGGGGAACTGCAGGCTCCAGCCGCAGCTGCCTGGGTACCAGGGGGCTCCAGGTATAGGCTCAGTCTGGAGAGGACTCCAGGCAAGCAGCCTCAGGCTGGCAGGGAATTTATACCAGGAGCCTGTGTCCAGTGCACCATGGGCAGTCCCTGCCTCCTTCACCTCCAGCAGCAGTGGACAGGGCACTGTCCATGAGGCATTCATGGACCACCTGCTCCTCTCACCCCCCCACAGTAGGGTGCCTCAGCAGCCACCTATGGACCTCAGGCCCACAGGGCAACCCCAAGACTACACACAGTGTAGGCAGTTTGCAACAAACATCAAACTTTTATTTCCCTCCACCACACATTTAACAGACCCCCCCATCCATCTCCAATAACAGACCCCCACTTTTCCCAACAGCACACTCCCTCCCTTTCTCCCTCCCTCTCAGTAACCCCAATGTGCACCAATAGTAAAGGTTGTGCTTCCCATGCAACTATGTACACTGCACTTTCTGAACTGCAAGGGAGGGAACAGTGGGGTGGTGGTGCCTAAGGGGTAGATCATAAGGAGAGGTGCCCAACACCCCAGCCTCTGGCAGCACTACCACAGGTGCAGATGCCACGGTTAGGCCAGTGGGCTGGGACCTCAACTGGGGACAAGGGTGGGTGCTGCCCAGCTTGCTTAGCCTACTCTCCCTCCTCTACCACAGGGCCAGGGCCAGCAGGGCTCATGTGTAGAGCTGGCTCAGCTGCAAGCAACTCCAACTCAGGGACCATGTGATGGCTGGGTGAGCAGCAGGCAGTGGCCGAGGCAGGAGGCCAAGCCACTGGGGGACCCGGGGCAGGGGCCCCTGGCCACTGCAGGCAGTGCTAGACCTCGTCTCAAGCCCACTAGGGAGCTTGGTGTCATGGGCAGCTTCCAGGAAGCAGGTAGGGCCAGGGGCCAGCTAGGTACGGAGACATGGGCTGAGGAGACGGATTCATGAAGCTGACTGTCGGGGCCAGGATGGTATCCAGAACCTGGTGGTCCTCCTTAGTGGCCTCCACTGCCCAGACCACCATGGCAACCTGCTGCTCCTGGGCCTCCTGGATCCTTTCAAGGATGGAGACATGTCTCAACCTCAATGATGAGGATCCTCTCCTGGAAGGTGCGGTCCTTCCAGTCCCTTTCCCGCTCCAGATCCCAAGCTAACCAAACCTGCAAATCCATGACCCAGTCCTCTGCTGCTGTAACCAGCTGCTCCAACAGCAGGGTCATATATCCACCACTGGGGGAGACAGTCCATATGTAGAATGCCAGCCAATGGTGGTGGCATCCTTGCAGGTGCATTCCCACTGGTGGCTGGTGCTTCTCCCCTCCATGCATCTGCTATATCTGCAAAGCAAGGACAGAGAGGCTCTTTGTAACAGTTTGCAACATTTCAGAGACAACATGCACTCTATCAAGGAGTTTTGCACTGCTTGGTCTCAGATCAGGGTTTGTGCGCACGCAGGTGCCCAGGGACCATGCTAATTTGGCCAGGTGGGCCTTGTCACAGGTGGCTGCAAGGTCCATCACTGTCACCTCCATGGAGGCAGGCAGACTGCTTCCCACTTGCGGTTAGCAGGGCTCAGCCAAGTCATCAGACACCAAGCTAGGCCAGGGCTCGCTCATCCGGGCAGCTTCCACAGTGGCTCCAAACCAACTCCCCCACTTCTCTCTCCAGGCCAGGCAGTTTGTTTCTGTGCCATGGTGCCCAGGGCCAGGGGGCAATTGGCTCCCACCCAGCTGGCACATGGAACTGGTGATGCCTCCACCAACCCCCTAGTAACCCTTTCTGGAGAAACAGCCTGGGCTAAGGCCTCCACTATGTATGGCTTGCACTCCAAGTGTGCCCCTGGTCAGAGTCCTCCAGGCTCACAGTGAGTGGCTGTTTGAGTGCACCAAGGGCTCTCCAACCCACTATGCCCTGCTGATGATGATCACCATGGTGCCACAGGGACATCTGAGAACTTGACACAGGGCCCTGAGCTTCAATGGCACCCCAGGCAAACCCAAACTTCATCACAATTTGCACCACTGCCTGGAAAGGTATCTCTGTCTATGGTACAAGGACCTGATCCCCATAGCCAAGGAGATTGCTGCAGCCATTAATTAGTTTATCTGCATGTCACAGGCCCCTGGCTGCCTAGCTGGGAGGGCAATGACCACTTAAAATAAAGTTGTGAACTATCTCCTGCCTCCCTGCGTGCTGGGGAAGGGAACACCAGCATCCAGGGGGCAGTCTGGCCAGGCAGATTAGGGTGGGAATGGAACGGGGGGGGGAGGGGACAGGATGGGGGCTGGCTCCAGGTCTGGAGCCCAGGGGTAGTGAGCCACCATGGGCATGGGTGGCTGCAGTGCCCCCTTTCCCCTGGCCCTCCTCCCTGTGTAGGATTTACCAGACAGGCATGACAGCTGCTCCCAGCAGTCTGACTCTGTCCCTAGGCAGTCCGGCTGCCTGCAGTATCTCAGGGCATAGAGGCACAGTGCCTAGCCACCTGGGCAGTGGCCCCCTCCAGGAATGAGTTGGAGCTGCTTGGCACTGGGGCTATCCCCAGCCTGGCTTCCCCACTTGGGGTGCATGCCTGGAGCTGACAGGGCAGGTGTTGCCCCATGCTGTCTGCACTGCCCCAGAGAGTCCTAGTTAGCACTGGGTTACAGCACAGGCTCCAGCAGGTAGCCTGTGAATGAGTACATGCGGCATCCTTTGCCAGGATCCCTCACAGCCAGGATGTGGTCCAGCTACTGCATGAAGGGCATAGTCCTGTGGGCAGCCCCGGACCAGTGGTTGTAGCCTGTGATATGGACCCACCGAGCCCACAGAGTCTTGACCTTTATGCAGCACTGCCACACAGACTGCTGGTGGCTGCGCCTTACCTTACATGGACCATGATCTCCCCATATATATGGGTGTTTGACTGGGTGGCCCAGGCAAATTGCTACTGCCTGTCTGCCTCACCTCAGACCATTATGAGGTTGCTTGTCTCTTGCTCTGTTCAGCTGAGGCCCCAAGCTGATATCTCCAGCATCAGGGACATTGCCATTGTAGTTGCTGCCAGGGACCTTGAGGGCTCTGGCAGGATGCCAGGTACTATCAGTGTTTTGTCACATGTCTGCAGCAGAGGGGCAAGGAGCCCAGAGCCCAGGTAGTTGGAGGCATGGGCCTAGGAGAAAGAGCATGGCTTTGGCAAGTCCATGCCTGCAGCAGAGGGTCAGACCAGGGTCTAGAGACCAGCCTGGGCCAGGTACAGATGCATCCCTACCATGTGGCTAAAGTAACATCCAGCCACATTGCTCTGCTCCAGGCAGGAGGCTGGTTCCCTGCTGTTGTGGCTGACTGGGAGCAGATTTGCTCCTTGTCAGCATCTTCATGTGTACCACTGTGCAGTAGCTAATCCACAATTAATCTAGCACCTGTATCTACAGGTACTAGCAAACAGCACATTAGAATTAATTTACTGTGCAGTAAGTCCCATGTATATGTAAATAGTTTTGGATTAGTCTAATGCACAGTAAAGCATCTTGTGTAGATGCACCCTGTGTGACCCTGGGCAAGACTCGTTATCCATGTGTGCTCAAGTGTAAAATGGAGCCAATAATACTTCCTTATCTTGCTTTATTTAGAGTGAAAGCTCTTCAGGATTGGCACTGTCATGCTGTGCGTTCATGCAGAATTTAGCACAATGGGATCCTGATGGTTGTTGGCCACCCAGCTGTTTTAACAGCAGAAGCTGCGAACACTAACAACAGTAATAATAGTAGGAGAAGTAGAGCGAGCCTGAATTGACAGCACCTCTGGAGTGCTGCATGTGCATGAGAAAGGAGGAAAACTAGTTAATGGAGAAAGAAATGACACAAAGGTCTAATTCTGATCCTACAGTACATTTCTTTCCAGCAGATCTAAACATTCCACTTCACTAACCACCGAAAAACAATCAGTGCCAGAGTGGAACCAATGTGACCAGGCCTATGAACATCAGCATATTTATGTATTAAATCCAACTGTGACATAATGTATAATGGATCGTTACAAAAGTGGACAAAATACACAATAATCTAGAAGGTCCAGAAAGAGCATTTGTATTTAAAAGAACATTTTTCATATTAGGTCATATACAGTCATATTAGGTCTTCAGATTGTCTTCATAAATTGCCTTTGTATCACCCCTCATACACAGGCACTTCCCTGGAAGCATATTACATAGAACAGACGACCGTGGCTCTAAAATGGAATTCAACTGAACTATCCATTTTGGAGAGGGAGCAATGAGTAAAATGATGAACATGTGCAATATTCACAACATTGGGATAGTAGAATAAGGGCAAAACCCCTATTTGCATATTCTTAATTTTTGCATTGTATTATTTACCATTTACCATTATTCATTCTATCATTAAATATGATCCTTTTAGGCCCTAACAATGTTTTCACTTTTCACATTTTGGGAACCCCAAATAGAACACAGTAACCTTTCAGTAGTGCACAAAAAAAGTATGTAACAGTAAACATTTTAGACAAGTTTCAAGCCCAGGTCCCCAAAATTAACAATCCTAATGATCTTCAAGTAACTAAATAAATATGGCTCCAGTGTGCATAATTGTTAATGACCTACAACTGGTATGCACTTCCATAGACTTTGTGGGTGCTTAGCCTCACTGAAAATTAAGCCTAGTTCTCTCAGAATGGAATTTAGAGCCTTTAAATGGAGTTTTCTAATTAGGTCTAAATAGGTGAAATTTTGTTCCCAGCACAATTATTTTCGTACACAAAGTCAATATACAGTTACGCCTCCCAGTGATCCTTCAGAGCAGGTAGAGCATTACTACCACCCACATCACATAAAGAGGCAAGACACAGATCTATAGCCCAAGATTTTATTGCTTACACCCCAAAGCACAAAAATAAGCACTTGCCTCAATGCCTATCTAGCTACCTGCAGCAGCACAACAGCACCTCTATTGCCTAGGGAGGAGACACGGGAGGCAAGGGGCATGCAGATTGGCAGCAGGTCACCTTGACTCTGCCAAGGGCTTCCACCTCTGTTTACAACCAATATTTATTTTTGGGCAGGGGGCTGGACTCGATGATCTCCCGAGGTCCCTTCCAGCCCTAATGTCTATGAAATCTATGAAATTATATGTAGTTTATTTTAATAAATATTCTGTGATTGGTTTTATTTCAATGTCTTTGTTTCTCTGAGACTTTGGGAACTGGACTGAACAAGATTTTCTAATGACTTGGCAGGTGCCTGTTAGCTGGGGCTTATGTCCTTGTGAATATTACAATTCAGGAACATCTTTTCCTCACCATCTGGCACCATCTGCTTGCCACACCCTGTTTCTTTTACTTTACCAGCTAGTAGTAATATTAGCAAAGGTTTGTTCTGGAATAAGCTTTGGGGCCATCTGCTTCAGCCCCATTTCTGCAGCTTAGCATAAGTCTCTTGAAAAGACCAAAGCTGATGACAGATAGTTTCAGTCCTGAACCTTTCCTTTTCCTCAGTGTTGCTGGATTCACAGCTCCAGAGCACGTTTAACTCACATTTTCATTTCATTTCTACACTAAACATTTGGGCTTTACTATATTCAGTTATAAAGGCACATTATTATGTCAATAGGATTCTAACTGACTACATATAATTCAACTCTTAGGAAAAGGCAAAACAGTTGTTACTTTTTACTACTATTGAATGATTTCCAAAAAGCAGTTACTAATATTAGTGGCCTTGATAACACTGTTATTCTACTTTCCCAGGCTATTGCTTATGGCTTAAATACAAGTGTATTGTTTATTGATTGTATGCAGCTTAAGCAAACATTATTCATAATTTCAGCTTTTGCTGGGTCTGCAGTGGGTCTACCGTAACTGTACCTGGACAGTCATTGACCAGGTCTACAGCTCTCAGTAGTGCCAAATAAAACTGAAACTGTTAAGGGGGATTGTGAGTTGTGTGGCTTTACTGTATAAAACTGATTAAATAAGATTACAAAGACCCATCAGAGAAGCTGTGGAAGTTTTACAATAAGACAAAACATCTCCAGATAAACATTTCTGCAAACCAATAAAATGCGTAACAAAAATTTTAACTTGAAAATGAATCCCAGGGCAGCCAACAAGGTTTCACAATACTCAGATAAAAAGCACTGCAAGACAGCTTTCAAATACCTTCCAGTTCTGTATGTATTCCCAAATAAATTTTAAAAAACCCTCACAGTAAATGGTAGTGACTGCAGAAACTCTTGAGCCTCTGTAAACAGAACTAGGATGTCCCAAGGTGTTGGACACATCAGTGACACTATTCTTATGTGTAGTGTTTGATTAGTTGAATTCCCTTTATATTTCCCAATATTCTTAACTGTCATAGAAATCTGGGTTGATGAAAAATGATATAAAGAATTTGGCATTCCTTTTTTGGTACCAAAACTATTTTTCTGGGGTACTGCGTAATACGACTTTGATTTATAGTTTCATAGTTAGTAGGGTCGGAAGAGACCTGAGCAGATCATTGAGTCCAATCCCCTGCCATGGCAGGAAAGAGCACTGGGGTCAAACGACCCCAGCAAGGTGACTGTTGCCTTGTCTTAAAGACCCCCAGGGTAGGAGCCAGCACCACTTCGCTTGGAAGCTGGTTCCAGATCCTGGCCGCCCTGACCGTGAAGTAGCGCCTCCTGATGTCTAACCTGAATTTACCCTCTGCCAGCTTGTGACCATTATTTCTAGTCACTCCTGGTAGTGCTTGGGGGGACAGAGACTCCCCCAGTGCCTTCTGGTCCCCTCTGACTAGTTTGTAACAGGCCACTAGATCCCCCCTCAGCCTTCTCTTGTGGAGGCTGAACAGGTTCAGGTCCCAAAGCCTCTCCTCGTAGGGCCTACCCTGCTGCCCCCTGATCATGTGGGTGGGCCCTCCTCTGGACCCTCTCCATGTTGTCCACATCCCTCTTGAAGTGTGGTG
The DNA here is from genome assembly GCF_052110815.1 of Crocodylus siamensis. NCBI lineage: Eukaryota > Metazoa > Chordata > Crocodylia > Crocodylidae > Crocodylus > Crocodylus siamensis. The sequence continues at coordinate 405,550,168 of NC_143395.1, forward strand.
CCCAGAACTGGACGCAGTACTCCAGCTATGGCCTAACCAGTGCCGCATAGAGGGGGAGGATCACCTCCTCGGACCTGCTTGAGATGCACCTGTGGATGTATGACAAGGTATGGTTGGCCTTCCTGACTGCATCCCCACACTGCCGGCCCATGTTCATCTTGGCATCAATAATGACTCCAAGATCCTTTTCTGCCTCTGCACTGACAAGAAGGGAGTTCCCCCAGCCTGTAGGTATGGTGCTGGTTCTTCCTCCCCAGATGCATCACGTTGCACTTGTCAGTGTTGAATCCCATCCTATTCTCTCATCCGCCAACCACTGTAACCTAAGTCCGATAGCAGCCTATTCCTCCCTTCTAGCATGCCCACATCCCCCCACATCTTAGTGTCATCAGCAAATTTGAACAGGGTGCTTTTTACCCCCTCGTCCAAGTCACCGATGAAGATGTTGAACAGTGCAGGCCTGAGGACTGAGCCCTGCAGCATCCTACTGCCCACACCCTTCCAGGTCAAAAATGACCCGTCCACCACCACTCTCTGGGTGCAGCCCTCCAGCCAGTTGGCGACCCATTTGACTGTGTAGGTGTTGACACCACAGTCCCCAAGTTTCTTAATGAGATCAGGATGAGAGACAGTGTCGAAGGCCTTCTGAAAGTCCAGAAAGACTACGTCCACTGCTACCTCTGCATGTAGGGATTTGGTGACCTGGTCGTAGAAGGCCACCAGGTTGGTCTGACAGGACCTGCCTCTAACCCTAACCCGCCCCCCCCCCCCCCCCCCCCCCCACTGGCTCCTCGTGGACATATGCCAGGATAAATCTCTCAAAAAGCTTACCTAGGATCGAGGTAGGACTAACTGGCCTATAGTTTCCTGGGTCCTCCTTCCTCCCTTTTCCAAAGATGGGAACCACGTTGGCCCTCTTCCAGTCCTTTGGCACCACACCAGAGCACCACGAGTGCTCATAAAGCCATGCCAGGGGTCCCACAATGATGTCAGCTAATTCCCTCAGCACTCTGGGGTGGAGATTGTATAGACCAGCTGATTTAAATACATCCAGTCCCTCCAGAAGTTCCCTGACTAGATCCTCACTGACCCTTGCTCTAGCTGCGCCTCCCCTGGGGCCTGAAGGGGCCTGATATGGTCCCTGCTCAGGAAAATGGAGGCAAATAAGTTGTTAAATAGGTTAGCTTTGTCGTCTAGTATGACAACCAGATTTCACAGCATGTCTTGCAGGGGCCCCACATTACCCGGTACCTGCTTTTTGTCCCCTATATATTTAAAAAAGGACTTCTTGTTGTCCTTGGTCTGGGTAGCTAGTCCCAGTTCCATCTCCACTTTGGCCTTCCTGGCCACCCCCTTGCATCCTCGAGCAACCATAGTATAGTCCTCCCTGGTGATGGCCCCTCCCTTCCATTGGGTGTACGCCTCCCTTTTAGCTAGGAGACATTCCTGGATGCTTTTGGTGAGCCATGGGGGCTTTTGTGCCCTCCTGCCCCCTTGGATCGTGTTGGGATTACCTCCCTTTGGACTTAGAGGATCGTCTCCTTAAGGAGCGACCACTCTTCTTGGACACCTAGCTCCCCTCTGGGACCTCAGTGCTTCCCCAACTATTCTGCTTAGCTCATTGAAGTCTGCCCTCCTGAAACCTAGGGCTGCTGCCTTGCTGCAGGCCTTTGCCACCTTGCGCTGGATGGTGAATTCCAGCAGGTGATGATCACTGTTGCCCAAGTGGTCGAGCACCTGCAGCCCCTTCACCAGGTCATTGCCGGTGGCCAGCACCCGGTCCAACAAGGCGTCTCCCCTGGGTGGGCTGTGCACCTCCTGAGTTAGATGGAGGTCCTGCATCCTGGTTAGGAACCTACGTGAGTGATCAGACCTGGCTGACTGCTCTTCCCAGCAGATGTCTGGAAATTTCAGGTCACCCATGATGATGACATCCTTTGACCTAACTACCTCCGTGACCTGACTTAAGAATTCCTGGTCTAGCTCTTCCCCTTGGTTGGGTAATCTGTAGTAGACCCCCACTGTTAAGGCTCTTTCCCCTTGACTGCCTTGTATTCTAACCCAGAGCACTTCAGTGTACTCCTCCTCTGACCCTGTGACACTTGATGAAGATGTGTATTCCTCCTTAATGTAGAGCACCACACTCCTGCCTTTCCTCCCTGCCCTGTCCCTCCTGTACAGTCTATAGCCCTTCATATTTTTAAAAAACATTAATTGATTTTGTTAAAAAAATATTTATTGATTTTTTTTAAATGTTAAAAAGACATTGATTAAAATTGATTCACTCAGATTTTATAAACATTGTCAGAATTGTCTCTAGTTTCCTGCCACTATTTTTTAATTACATCTTTTGAATTATGAAACCTGAATTTACAAGTCAAAAGCCAAATGAATTTGTGGAAAGTTTCATATATGCAATGCACTACTTACCAGATGCAAATTATATCACATTTCTTATTTAATGTCACATTTCCAAAGTGAGGGCCAGATCCTGCTACCTTTCATCACACTGAATTATACCAAGGTCCTCAAGTCGCACAAGAAATTTCAGTGGACCTTCTTCGTGAGCAGTATTCTATTGAATATGAAGGATAGCTGAACCTTGTAGGTATTGTGGGAGGGGTGAGTTTTCACAAGTTGTAAGTCAGAAATTAGTGTTTAATGGTCAAAATCATTGTTTTAATTTTCATCTGAAAGGTAAGGCCATTTTAATTAAATTGTTTAGTGGTATCTCTCTCTCTCTCACTCACTCTCTCATATTTATTAGATCTATTTCTGAGCTTGAATGTCTATTTCAAGGAGAATTAGAAGGTAAAAATAAATCAAGCCTTTTGTTTTTCAGTGAAGATATTTTAACAAAGTTAAAGCCAATGAGGATTTAAATGTATTTAAAATGTTTCCTTTCTTACAACAGCATAAAGCCTAATAGTTCACCTTGAGAAACTCTATTGCAGCTGCCATTCTAAAAGTGTAGTAATATATATTTGAATTGCATTTATCGATTTGCTTTTATGTCCTCTGCCATTTCAGGATGCAGGATCATGAACAGAATTTCATTTATGACACCAACACTGTAACCTGGCAACATAAACTGCAAAATGAGCCATTATGTTTGTTAATTATGTTGTAACCTAAACTCTAATATAGTCCTATAACCTATGCTAATTTTCCATTTAGCATGGGTCTCCGTTAGTATGAGCCTTCTTTTCCACTTGCTTGTGCTATTATAAAACTAACTCCACTAAAGACAGTGGAATTACATTGTAGATCAGACCTGATGCTAATAACATGTCACTTTTGGAAGCACAGTGTGGTAGGAATAGGCTTCCCAATTTATGCAGTATGAACGCAATGCTGAGTAGCTGGTCTGTTAGGTATTTTATTATTCCTCCCCCTCCCCACCACCAACATCTCACACTATGCTTTGTCTCATTGAGCAATGCCAAAGAAAAGCAAGTGTGAAGAGGACTGTCCTTCTCTGGCTTCAGAGGCCTAATTCCCAGAAGTCAGATTTATGCATGCACATTGAATGAAAGGAGAACAGAGACTACTGATCCAGAATAATTTTTATTCTTTTGAAATAGATAATAAATGAGACCAATCTCACAGCAATCCCATGCATACAATTTTGTATTGTGATCCATGGATTTTGATTTCTGAGTGGTCCCAAGGTAAAACGGACTGCACCAGGGATGAACTGGAGTTATGTGAAACTTGCTATATTTTGCTATTCTTCAGCAAACATTTTTGAGGGTAGTCTACCATGCTCACATCTTACCATGCTCCAGTTCTCATGAGTCTTGGGACTTTCCTTTGATCTATGTTTAAAAGTAATTCGCAATTTGCTATTTTTCCTTGTGTTCTGCTTTGATCGTTTTTCTCTTGTTCATAGATACTACGGTTTGAAGGGACCTCAACAGATCACTGAGTCCGACCCCCTGCCTAGGCAGGAAAGAGTGCTGGGGCCAGATGACCCCAGCCAGATGCCTATCCAGCCATCTCTTAAAGACTCCCAAGGTAGGGGAGAGCACCACCTCCGTTGGAAGTCCATCCCAAATTTTGGCCACCCTTACCGTGAAGAAGTTTTTCCAGATGTCTAGCCTAAACCTGCTCTCTGTCAGTTTGTAGCTTCCAGTATTATGCTGGAAAGGATGTGGACCAATTGGAGAGAGTCCAGTAGAAAGCAGCAAAAATGGTTCGGGGGCTGGGGCACATGACTTGTGAGGAGAGCCTGAGGAAACTGGGCTTATTTAGTCTGGAGAAGAAAAGACCAACAGGGGATTTAGTAGCAGCACTGAACAACCTAAAAGGTAGTTCTGAATGAAGAAGGCAACCATTATAAGACAAATGATGAGGGAAAGGCTCATCGCAATATACACAATGTCTTTTTTACCTCAGTTTTCACAGGTAAGGTCAGCTCCAGGACTACTACACTGGGCAGCACAGTTTGTGGAGAAGGGGAGCATCCAACTGTGGTAAAAGAACAGGTTAGGGACTATCTAGAAAAGCTGGATATGTATAACTCCATGGGGCCAGATGCAATGCATCCCAGGGTGCTGAGGAAGTTGACTGATGTGATTGAAGAGCTACTGGCCATTATCCTGGAAAATACATGGGGATCCAGGGAGGTCCTGGATGATTGGAAAAGGATGAATATCTTTAAGACATTATATTATACCTTGACCTAGATAAATTGGAGGATAGGACCAAAAAATATATCTCATGAGGTTCAACAAAGACAAACACAAAGTCCTGCACTTAGGATGAAACAACTACAGGCTTGGAACCGACTGGCTAAGCAGCAGCTCTTCAGAAAAGGACCTGGGGGTTACAGTGAACAAGAAGCTAACTATGAGCCAGCAGTGTGCCCTTGTTGCCAAGAAGGCTTACAGCATACTGGGCCACCTTGGTAGGAACGCTGCCAGCAGATTGAGGGAAGTGATTGTTCTGCTGTATTTGCACTGGTGAGGCCACATCTGGAGTACTGTGTCTAGTTTTGGGCCCCCTACTACAGAAAGGATGTGGACAAATTGGAGAGAGTCCAGCAGAGGGCAAAGAAAATGGTTCAGGGGCTGGGGCACATGACTTATAAGAAGAAGCCGAGAGAACTGGGCTTACTTAAGTCTAGAAAAGAAAAGCCTGAGAAGGGACTTAGTAGCAGCCTTCAACTCCCTGCAGGGTGGTTCAAAAGAGGATGGAGCTGGACTCATCTCAGTGGTGGCAGACGACAGAACAAGGAGCAATGTTCTCAAGTTGCAGCAAGGGAAGTTTAGGGTGGATGTTAAGAAAAACGTTCTTACTAGGAGGGTGGTGAAGCACTGGTATGAGTTACCTAGAGAGGTTGAGGAAACTCCATTCTAGAAGGTTTTTAAGGCCCAGCTCAACAAAGCCCTGGCTATAATGATCTAGTTGGGGATGGTCCTGCTTTGAACAGGGGGTTGGACTAGATGTGACCTCCTGAGGTCCCTTCCAACCCTAATTTTCTATGATTCTATGGTTCCAAAGAGGATAGAGGTAGACTGTTTTCAGTGGTGACAGATGACAGAACAAGGAGCAATGGACTCAATTTGAAGCAAGTAAAGTTTAGATTAGACATTAGGAAGAACTTTCTCATGAGGCAGGTAGTAAAGCACTGGAAGCAGGTTACCCAGAGAGGTTACTGAATCTCTATCCTTGGAGGTTTTTAAGACCTGGGTAGACAAAGCCTTGGGGTGATGGAGGGGGAGGATGAAATAATTGGGCGTGGTCCTGTTTTGAGCATAGAGTTGGACTAGATGACCTCCTGAGGTTCCTTCCAACCCTAATTTTCTCTGATTCCATAAACTTTAAGAGTCTGGATAGGAGGGGGCATGCTTATGTTCTGGCAATTCTGTTCCAGCAGGGAAGAAACCTAATGGCTAAGGTAGGTGTAGCTGCGTACTGGGAGAATGTTGGAAGAAGTCCCTTGAGAAGGTAGCAGGATTGAATTCAGCATTTCAAAGAATGGGAGTGAGCCTTTGCTGTCATCACTAGCACACAAGAAAGAGTTATCATGTAGCCTCTCATCCTTTTTCTGTGGCTGTGTTTTTACACAGCATCCAGCCTAGGAATACCAAGAAGTTCCTTGCATTTTCCTTCTCAGGCTTTTGGGGCATTGGAGAATAGAATACGTTGTCCTAACATTCCCATCTTCTCTGCCAGATACTATGGGTATAAGTCCAAATAACACTATTTGAAGTAGTAAGTGGTGTCTACTTTGTGTCACATGTTGTGTCAGAAAGGGAAAGCAAACTGTTTTTAAAAGTGGTCTGATATATTCAGTTCCCAATATGGAATTTATATAAGAGTTTTTGGTGTGGGCTTCAGTCTTATTGACATTCATTGGCTACACTGTGGTCTCAGTAAATCTTAAGATTTTAGATAATAGCTTCAATATCTGGCATATAAAGTCAGGCTCATATGAATCCGAGAAATGCCACATTAATATTTATACTGACAGCTCGATTCACTCCATGAAGTAATTTCTTTGGTGATAGATTATTTGACATCCATTTGTGAATGGTGTATAACATCTTGATGAGAAAATTCTCTCTCATATGATGGACTAATGGGCTCAGAAGGAGACTCTGAGCTGGAACAAAATGCATAAATTGTCTTGGATCAATGAGATACTTTGAAAATAATCTATTTTCTTATGTCATTGGTTCATCTGGCTTCTGGGACTATACAGAGCCCACCTTCTTTGTGTATACAGATGGAAGACCACACCAAGAGAACTTCTCATAAAATTCACATACAGTATTCCCTAGTTTTTTGCAATATCTGTCATACAGCAGAATGGCACGCCAATATTCATATATCAACCCGTGCTAGAAAAGCTCTCATTCATTATTAACACAGCTCAGCACCCTTTCAAAAAAGCAATTCTGCTGTTTCTTTTGGTAATAAGTTGCTTCTATACCAAAACTGATACAAGGTTAGCCCAGCAGCATGAAGAATAGCTGAGATGTATGAAACTGTCATCACCATCCTTATAGAAATCCACCCATGCAGAACAAGCTTAACAAAAGCTAATTCACTGTTTTAGCTTATTGCTTTCATTGTTCAAGTATACATTCATAGATTTTTAAGGACCATACAGGCTATATATCAGTCTATGTACCATAGGCCCATAGTTTCACTCAGTTCACGTCTGTATTTTTTAATATGTAATTTGCATGTGGCTAAGAACCCATGTTCCAGAACTGCATCTCTTTCCACTATGAAAACACAAGGAGATAATTTCTCTCTTTCCTTGGTAGTTAATTCCAGAGGTTAATCACCCTCACTGTTAAACATTTGTGACTTAATTTGCATTTGCCTTCCTTTCAGGTTCTGGTCCTTGGTTCTTGTTATGTCTTTCTCTCTATAAATTAAAGAGCTCTTTGTTAACTGCTGTCCTCCCCCCCCTGTAAAGGTACTTGTTTGCTGTATTCAAGCCACCTCTTGGTCACCCTTTTGATAAATAAAATAGACTGAGTTCTTTAAGTCTCTCCCTGTAAGACTGTTTCTCCATCCCTCAAATCATTTGTGTACAAAAGAGACTGCCTTATGGCATCAAGTTTAACTTGGCTTCATGTAGCCACTGTACTGAACTAATGAATTTCCCATAGTCAGTGGTTTACCTTTCTTTACAACATCAGCAGCAATCATGGACACCTTCGATTTAAATTATTTACATGCATTTTAAGAAATATAGGTCTTAAAATAGGTTTGTCATAATTGCAAGCTTTGTTTTCTTAAAAGAAAAATATATTTATATATCTTAAAAAAACCATTTTTCTGCACTGATCTCATTGCTCATCTTCTGTTCTCTAGTCAGTTGTAAATAATGCAAGACAGCTGCCCAATTTCTTCTGTATAATATACAGTGTGCACTATCCCTACTCATAAATTAACCATTATACCGCATAATATTACTTAAATGGAAACTGAGGGACTGTGAATGAATACATTTACTTGAATAAAGACAGAAGGACTTCAGGGCCGGTGGTAATTTTTATTATTAAGGAAACCCCAATCTCCAAAGTCCAAAAATTAAATATGAAATTATAGAAAGATTCACTCTAAAAAACCACCTCAATCTCGAAACATAGCCAAATAATCAGAAATGCTGATGTTTCTTAAGAAAAATATCACTAATAATATCTCTAGTTTCCTACATCTCTATAGAAACTCAACTAGTGGCAAATGAATATCTACCTATTCAGAAAATCTTTTCCTAAAATTTCACAATACAATAATAATTGGATCCAAAAGTGCAATGCTGGCCCTGAATAGCTTGCCAAAACTCGTTAAGTACCCCTTCAGCTGAAATAATTGCCTACCCCTGGATGAGAGCCTCAGAAATAATGGCAAAAATGTACCTCTACTTTATTTGCATTTTAAATAGGGTTCAGACTAACTGCAAAACTTCCTAACATGAAAACAAACAGCCCAAGGAATATAAACTCTATGCAAATTATCTCTGTTTATTTATTGTAATGTTATCTATCTATAGATATTTATATATCTATTTATAGATATATAAATGTACAATATCTATCTATCTATTGAATTTTGAATACTGACTTCAGTTTCTAACTGCCCCTGCCAAACACATTAGGCAACTGGCCCTTCCTTGGTAGTAAGACTCTTCAACAACAGTTAATTTCATAATTTTCTGATATACAAAAACTTGTTAATGATGACAGCTAATTATGATAGAAGAGTGAAGAAATGGGGCAAAGGGTTGTACATGCATGTTCTAGTTCAGGGATGGTCATGGATAGCTGCTGTGTGGTATATAGGCTCTGTGTGCTCTAATACAGAAGTGGCATGGATGGCCTCTGTGTGACATATAGCAGACTGGGGAGAGGACAAGAAGCACAGTGGCAAAGAAGGCATAAAGTAGAAATCAGAACAGCAAATGAGGCAAGAGCACAGGGTAGGGAGCAGAAAGCAGGCAGACAAAGAGATTGACAGCAGCACTCAAGGAGGGTGCAAGCTTAATTTATGGCTCACCTGCCAAAAAGGTCAGCCCCCATTGCCTTGGTTGTTGATCTGCTGGGTTATTTCTCATTTCACTTGCACTCATAAAAACTCAGAATGACTCTGCTGAAGTCAAAAAACATATATGGCCTTTACAGCTCTTTGACTGAACACAGTGGATGACATTCATTGCTGATATTTGCATCAAGGATTAGAACTTTACAGATGGTGCAGTATGAAGAGGGAACTCTTTAATACAAATGTAAGTGATTTGTAGCAATTTGTATTCAATGCCACTAGATTAAAATAAGCTAATAAAACAGATGAATGCTTTTAAAACTCCATTTAGTAATTACTTAATTACAAGTGCACTTTCAATTTCTAATTTATTTTCTCCAATCCCTGTATCAGTAAGGATAACTACAGACAATGAGAAAGGCTACAGCAAACATAATTTTGAATATCTAGCACAGACTCAAAAACCCTAAAAAACATTCTCAAGTAAATTATGTTGCTCTGAAGGTCCCAGAACATAGAGTTTTGCAGTTTGGTACTGAGATTTGTTTGTGATTTATATGCAACCAAGGTGATTTCAGAGACAATGGCAAGTATCAGACCCAGTGGCTCTTAACTCATAATGCTGTGATGCACTGGATGGGTGGAAGAGGGCAAATATAGTGCCCATCTTTAAGAAAGGCAAGAAGAAGGACTGGGGAATTACAGACCAGTCAGTTTGACTTTAATATATGTGCACACACAAAAATGACAGAGCAGATCATCCAAGAATCATCTAGAAGAGAACAAGGTGATCAGGAACCTCCAGTATGGATTCATCAAGAGTAAGTCATGCCAGACAAATCTGATTTCGTACTGTGACAAAATAGACTCTGTAGATGAGGATAGAGCAGTGAATGTGATATGCTTTAATTTAACAAGGCATTTGATAGGTCTTCCATGGCATTATGATGTAATTGGAATAGCAGAGACTTGGTGGAAGCTCACATGACTGGAGCACCGTAATGGATGGGTACAAACTCAGGAAGAACAGGCAGGGGAGAAGAGGAGGAGGAGTTGTACTTTATGTAAAAGTGCCATACCATTGCTCAGAGCTCCAGTATGAAACTGGAAATAGTCCTGTCGAAAGATTCTGGGTTAGGGTCAGAAGGGAAAGCAATAAAGGTGATGTTGTGGTAGGGATCTGCTATAGACCACCAGACCAGGAGAAAATGATGGATGAGGCTCTCTTCAAACAGCTAGCAGATGTCCAATCATAGGCCTGGTTCTCATAAAAGATTCAATCACCTGGCATCTGCTGGAAGGGCAATACAGCAGTGCGCAGGCAATCTAGGACATTTTTGGAGAGTGTTGGGGACAACTTCCTATTGCAAGTGCTGGAGTGTACAGTTGTGCAAAATTTCACTGGACATTTCATTTTGACACTGTTTCAACCAATTTCTAGGTTGAAACAGTGTCAAAACTGAAACAGAACAAAGGCCCTCAAACATAGCCTTGAAACAAAACAAGGCTGGTTGAAACATTTCAACCACAGGCTGGGGATGGGAAGTCAGTCCAGTTAGGCTGACTTCCCATCCCCAGCGCAAGATCCGGTAGGGGGTGGGAGGCAGCCCAGCTGGGCTGCTTTACCATCCCCCCCCAGCACAGTCTAGCACAGAGGACAGGGAAGCAGCCCAGCTGGGCTGCTACCCACCCCAGTGTGATCTAGCTAAGCGTCAGTCCAGCTAGCCTGACTCCCCATCCCCAGCAGAACTCAAAACAGCATCAAAACAGCCTTTCTGTTTCAATGTAACAGAACAGAACAGCTGTTTTGACTCAAAATGAAATTCGAGACAAAACATTGTTCCATCGAAATGTCAAAACTCAAAATGGAACAGTGCCATTTTGCACAGCTCTACTGAAGTGGCCATGCTCTTCTTGACCTGCTGCTCACAAACAGGGATGAATTGCTGGGGAATGTGGTAGTAGTGGATGTCAACTTGGGCAGCAGCAACCACAAGATGATTGAGATCAGGATGGAAGATGGAGAAAAGAAAGGATGGAGCACAACAGAGTAAGGACCTTGGACTTCAGAAAAACAGCCTTTGACTCACACAGGGAACTCATGGGCAGCATCCCCTGGGAAGCCAGTCTAAGGGGGAGAGTAGTCCAGGACAGCTGGCTGTACTTTAAAGAAGCCTTACTGAGAGTGCAGGAACAAACTATCCTGATGTGCAGGAAGACTAACAAGTACGGCAGAAGACCAGCTTGGCTTAGCAGGAATCTCTTCAGTAAATTAAATCACAAAAGGAAACTTAGAAGTGGAAACTTGGAAAATAACTAGAGAAAAAATATTAGATCATTGCTCAGGCATGCAGGGATGAAGTCAGGAGGACCAAAGATCAACTGGAGTTGCAGCTAGCAAGGGATGTGAAGAGCAACAAGAAGGGTTTCTACAAGTATGTTGGCAACAGGAGGAAAATCAGGGAAAGTGTGGGTCCCTTACTGAATGGGGGAGGCACCCTTGTGACAGAGGATGCAGAAAAGGCTGAAGTGTTCAATGACATCTTTACCTCAGTCCTCACAAGCAAGGTCAGCTCCCAGCCTACTGCAGCGGGCAGCACAGTTTCAGTAGGAGGGGAGCAGCCTTCAGTAGGAGGTGAGTTCTTTCAGTGATGAAAGAACTGTTTAGGGACAACTTAGAAAAGCTGGATGTGTGCGAGTCCATAGAGCCAGATGGGATGCACCTGAGAATGCTGAGGGAGTTGGTTGATGTGATTGCACAGCCCTTGGCCATCATCTTGAAAACTCATGGTGATCATGAGAGGTCCCAGATGATTGGAAAAGGGCAAACAAAGTGCTGATATTTAAGGAAGGGAAAAGGAAGATCCAGGGAACTATAGACCAGCCAGCCTCACCTCACTCCTTGGAGAAATTGTGGAGCTGATCCTCAAGAAATCCATTTTTAAGCATTTGGAGGAGAAAAGGTATTAGGAATAGTCAGGGGTCAGTCCCAGGGCCAGTTTTGTTCAATGTCTTCATCAACAACCTGGAAAATGAAATAAAGTGCACCCTCAGCAAGTTTGCAGATGACACCAGGCTGGGAGGAGTAGTAGATACACTGGAGGGTAGGGCTAGGATTCAGCGTGACCTAAACAAATTGGAGAATTGGGCCAAAAGGAATCTCATGAGGTTCAACAAGGACAAGTGCAAAGTCCGGCACTTAGGACAGAACAATCCCATGCAGCAGTACAGGCTGGGGGCTGACTGGCTGGGCAGCAGCTCTGCAGAAAAGGACATGGGAGTTACAATGAAGAATAAGATGATTATGAGCCAGCAGTGTGCCCTTGTTGCAAGGAAGGCTAACAGCATACTGAGCTGCATTGTGTTGCCAATAGGTTAAGGGAAGTGATTCTTCCCCTCTATTCAGCACTGGTGAGGCCACATCTGGAGTACTGTGTTGTTTTGGGGCCCCCACTACAGAAAGGGATGTGGACAAATTGGAGAGAGTCCAGAGGAGGGTGACAAAAATGGTGGGGGGCTGGGGCACATGCCTTATGAGGAAAGATTTATTTAGTCTAGAGAAGTGAAGACTGAAAGGGGACTTAATAGCAGTGTTCAACTACCTGAAGGGGGATTCAAAAGAGGATGGAGCTAGACTGTTCCCTGTGGTGGCAAATGACAGAACAAGGAACAATGGTCTTAAGTTACAGCAAGGAAAGTTTAGGTTAGCTATTAGGAAGAATTTTATCACTAGGAAGGTAGTAAAACACTGGAACAGGTTACCCAGAGAGGTGGTGGAAAATCCATCCTTGGAGGTTTTCAAGACCCAGCTAGGCGAAGCTTTGGCTGGGATGATCTAGTTCAGGATGGTTCTGTTTTGAGCAGGGGGTTGGACTAGATGTCCTCCTGAGGTCCCTTCCCACCCTAATTTTCTATGATTCTATGATTAGCATTAGTAAGGAAAGACCATCCAGATGACATTATTATAAGGTGAATACACCACTGTTTGGATCATTGTGCTCAAGGGGTAGTCATCTGTGGCTCAATCAAGTGAGGTTCTTCAGGGGGGTGTCCTGGATTTGATACCAATCTTCATTAATGACTTGGAAGATGAAATTAAGTGCATGCTTAGCAAATTTGCAAATGACACAAAGCTGGGTAGAATTGCAGTTGCTCTGGAGGGCAAGATTATGATTCAGAATGACCTTGATAAGATAGAGAATGGTCAAAAATTAATTAAATGACATCATTCTGTCTCAAGTGCAGACTTTGCACATGTCCTTAATGAATCTCATGCAGAAATATTGAGGAGAATGACTGCAAGGCTGCCGTACTGCAAGACCAGAGGTTTGTAGTGGACCATAAATCAAATAAACCAATGCGTTCTTATTTCAAAACAATAGCATGCTGGGCTGTATTAAGAGGAGCATCTCTTGCAAGTCAAGGGAAATGATCCTTTCATTCTGTTCAGCACTGGCAAGACATGGACAAATTAGGAAAAGTCCACTGAAGAGCAACAAAAATTATTAGAGAGCTAGGAATGGTGATTTATGAGGAAAGGCTGAAAAAAGAGTGGGATTATTTAATCTGGAGAAGAGAATTCTGAAGGGGAATTGGATAACAGTCTTCAAATACCTGAAGGATAGTGATAAAGAGTGATAAGGGTGATAAGATACTCTCTGTGGCCCTAGAGGACAGGAGAGAAGTAACCATCCTAAACTATAGCAAGGGAAATTTAGGTTGCATAATATTAGGAGAAACTTTCTCACTATGAGTGCGGCTAAGAACTGTAACAGGCTATCTAGGGCGTCTGTGGCATCCTTGGAGGTTTTTAAAAGAAGCTCAGGCAAACACTTGTTCAGAAAGGTTTGGAGAGGCATGATCCTGCCTTGAGCAGGGTGTTGGGCTACATGTCCCCAGCCTACTTTCCTACGATTCCATGGAGCTGAATTTATGAAGAGAATATAGGTAAAAAGAAAACAGATTGTGAAAGGCATTCTGGCCTCTCTTCTCTATTCCTAACAAATAGGACTTCTGTTCTACGACCCTGTGACTTAACACATTGGAGTATTACTGTATAGGAACACCCTCCTGGAGACAGAATGATGAGGGAAGAACCACCAGGAAACCGTACGCACAACTCTGACCAAACCTTTCCGGAGGCCCTTGTTTCGTTAAAATTTGCTTTTCTTTGCTCATTACTTTTGTGTAACCCTGCAGTTCCTGCATCCGGCAGGGAAGCCAGTGGAAAGGCTGCCATAGACTCAATGCCTTTTGGTTCAGGTGTTTAGGGCTTACCCAAGCAATGGTGCTGGACTCTGTAGGATGATCCAATTAAAAAATATAACTAGGCCCTTCAAGTAAATCATATGCTTAAGTATTTGGATGGATTGAGAGACAGAGTGATCAGTCCCATGGAAGCTTGAGTCCTTTCCAACAGGTTTTTAGACTTAAGAAACCTGGATTAATCAAACCAGTCTTCAATAAGTAATCAAATTGTGGGGTGCCTATCAGGTCTGACCCTGTATTTCTACTCTTCTATGCTGCACAGTGGATTTCTGAGCTCAGGTTATCAGATTTCTTGACAGCTCACTCATTCTGCTACAGTCTCTTTTCAGTGCTTCTGAGACCATTTATGCCCCAGATCCCACCCTGGCTTTCTCTAAAAAATTATATTTTAAAATATATTAACAGGAATGTAAATTGTCCCAAGAAAATTTGTTTTCTCCAAAAAAAAAGATTAAATATGAAATTATAGAAAAACTAAAATATCTGAGCTGAATAATATTATATTTGCTTTCCCATTATTATCCGGCTCTCTCTTTTATCATCCAAGTCAATATATGTTATGCTTATTCCCCAGGAGGAAAATACTTGCAGCCATTAACCTCCTTTATCATTCAAGGTTTATATGATCTCCCATGTGGAAACTTGATCAATTTATTTAGTAAACAAATGTGCTGTAATGTGCAAACCCCAGCTATCCTCTTGGTATTCAGAATTCCTTTTAATAAATCAGTCACTGCTTCAGACGTGCTTGTAAAGTCAAAACTAGGTCATAGTTTCATCCACGAGCAGGACTTCAAACTAACTTTTGCAAATTGGTTTGTTGTATAAAAAAGAAGACCTGACAAAGAACGTAAGCCTGGTATACGGCAATCATTAAGCCTCAAGGTGACAGTAATAGGGAACATCCATTTGAGCTGCAAATTCAACTTTTTAAAATCAAATTGAAAAGAAATACTGCACCTTTCCTTTTTTTCCAAAACAACCTCCAATTTTAAAATATCATAAAATTTGATCATGTTATGCATTTTAAATAGAGCTCTCCGCCTAGGATTTTTCTACTTCTGTGAGTCTTCGTACATCAAGAGAACATTTATTGTTGATTTTATAATTAGCTAGCAAATTGCCTGTCGAGAATGATGGGCCAGCAGGGACAGAGGCCTGCTTTCTGCCCACATCTGGCCCATTTCTCCCTCCACGCTCCCACTGGTTCGGGTCAGGCCCCATTCCCCCCGCTTCGGCTTGGGGCCTGTCCCCCGCCTTCCTCTATGAACCCGTTCCCCTCCCTTCAACTCGAGACCCATTCCCCATCCTTTGTCTCCAGGCCCATTCCCTCCCCCTTCGACTCGGGGCCCATTGCCCATCTTAGCTCAGGGCTCGTTCCCCCCACCTTCAGCTTGGGGCCCATCCCCCCCTTCCTCTCCAGGCCCATTCACCCATTCAGCTCTGGGCCCTTCCCCCACTTCGGCTCTGGGCCCATCTCCCCCTTTGGCTCAAGACCCGTGCCCTCCTCCTTCAGCTTGAGGCCTCTTCCCTCCCCCTTTAGCTCCAGGTTCTTCCCCGCCTCTTCAGCTTGGGTCCCATTTCCCCACCTTCGGCTCAGGGCCCATTCCCTGTGCTGCACCTCTTCAGGAGCCACCAGACTCCAATGGCCCTATTCACTGTGAAGGGGCCTCGGCCAGACTGGGCCATGGGGCCATTGGAACCTGGTGGCTCCTGCAGAGACAAGGTGTGGGTGGGCTAGGGAGGCATGTGGTCCCCCGGTCTGTGAATGGGGCACAGGCAGCAGTGGCTGTTGCTGCACTCAGCCTCTGGTCCCCACCTCACTGTCATGGCTTTGACAGCATTGCAGTGCCACGTGCCTTGCTGCCTCACCCATGGTCGGACTCACAAGGCACCATGCCATGCCACTGTCAAAGCCACTGCAGGAAGCAGGGAGCAGAGGCTGAGAATAGCCTGCAGCTGCCACCACCCAGGCCCCATGCACAGACCTCTGCTGGAGCTGCCAGGCTCTGATGGTCCCACAACTCAGCCTGGCCGGGGCCCCAGTCACCATGGACAGGGCCTCCACTGGGCTGGGTTGTGGGGCCATCGGAGCCCAGTGGCTCATCCAGGGGTGCAGCATGGCGAAGGCACGTGGCCCTCCAGTCTGTGCTCAGCGCATGTGCTGTGCTCAGCCTCTGCTCCCCTCGCTGCCATGGCTTTGACAGCAGTGGAGTGCAATGCCGCATGCCTCCACGTGTCCCGCTGCTGCCACCTCCCTATGTCCCATGTGTCCTGCCACCTCCGCCTCCGCATGCACCACACATCCTACCACAGAACCTCTTCCTCCACGCACCGCACCACTTGACTGCCTGCTCCACTCCCTGGCCCCCGACTGCCCCTGCCCTCTTCTCCTCTCTGTCTGTTTGTCCCTAACACTCTGGGCCAGTCGCCACCCACCCTGTGCGTAGCACATGCACAGGTGGCCCAGAATGTTATAAACGGACAGGCACACAGCTGGAAGTGCCACGGCTTTTACTATATTAAAATGCTTATTATTTCACTAGATGTGTGCACCATTATACAGTACAGACATCTATAGCTTCCCTGCACTGGAAGAGATCATTCTGTACACAATTCCCAATCATAGTAATACATGTTATAGCCTCAGTTCAGCAAAGCATTTAATCATATTCTTAATTTTAACAGTGTGACTAGGTCTACCACAGTTGAACTAAGCCTTAAAGTATGATTTCTTATGAAATCAAGAGAGGTACTTAGCTGTGTTGGTCTGACAGTCTAAAATGTACAACTATACCCTACCTTTGGTCTAACTAATACAGAGAGGCATAAAGTTTTGTAAGGAACAGCAATAGCATCTTATGAAGCGAGCTGTTATTTACTAAATTTATTTATCTCTGAATTAGTTATTCTATAAAAGGTACAATACTACCCTTTCTTTTAAAGTCAATTGAGAATACTTTGGCTCAAATTTTATTGAAAGATGCAGAAAATTCACCACACAAACACTCCCAGAGTTTTGAAATAGTCTGTATGCATTTTTACACATGCTCCAGGGGTGAGGGGTGGGGTGCTTTAATTAGAGAGGCTCCAAAAGCCACTCTAATTAGAGTACAGCAGTATCTAGTGTATCAGTTTCCCCACACTTCAAAATGGTGGGGGGAACTTTAACTAAAGCTTGTTGAACAAGCTTTAGTTAAAGCCCACACCACCACCATTTTGAAGCACAGGGATACTGATACATGAGATGCAGAGGATGGCGGGACCATGCAAATTAGCACACTCCAGCAGACTCAATTAACTGTGTAATTACAGTGCATCAGAGCAGCTTCCTGACGTCTACAGGCACTCTGTATGTCTAAATCTTAGCAGTTTGCAAGTGAGCTCCCAGAATTTGTCATATCGCAGTAGGGGGCTGGAGGAGAAACAGGCACAAAAGAAGGAGTCATTCCTGAAAACACACAGGGGCAATTGTAGTCTTAGGTTCCAACTAGTGGTGGAACAGCAATTTTTCAATGTTCACTCATCCAGTTTTCTAGACACCTTGATTCCAATATCATTTCAGATACTATGGGTGCTTATAGATGTGCTATGGGGCTGCTCCAACATGCCACAATTACAGGATGTCAAAGTAGACTCAATTGAGTCTGCCGCAGCATGACAATTACCGAGCTCCAGACACCCTCCACATCATGTGTATTAGCATCCCCATGCTTCAAAATGGCATCGGGGCGCTTAAACTAAAGCTCGTTGAACAAGCTTTGGTTCAAGTGCCCCTGCCACCATTTGGAAGCGTGGGGTTGCTACCATATAAGATCCTCCAGTGCTTTAATTAGAGCAGCTCTCAGAACCACTCTAATTAACCTCCCCTCCCCCCATGCAGCACATGTAAAAGTGCCCTTGAAATAACACTACCAAACTTTCACTATTATTATAGATACAGAAAGGTTTTACTATAATAGCAGAATTGCCACAGCTGTATGCGTTGACCTTTCTAAGTGAAGTTTGCTACACTTAAAACTCAAATTCCAGTTAATAGTTTTGGCTTTTCTTCAGCCCTAAAGTGCTCACTAAACCATTTTAGAGAGTAGGCTAACATTATTCCCATTTCACAGAGAGAGAAATGAAGGCACATGACTTACCTATACAACTCACCTCCCCTGACTCTCAGCCCAATGCCCTCTCCATTGGGCCACGCCACCTTGAAAGGCTTCCAGACTAATTAAAATATAAATGAGCAATATATATATATCTCTCTATGATTGTCAATGCAAGGAAGTATGTATGTCTGTGTGTCTGTGTTTCAAAGTAAGTTAATTTAAGTAAATTTGGAATCTTTTTTACAAACTCAGACATAACCCAGTTTTAATGAGTTAAATGGCAAGCACCATTTAATAAACTGCAAGTGTTAAAAATTGTGCAATAAATGCTAATTTAGAGCAAACTGTTATCTAGAAAAAAGAGTTGTAACACTCTGTCCTTATATAGCTGCCAGATCTTACTGTTCAGAAATTAAGAATGGGTATCCCCTGTGTATGATAAATCTACTAGTGTTGCAAAATTGGAAAGCAAATATTTGGAGATTTTAAAGCTAATTTTAGAAAGGAATAAACCTTCCAATCTACATCTGTTTAATGACTGAAAACTCACAATGACAAAGTACATTGGTGCCCAGGTATTATTGTTGGTGTGTTAAGAATATATATTTACATTCCTGTATTTCCTTGCATACTGCATACTCCTAAATGAGACATGTACCTTGTTTTGGGAAGGCAGATGAAGGAAAAAAGGGTTTTCCAGTCATGACAATGTTGATAGCGGAGGATTCTGAATACAGCAGCAGCAGTTGGGAGATGGTGAACGTGGTGGCTCTCAGTCTGAAGGGTGAACTCTACCCTTTCCCCACTTGAGACTGGTAGAGATAGAAACTTGGCAGCCATCTTGCAGCAGTCTCTCCATACTTGCTTCTATTCCAGCAAAGAAAAATCAGCTCCCTTACTTAAGACCTACATCTCAGTTTTAGGGAAAAGATGTGTAGTATGTGAGTAAATACAATAATTGTGTTACTGAGATTAATTTATGAATATAAGCATAATGTACCAGGTCAAATTAGGTCTAATAAAAAAAGTGGAAGCCCACACCATGGTTGTGCGAGTAAAAAAAATGAGAGTACTGGTCCTCTGGAATAGGCGCTAAGAGACAGCATTGCTGAAATAGTTTTGCAATGATACTATAACTCATATGTGACAGCGGGAGGTACAAAGAAAAGCCTTTGTCTTTTTTTGGTGGTGGTGGTGGTGGTGGTGGTGAAGTAAATAAGTTATCCAGGAATAACTTTGTTGTTCAATGAAGATAACAGGATTTTAAGATGCTACATACAGAGACACGATCTGTCTATTCCCCAGATGCAATGAATTGTACTGTAAAAGTAAAGGTTGCAATATTTCATTGTAGGAACAGAAAAATATGCATTCTGAAAATAAGTTCTGGCTGTGGTTTTTCTATGCAGTTAGGGATCCAGCTACAAATATTCCATTAAGCTTTAAATGCCAGGGATGCATCTAATCTTTGAGGCTGCTTTGAAACTCTCAGATTCCATGTTTGCCTATTAATGCCAACCACTATCACTGTTGTGAATGCTTCTGAATTTTATCATGAGTCTCACAATTATTGGTGCACTTCTTGGAGCTTCAGCTGCTAGAATCATGTAATTCTGTGAAAAACCCAGTTTTGTTTTTAAATGTGCTCTAAAAATCTCAAAATCTGGGCAGCAACTGAGGAAGGGAAATATTTCAGTGTCCTGATTTTCTTCCAATATTGCAATTATTGGTGCATTTGTCACATTTTTTTTAACACAGGTTATTGGCAATAACTATATGACACACAAAACCAAGGAACCCACTTCCCATTCCTTTTCAGATAATCCTTACATATGCAATGAAACCTATTGATTTCAATCCCTACACTGATCCATCAGCCATACAGATTCCTGCTGTGGGAGGGTAGAAACTAGAAAAATCTATCACGAATCCCTGGGCTGAGCACTGCTGGATAAAGGATTTGGTCCTTAAAAACTAACGATGAATCCTTCCAGAGGTGTACCAGTCGGACTCCCATCCAACAAAGCAATTAAGTACCAACTTAGCATCCCATTGATTACTACCTGTAATTAGCAGACTTTGGCACTAAGCTATAGCTTCCTTTCCTTGCTATTCTACTCTAGCAATTAATTAGCAAACACTATGCCCAGGGCAGACCACACACATTGATGTCCTGTTGACAGCATCAATAATAACGCATGCAGAGACAGAACTATATAGAGAAAGTCATGTTAATTACAGATCCCTGAGAAATGTGAGCAGATAAATCAAGTGTCTGGGGGGAAAAATGTCTTTTGGAGAAAGCAAGCGTCAAGCTACTGTTTTAATAAGAAACAGATTAAAAATATTACATCCAGCCAATAAATAAGTTGTACAAAAAACTGGCTATGTGTCTTTAGAGTGAAATACTGGAATGAATAAAAATAAAGCCAAAGTGTTGACAAAAGAACAAATAGCCATGTAAAAAGGTAGAGAATAACTATAGCTTTAGTGGGAAGTTTATGTGGGATCGATCAAATTGATGCAACAGGAGATCTGCCTGTTTTTATTTTTGCCTTGGTATGCCCCAGAACAAAGCTAAAGTTTCTGTCCCTAATATTGTGCTATGTTTTCCTATGATTCAGGGAAGAGGAAAATTAAGCCTGAAGCATTGCCTCAAAGCACACAGCTGGGCATTATAAACTGGTGGTGGTTGACAAGGCACCAGTTTCAGATGAATTACATCACAGTGTGCTAAAGAAAACCACAAAGGAGCTGCACAAAGGCTTTTGGAAGATTTTATTTATGTGGTACTTTGTATGGAGGTGAAGGAAAATAAAGAAAGCCAGGATCATAATTCATTTGACCTTAGCCTGAGCTTTACTAAAATCTAAGCTGCCAATAGTATCACTAAGGTCTAAGGGGAAGAAAATGAAAGATTTGATAGAGAATCATCCTCTACCCAGAATGAGGAATACTTAGTGGCATGGATGTGGGTTTCGTGCAAAAACTGAAAGTAGAATATGCCCCATATAGAGCCAAGGACTCGGAGGGTCCCTCAAGGGTCATCTAATCCAGCCCATGGCAGAAATGAAAGATTTGCTGTTCCAGTGTATAAATAACTGGATGCAATTACAAAAGTCACTCCCTTTATTAAAGATGTGCATTTTAATTCTCTAATCAACACATGCTGAGAAGTTCCTAGCAGAGAGTCAGGCAGCATCAAAATAGTCTCTCACACAGTTAACAATAAATAATCATGATATCAAACTTTAAATGCAGTCCCTCCCAGGATGTCTAAAACACAAAGACTCCCAGGGATGACAAAGATGACCTTAGTGAAATGGGTCAGATTCTGTTTAGGGAAAAAGTTGAGCCTAAGACATTCTCCCAGTGACCTCATGTATGGTTACCAAGGAGGTTTGTGAATTGGTTGGTGAGGGGGAGTGCTGGGCCAAAAGAGAGCTGCTTTTTGAATTATCATCCCTCCAACCCAATCAGGGCCTAAGATGCCCCTGCCACACATTGCACTTAAGATGGGATTAACCAAACCAGTTAATCGCATCTTATATTGTGACCAGCCATACTCAAAAGCAATAAATGGCATCATCAAACAGTAAACGTTACCGTCTACACATGTAGATGTTTACTCCACAATAATCTGCTCTAATTTTGAGTAAATTTGCTACTTGTAAATTTACTCAGGAATAATTTTATGCAGTATAGCATGTGTAGATGGACAAGTAGGAGCAAATGTGCTCCCAGTCAGCCAGGCAGCAGTGGGCAGGAAATTGCTCCCTGACCCTGAGAGCTGCATGATGCCAGGGCAGGCTCTGCCACCAGAGCCTGGGTGGGGACAATGTCCCCCTGCCCTGGCATCTGGGAGCATCCAGCACGGTGATTATGATCATGAAGCGGGGACTGGGAGATTCTTATTGCCAGGGCAGGGGGACATTGTCGCAACTTGCCTGGGCAGCAGGCAGCTCCTAGGAGCAGACAGCAACCAGCTGTCTCCTGGTGCCGTGCTCCCTGTCGTGCCCTGGGCTAGCACCCAGGGGAAGCCTACAGCTCCCTCTAGCTGCTGCAGGGGGTTGGTGCAGGGCTGGTGGGAGCAGCAAATCTGCTCCCACTTCTCTGCACATGTAGACACCGGACCAGGGGGTGGGTTTATTATAGAGTAAATTACTCTAGAGTAAACCCACCCTGGAGCATTTGCACATGCAGACACACCCATGGATAACTACTTCTTTGTCTTCAAGCCAATATAAACTAAGTGGTCAAGATACACTATGGGTCTGGAGGTTGGTCCAAATTTAGCCAGATAACCCATGAAAACAAGGCCAAAATACCTGGTAAAAAAAACACAGTATTTCCCCTTTGCGTTTCATAGATTCATAGATGTAGGGTTGGAGGGGACCTGAGCAGATCATCAAGTGTGACTCCCTGCCCTGGGCAGGAATGAATACTGGGGTCATATGACCCCTACTAAATTAAGCTCATATGGCCCCAGCTAGGTAGTTATCAAGCCTCCTTTTAAAGACCCCTAAGGTAGGAGCCAGCACCACTTCCCTTGGAAGTTGGTTCCAGATCCTAGCCACACTGACAGTGAAATAGTTCCTCCTGATGTCTAGCCTGAATCTACTCTCAATCAACTTGTGGATGTTATTCCTTGTTAATCCAGGAGGTGCTTAGGGGAATTCCCTGTTGGTCCCCCCTAGTAAGTTTATAGATGGCCACTAGATCCCCTCTTAGCCTTCTCTTCTGGAGGCTGAACAGGTCCAGGTCCCATAGCCTGTCCTTGTAGGGCCTGCCCTACTGCCCCCGATCATGCAAGCGGCCCTCCTCTGGACCCTCTCGATGATGGTCTCATCCCTCCTGAAGTGCAGCACCCAGAACTGGACATAGTACTCCAGCTGTGGCCTGACCAGTGTCACACAGAGGGGGAGGATCACCTCCTTAGACCTGCTCGCAATGCATCTGTACATGCATGACAAGGTGAGGTTAGCCTTGCTGACCATGTCCCCACATTGGTAGCCCGTGTTCATTTTAGAATCAATAATGACTCCAAGATCTCTTTCTGCCACTGTGCTTTCAAGAAGGGAGTTCCCCAGCCTGTAGGTATGCTGCTGGGTCTTCCTGCCCAAGTGCAGTACTCTGCACTTGTCAGTATTGAATCCCATCCTATTCACATTTGCCCACCCCTGTAACCTGTCCAGGCCCAGTTGTATCCTGTCCCTCCCTTCTAGCATGCCCACTTCTCCCCAAATCTTGGTTTGTTTCTTCTAGAGTTCTTGTTACCCTGTTGTTGGAATTATTTCTAGGCAATCCACAGAGGAATACAGGGTGCTCAGAACTGTGCAGTATTGAGCCCTGGATACAAGGAGATTTTAGCACCCCAGTCACTTGCTGGGCTTTGATTGTCCCTTGGGAGGCACAAGAAATAGAAGACAAATTTAATTTACTGTGTAAGGCAGATCCTTAGCACCTGACACAGCTAGAAAGCTCTTTGAATATTTCCCCAGCAAAACATAGTGAGTGAAATTAAATGCCATGTATTGTGATGTTGAATCTCATGTACTGTAATGTTTTAATGTGAACTGCAACTCCCATAAGTCTCCAGGGGACTGGAGGAATGAACTGCAATGTGCACTACAACTCCCAGAAAGTGACAGGGTGCAGGAGGAAGCAGAAGGAGTGTGGGTTAGCATGGCAGAGAGGGAGATGTGTGGCCTGATAATCAGAAGGTGCAGCATAGCTAGGACTACAAGATTTAGCAGCAAGGCTCAGATGTGGAGCCCAAGCAGACCACAGTTAAGCACTTTATGGGACCCAAAATTGGTTTGGAGCCCTCCAGAGTTGTGGGAGGGTTCAAGATCCTCAAATGTATATATCACAGTGTTGGTGTTTCCTAGTGGTTACCTGTTCTTGGGTGATTGCTTCCTGTTACTTAGATCCTAAGTGTATGTACCTTAATGTTAAAGTTTATTTACCTGTGTTTGTCCCTCTCTCCTTAGCTCATTGGCTTGGGACCTTAATCCCCAGCATCCCCTATATAAAAGTGGGAACTTCCCTTGCCTGTTCTCTCTGCCAGTTCCTGCGGTTAGGGGGTTTGCTACACAAGAAAATTTTGCAATCCCTGGGAGTACTGGTTATTTATGTCTTTCTTGGCAAGAAAAGAAAAAGACACCATTTTTTCATGTTCCATGTCATCCCAATTTGTAATCAAATGTGTTTCTAATCACTAAATTCTATGTCCAAATCACTCAGGATGAAATTCAGTCAACCTGAGGTACAAGTGGGTGCTTATAAACACCTACTATGCTACTGGTCAGCATGAAAATGATTTTATGGTTTAAGCTGCACTTGTATGATGCAGAGGCTTTGCACAGGCCATCTGCACAGTCCAAGGCACAGAATTTTATTTAATTAGAACTATTTCTGGCTCATAATAGTGGCAAAATGAAACAGAACAATGTGAGAGAGAAGGGTGGGATTTCAAAAATGCCTAAGGGATTTAAGAGAATGCCCCGGCCGTCTTAAAAATCTGTCCGACTTCCTACATCCTCAACAGAGACTTAAGGACTTAAGTATGCCTTCAGTGGTGTCTCTGCCTTGTGAATTCCACCTAAGCAAATTAAACACAGAGCATTTTATAAGCCTAGAAACATTTCCCCCCGGAGGTGGGGAAAGGAGGAATTCCACTGTGAGAAACCAGATCTCATAAGTTATAACTTACCGAGATGCTCCGTCAGCTACTCTTAAAGTGCTGTTACTTTACTCTAATCACTTCTAAAATAAAGTTTGCTCAGATCAGCAGCAATGAATTCTAAGCTCCCTTGAAATATTATTTTTCATCTTGTTTATCAAGTCTGCTGAGCTGGGAAAGAATTAAGGTTTTATTCAGTCCAATTTTGATTGCAACTAGATAAGGACAAGTGTTAGCATCAAGGAGACTGTCTGAGTACATCTCATTTTCATGTGACCATTGGTTCCCTATAAGAAGTGCCAGAACAGGAATGTCCACCCAGCTTTCTTGCTTCAGTTTGAGAGAGACATATTTCCAGTGCTACAAGGCCTGAGAATGAGCTTCTAAACATGACTTTAGCAAGGAGAGCCAACTCCTGTCCTCTGTACAAAAGCATGTGCATCTGATAGGCACATTCTGAACAAACCTATCTCAGCAACCACACTGAATTAAGCACAAACACAGTAGGTGTATGTACACAAAACTCTGACTGCCTAATAACACTGTGCTGTAGTTTGCTAGGCAAATCCCGTGCTAATACACTACTGCACAGTAGTATTAACCTACTGTGCAGTTAGCATCATAAAAAAGCTGTGCAACAGCACTACTGCACAGTAGTGCCAGTTACTACTCATTGATTTAGCACTTGGTTATCCAAGTGCTGCACTTAATGTGCTGTAACTATGGCACATTAATGAATGGGTAGATGCATCCTGTCATGGCAGCTTTCATTTAGAGCACTGGATCAGATAGTGGGTGCAAAGCCCTCCTCAGGCTGAGGAGTTTGAAACTCCTATCTCCTACTTCCTAGAAGACTGCTGAAACCAGCTGGCTAATGGCAGACTCATGGTGGGAGAGGGGACTCCCTCCCTCTCTCCTATTCAAGGTGGGCCACTACAGAGCAAAGGGTATGAGTCACAGGGCCAGAACAAAAGTAGGCAAGAGAGACCATGGAACTACTGGTTAGGACTTCAGCTGGGAAATGAGATATTTCAGGTGCAAACACTGAAGAAGAACATACATCATAAAATACTGACCTACAGTATGAGACCCAGAAAGTGAAACTGGGCGCGGCTACACATGTGCTTTACTGCAGAGCACCACTTTTACTCACAGTAAAGCATCACCATCCACATGTGCATGGCAATTAGACAGGTGTAGAGTAATTTAGTGACCATCAGATATTCCCATCAGATACAAGTACTATCCAATGGCACAATAAATTTGACTGCAATTAAATCATTGCAATAAATTACTGCACTTAAACACAAGTGTAGATCAGAATAGGGATAGCTCGGGCATGTGGGTGCTTCAGTGTGGGGGCTGCCTGCCAGCTAGACCTACACTGAAATACCCTTATGCCCCAGCCAGGCTCTTCACAGCACATGGAGCCACATCAGAGCAGCCCTGGTCTGGATGCTCTGACGGGGCTCCACATACTGTGGAGCAGCTGGCTTAGGTACAAACAGTCCCCACCTGGAAGCACCCTTGTGTCATAGCTAGCCCTTCGACAGCACATGAGCAGCCCTGGCTGGCAAGCTGTCTGCCCAGGAGCAAAAGTCTCTGGAGCAATAAGCTCCACAGTTTATTCATAAGCATTAACTGCACATGAAGACATGTACCCTGAGTAGAATATAGACTGAAACTAACCACTCCTTTGTCATCATCTAAGCTGAGACAAATTATTTAAATAAACCCAGTATGGTAAGAACTGAGAGTTTAAAATCTCTTTTACTTAAGATAAGGTGCTTTTAAGGCAGAAAGGGACTGATACTATAATTCACTCTCATGTCAAATCCCCTTTGGCTAAATAAAAGAGTTTGCTCTGACTAGGACAGGACAGGAATGGACCTGGAGGGGGAGGGTTGCTGAGGGATAAGGAGTATATAATTTTTAAAGTGACTATGGCCCTCAAAGATATACTTGAATGTTTGGGTAAGCTTTGAGAGTTGCCTGAAAAAACAGTGAAAATAACATCAAAATAACAGGAAGATCCAGGAGACAGTGAGACTAAGGGACATCACATCGCCTGTGGACCTGCTCCCAGGTGACACGGGCTGGGCCATGTGGGAGTGCATCCACCACAAGGATCTGTGCAAAGATCACAAGGACCTGAACTGGCTCATAGCCCACCAAGCTCTACCAGTGAGAGCCCAGAGACATAGAGAGGGGAAGTTGGGGAGACCCAGCTGTAGAAAGAACTAAACTAATTTAGCTGATGTTAACCATGTTAATTTTGTGTTGTAAGTAACTTGAAAACTCCATTTGTATTATTTTGCTTGACATAAGTGAATGAACTCTGTATGCCCTTTTTGAATCAGTGCATGTGAAAGGGTGAATGATGAGAGAATGGCATAGAGACAGAAGAAGAAGATTTAACTGTTTATGTAAGCAACGAGGTACCAAATGTAAGTTACCAATCAGTAAACGAATTAATGAATGGCTGAAGAATCTCCTTGAGGCCTAGAGCACAAAGAAGATAATGTGGAGGAGGAATGCACACATCCTGCCAGATGGGCAGCAAGGACACTCCACAGCTGAGATACCAACTTTAACGACCAAACTAACCTCAGGCTGAAATAAGCAGAAGATGAAGAAAGAACAACTCCAAAAACAGAAGCTGGGTATGGAAAAACCTCAAAGCACTGAAACAAAGGATGCCAATCTCTACAAAAGAGGACTTTGAAAATGCCAAGTTGGATAACTCTCTTTCTTAACTGCTGTTTCTTTGGAGCACAGACACGTCTGTTCATCCTGCTCCAAGCTGTTATCTCCAAGATCTCTCTCTCTCAATAAGGCCTGGGCTGGCCTCCCAGTGCCATTTCAGAACAACTGCTGCTGGTAACTATAATGTCTGAATAAAATGGTTGTTTTAATGATCTGTGTGCGCCTGTGTGTAATGATGTGCATGATGATTTGTGTGTGTCTATATAAGTGGTGTGTCCGAACCTCTATGTCTAACTCATGTAATCAATAAACGTGGCATTTTGCCTTATCCCTTTTATAAGGTCTTGTTCTTGATTTGGCAATTGGAATTTAAAGTAACACAGCTGCCTGTGGCCCAGCTGCCATGGGGCCGCCAAGACAATCGATCACGTCCTCTGGCTGCACCTGGACCAAAGAGGTATGGAAAAGGGTTAAACAGCTCTGTGAAGTGGTGACTGCCATCAACCTGCTAACCAGAGAAGCGGCACTGTACAGGCACCTCGCCAAACATCAGGGGAGCCCATCGCCCCATTTCGACCAGTTTATGTCCTGCATCAGGAGCACTTTGAGGAAGACCGGGAACCTCCTGTTGTACAGACAAATGGACATAGAGGTAGTGGACTGTGTGAAAGTAGCAGTGAGAAAACTCTGGACCTACTACCAGAAATCAGTAGCGGAGGACAGAGAAGATGTGGTCAAAGTCACCTGACACAGAGACATGTGGCATGAGATCATCTACCCCGCCCCCCCGAGTAGAGAGGGGTGTGAAGGCAGTGAAAAAAAGAAAGGGACAAGTGAACAGAGGACAGTGACAGCAGCAGTGGGTCCTCCAGCAGGAGCTGGAGCAACAACAAGGGAGAGGACACTTGAACTGAGTATATGACCCCACAGGCAGCGGGGGTGGAAAGGAAGTGTGGCCTGGTCCGAGGGACCAGGATGGACTTAGTTGTTTTGTGTGTATCGCACACAATGAGAATATTGTAACATGTTTGGGTGGCAGCAGGCCTTTGTGTGGGTGTGGTTTTTGTAATGGGGAATGTTTTTCCTTTGTAGTGTGATGTGAAGAGTGTAGCTATATATAACTGTATATAGAGAGAGACTTTTTTTTTTCTGTAAAAATATAAGGACCATATTGGTCCAGCACAAATCAAAGCAAACAGGCAAGTTCCAATTTTTCCAAAGTGCATTGAACTTCATTTATGGTCTGTGAGATTTTACCTTCATATTGCCATTCTGCACCTACTGAAGTTTGCATTTGATTTCAAGGGGTATAGCACATGGCCCATGAAGCAGAGAGGAAGATGCAGGAGTTTCCTTTTGCAAGAGTTTTACTTATTTGAGCTCAGGGAGGTTCATGCCCACGCCCAGCCCATCCTATCCTGCAAAACGTGCAACCACAGGGGCCCCCTGCATCCAGCTGATCACCAGTCCCCTCCCCCACCACCACCATTTTCATGTCTGGCTACTTACCACCCCCCGCACCACCAACACCACAGCCACCGGCTTCTTCGGCTGTTCGCCATTATCCACCAGCCCCCGCCCCTGCTGCTGCCAATTTCCTCATGGCAGGGCCCCAAAAAATTGTGGGCTGGCCCTGTTCATGCCCCCTACAGCAGTTTTGGTTTCGTTTCTATTTACAAAGGAAAACCTCTGCCAATCCCACAAATCTTTCCCTGACTGAATTACAGCTGGATAAAGCTATTGAGCTTCATAGGCATACTTTTTCCCCAGGTTTTAGAACCTGTGAAAAAAAACATGGGGAACCAGAAAACCTTACCTCCCAAAAAAAGTCTGAGGTTTTTAAATGGGATAAACGCTGTGTGTTTATAGGTTTCATTACTAAACTTTCCCACGGTCCTGCCTATCTTATGAATTAACTTAGTCAAATTATCTGCAGTGAATTCTATTCATTACAAGTTTGGTCTCATATTATTTTTCCACAAAACCATCCTAAATTTCTTCCAAGAAAATATTGATGCTTTGTTCAAAGGCATTACCAAATCATTTGGATGTGTAACCTTCAGTAAAGGCAGGAATTCTTTAATAATGGGCCATTTGATTCTTAAACATTCATTATTCTTTTGTAGCAACTGCTTGTTGAACTGATAAGATACTCTTTCCCTGGATGGATGAATGGATTAAAATTACAGGGCGCATCTACACATGCTGCTATGTCACCATAGCAATGTGCTTTGGTGACGTAGCGTCAGCAACCACAAACCATGATGCCACAGCTACATCATTGTAGCAATGTGCTCCCTCATTATAGTGTGTTGCTATGTTGCTGTAGCAGCTAAAAATAACTGTGCACAGTGCTCACAGCACAGTACAGGCAGTTACTGTGCCGTCGCTTAGTACTTCCTTTTGGAAGGAAGGAAGTACTAAGGAAGTACTTCCTTTTGGAAGTACTAAATGACAGCATAGTAACAAAGGTGCCATAGGCACATATGTAGACATGTCCACAGAGTAATAAGCTAGAGTGAGAAACAGTGAATAGTGATGTTGGAATAGACAACGCCCTGATCACGTGTGAAGCTGACACAAAACCAAAAGGGCCAGCGTGCACATTGGAAGCCAGAATTAGAATTCAAAAGGTTCTTGGAGAACTAGGCACTGAACAACAGAAAGAAGTGAAGAAATTCAAAGATAAAAGTAAATCTGAAAATAAAGGTGCTGCCCTGGGCACATGTATGAAATAGGAGAACACTGTTAAGATGGAACTGTAGTTTTAAGCTTTCAGAAATATCATATTTTGATAAGATGTTATAAACAATTGAATTATTCCTTGAACCCTTCCATTCTCCTCCCTTTCTATCATTGTAGTAAATAGAATAAATAAGGAAACAGGAGAATAGGGCATTTAGGACAATAATAGCAAGAAATAAAAAAATTAATCAAGCGTCCTAGAAAACCAAGCATGTATTTTGTTTGTTTTAAATTATCTCTTCCTTTCCTGTTCTGTTTCCTTTAGTTCCATTTCCTATAAACTGAACCACAGGGGGGAAAAAGAGACATTAAAAATGCATTTGTCCTGCAAATCAATTATTTTAGTGATCACCCTGCTAAAATGACAGGCTTCCTTGCTAGTAATAGCAAAAGAAACAGTCATATAATCTCTCAAGATCAAGATCCTTTAGTGATTTATTGAGAGGTCACTGAAAGCAGCAAGTTATATTCCCTAGATTTTAGCCCATCTTAACTAAATACCTTAACATGCCAGGAGGCTGAGGAAAGGGTGGTCTTCAGGAGCCTCCTGGTAATACAGTATATCCAAATACAGGCAACCCCTGCTTAACGCTGTTTCACTTGGCGTTATTTTGCTAAAATGATCATTTGAAATTGATACCTGATTTCACTTAGTGCTCTGTGAGTTTCATTATAATGCTCGCAGTTGCCATCTTGAGTCATTGAAAACAATTGCAGTTGCCATCTTGAGTCATCAAATACTTTCAGTTTTGCTTAACGCTCATTTCACTTAATGCTCAGTTTTTCAGGAACCAATTAAGAGGGCTAAGCAGGGGGTTGCCTGTAAGTGCTGGTTTTCCTGTGGTCAACAAATGTGGTTTATTTCAGAGGAAGTAACAGTGCCCAGGAGAGCTGTAGAAGAAACTTAACATTGTAGTCCCAATATATAAAGTGCCAAGCAATCCAGAAAGCTCTTTTTCTCATCAGTTGACTGTTTCTACTCAGTGGGCACATCTACACAAGACACTTAACTTTGTATTGGCATAGTTTACTATGAAGTGCACGTGTGAATCTACACGTGCACATGCTTACAACACAGTAAACCTCCCTAATCCTGAATAAATTTGCTACCTGCAAATGCAAGTAGCAAATATACTTGAGATTAGTAACACTGCCATAGCACTCATATAAATCTGCTCCTGATCAGCTGTTCACCAGGGGGTGGAAGATAGCTCCCTGCCCCCAGGTGCTGCCTGCTGCTGGGGTGAGCTCGCAACAGGAGTCTGGGTGGAGACCACGTCCCTCTGCCCCTGGGTCTGTAAGCCTCCTGCTGCAAGAACATGATTGGGAAGTGGGGGGCTGAGAGACCCTTATCTACCAGCAGCAGCTCCATGACCACAAGGCTGCTGCTGGGAGCTCCCTGCTGGCAGGTCTTGGGGAGCCTGCTCACTGCCCAGCTCTGCAAGTGCAAACCTGGGGCAGGGAACAAGTTCCCCAACTGGTTCCCCACTCCCCCAGGTCTGCACTCATAGAGTTAATCAAGGAACAAGCTCCCCAGCCCCCTTCCAGCATGTAGGGTGGGGGCTGAAAACTGTCCTGGTTAGGGCCCAGTCCCAACCCCATGCCCCAAGCGGGTGATTGAGGCATGGGGCTTGAAAAGAGCTGCAGGGGTAGGGTAGGTCCACACCCCCTGCCCTGATCTGCCAGTGGAGCAGCTAGCAGCTAGCTTGCTATCTCACTAGCCCTGCAGCTCTTTCCAAGTCCCCTGCCCCTGATCAGGGAGCCAGGGCCAGGAACTACCTGCTGCTAGGGCAGGGGGACATTATCCCTGCCCCAGCACCAGGCAGCCACCCAGGGCCAGCCCCTAGGCTCCCCCCCAGTGGTGGTAGGGGCCCATTGCAGGGCTGCAGGAAACAGTGCAAATCCTCACATGTGTAGATGCCTACCCAAAAGGGCTTACACCAGATTACTTTACACCACTGTAAACTTAGGGCAGAGTAGACACCGACTGGGCACATCTACACGTTCATTCATCTGCCATAGTTACTGCTCATTAAATTTAGTACTTGTATAACTAAGTAGTAAATCAATGTGCAGTAAGTGGTGCACAGTAGCATTGGCACATGGCTTTTTAGTGATGCTACCTGAGCAGTACACCAATACTACTGCACAGTAGCATATTAGCAGTTTTTGCCATGTCACGCTACTGCCCGGTAGTATTAGGCTACTGTGCAGTTAGCATCTCGTGCAGAAATGCCCATAGAGCAACTGTTGATATAAACCTAAGTGGACATTCATATAATTCAGTGTTCCTGAAGTTCCTGAAGGCCAGAAGTTTTAAAGGGGTGAGCGGGGGAAGAACCAGACTTAATAATTAAACCAGAGATTCAGCACAAGGCCTTATCACAATATCACTTGCATCCCTATTCAGTTCTTAGGTATGAAGGGGACTAGCATTGCACAGAACTAAGGTTTTAGGTGGGACTGACCTGCTGTATTAGTTCTGTGATGGCTCTTACAACACTAAAATGAAGGATGAAAATCTGGCTAAAATGCAAAAGGTACAGCTCAAAACCTGAACCAGATGCATGAGTCAGTAAGTTGCAACATCACTTCACTAATGGCTCAATGAAGACTGTCCCAGCATAGGAGAATAAGGCCATACCTGACCAACACTGGGAGACACATGGGTTAGTTGCAATGGAAGGCCTTGTTTAAACATAATTATAAAGCATTTCCAGGGCACAGGACCTTTTCATGGGACCTTGCAACTCTCCACTGGCCCAACTGCAGCTATTGCAATGGCTCTACATTCTTCAGACATAGAACAATTTATTGCACAATGGGTATTTTTTTTTCTTTTCTTTTGTTTTGTTGGTGTCATACTAATTAAATTCTGCAGGAATTGTGAGCAACTAACCTAAGAAAACAGCTGTGTTCCTCCCAGGTAGCAATGAACTATACAAAACGTGAGCCACACATATATGTTCTGTGTAATATTATTTGACAAGAAAATGCAAGCATTGTTACAGGCAGGGATAGTTACTCTTAGCTTTTGGAGTAACCATGCGTCACCAGAGCTTGATAATTTTAAACTAAGCGCATGGATGAGCTCAGTAAGGTCTGTGGTGCTACCGGAGACCTGAACTGATTGTACAGCCTTTTCCTTTTTTGGGTTGTTTCCTCAAGAAGGATGGTCCCTGCCATGAGGAACTCTAATTTTAAGAAGGTTCTGTGAGATGTTCACCAAACAGAAAAAGACAAAAGATTACCATACAAGGGGATATAAAGGATTTCATTTTCTGAATGAATGTATTTTGGTTATTACTTGTATTACATATGATCTTAGAGCAGTGCTTATAGACATTGACCCTAATGTGCTATGTGTGACATAAACAGCGGGTAGTCAATCTAACTTCAGTCTGAAACACTAAAAAGGAGTAAAAATTGTAGGGAAGGACTGGAATGGAAGGACAGAGAGAAATATCAGTGAGGTTTTTTAATACAGTATTCAGCATCAGCATATAAAGAGAAGGGGCCTTTTTTATTAAATAAGTCTTTACATAGCTAATTTATGGTAGGCATAATGAAAAAGGCTGTCCTAAAATAAGCAGAGTGTGTCAGAGAGACACTTCTGAAACTACCAAAGAATGGATAAAGTTGGCATTGTTGGTTTGACGGAAGGAGTAGGTGACAATGTGATAGGAGAATAAATCCAATGAGGTTAGTTAAGCACAGTTTTCAAGATCAGAAGCGTGTCCCTGATGCCCTGGAAAAAGGGATCCAGTGAAGAGATTCCAAGTGGGCAGGAGACTCAGCATAGTACTAAAGCAGGTCAAGTGGAAAGATCAAATTTTTGGCTTTGCTGAAGATATAAGGGGGTGATGAAGAAGCAGGAGTGAAGAAAAACCCTGTGGCTCAGGACCTAAGGGAGAAGGAAAGTAGGGGGAGTCACCAGTATGGGAGGGAATGGAGACTCAAGAGGGTTTCTTACTTGTATTTAGCTCTAATTATTCAATTCTAATTTTGCTCACGGCTTGACTGTCACATTGATGAGTAGCTTGCTATGATTCTGTGGCAATGCCAGTGAGGATTAAACATCTGAGTGGAATTTATCAATTTAAATGTAAAATGGTAAATGAATTCTTCAGCCATTGACATGGATTTGGAGTTAGTTAATTTTGAAATGAGCAAAAAGCAAATAAAACAATACCCCTAATGACATTTTCTGCACAGAACAGCCAACGCTTTGATAATGTTACCAGGAAATGCATTTCCTATTCTTCTTTGCTGTTAGGTTCAATGGCATTACATAATACATAATTCAGATATGGATTTCATGGAGGCTAAGACACCAAAAATGTAGGAAAACGTCCCTATTTCCAAGATACAAAATACTGTCTGCTTAGCTAAAAAAAAAGATACATTTTATTTAGTGGCATTGGTGTGTACAGGGCTGTACCAAACAAACTAACTTGTAGCTCCTTGCCCTGGGGGAGTTCATAATCTGTTTCAAACTCAATACAGTGAGGGATATTTCTATTTTCTATATTAGAGTGGGGGAAGAACAACTGGGAAAAAAAGAGATAGCATGATCTCATGGTATAGTACCAAACTGGGACCTCTTAAGTTAGAAGTTTACCTTTAAGGGATCAGTTCTTGCTTAAAGAATCTATCATGACCTTCATTCCAAGTAACACAATATTAATGTTGTTGAGTGGTCATCATTTCTCATCCTATAGCCCCATGTGCCATTCATAAATGGTGTGAAAAGAGGTTGGGACAAAAATCACTCAGCATCCACTGATTTCATCACCTCCAGGATCAGGCCCTGAAAAATATACCCATGGACAGTTAGCAGTCTCCAGGCATGTGCTGGCAAAATGCATTTGTGGGGCACAGGATACAGTTAACTGTAATGATGAAAGGCTAATTATTACGTTCTCCAGCACATTCATGGCCATATTTTTTGAATAGCAAGTTCTTAAATGGTAACAAGACCCAAGGGTATTTATTACACTACTTATACATGATTAGAGCACACTACTAATGTGTCTGTGGGCAGATGAATATTAACTAAAGGCCTGAAAGAAAAGGTCAGTCAAATGCCAAGGAAAAAAATGAATTACATACAGTTATAAAATGATATTGAATGAATCAAATGCTGGGACATTAATACAAGCAAGACAGGCAGGTCAGGTTAGGCAGATGTCATTCCTCAAAGTATGGCTGGGATTTAGGGAAAGACGATTCATCCACCTATCATCCCAGTGAGCCTGGAGAGATACACCAGCAAATGGGAGAGACACATCAGCTTCTATACCAAACAGCACACAAGGGATGGTGAGGCTAGCATTTGTTTCGGGGCACTTTTGACTCTCTAAGACAGATATCCAGGTACCCATTTACACCTGACTTGGCTGGGGAAGCTTGTGGTGCAAGTCTGAGGCAAGGCTAAAATTCACGCTTCTAGATCCACAGCAATAAGCCAGGACCATCCTAACAACTCACTGAGGGAAGGAGAATAAGACAGCATAATTAATCCTTTTCACCCCAAGGGCTCTGGTTCTCCTCTCACCCACACTAAAAGAAAGCAGGAGTAACTCCCTGACACCAATAGAATGTAGCAGGCTGACCTTTTCCCAGGATTGAGGATCTGCTGTTTGATTGGTGGAGCCCACCCACCAATCTGGAGGCAGCACAAGGGAGGCAAGGAGCAGCTGGACCTGAATCGGAACTGTGCCAGCCAGGTCCGGAGAACTTCGGGGGTGGAGCCCCTGGATAGTATAAAAGGGGAGCACGCTTGACACGCTGGGGAGAGGCGACAAGGGACAGTGAGGAGAGAGGAGCTCCATAGACAGCCATCCTCAGGACCCCGCTTGAACTTCAGCAGTGCGCAAATCGGCACACACCTCTAGGAGCCACTCGAGGCAGCTTGAGCCTGTGAACCCTGCAAGCAGCTGGGCAGTTGGTGTGCAGATTGGCACATGGAGAACTGGCCCTGGGAGCAGTTCGAGGCTGCTTGGGCCCCACACGGTGTGCAGATTGGCACATGGAGAATCCGCCCTGGGAGCAGCTCACCTGGCCTTAGGCCAAGTGACTAGAGCCCCGCAGTGCAGCTCTGCCTTTAACTAAAAGAGCCCCAGTGCCCAGAGCAGGGCCTGGGAAAGGGAGGACCCCCAGTGTGAGATCAGGGAACCAGAGCCTGTAAGTGTTTGGCTCCCATGAGAGACAGCGAGCCCCGGGTTGCCCACTGTGGGGTGCCAGGGCATTGAGGAGAGCCAAAGTTGCTCCTGGAGACAGGCTCTCACAGGATCAGCCTCCAGGGGACGAGCCTTGGCTGCTTCAGAGAGAAAGCGAGAGCTGCTGGGGAAGTGGGCCCCGCAGGGAAGGCAGGAAGAGGATAGGAGGGTCTGCCACCTCCACCCTCCATTGTGAGAGGGGCATATCCACATCCCAGGGCTCTAAAGGGGAGGGGCTCCAAAGAAACCCCTCGGCGGGGGTACTGGGTACATTCCCTATTTTGGATGATTGTTGTTGTGTCAAGGTCTATATAGCTATGGGTATTCTTTAAGGAAGTTTGTATGGTTTATATGTTCTTAATGTGTTAATATTATATTTGTATTGTTACTTGGTAGGTCTAGGAAATATTATTAACTTATTTGGGTTATGTAAGTTGAGTCTCCATATGTGTTTATCATGTTGTAACCTTATCTTGTTCAATGTATTAATTATTATATATGTTGTAAATTATATGGTTTATGTGAATTGTGGGATACTATAGGTAGTGATATATTCTAAGCTTTATTGTAAAAATGTCATGTTTTATCTTAAGCATTTATTATAGTAATAAATTGTATATAGTTAAGCACTTGGTCTCAGCCTGGCTGTGTAGAGAGGAGAGGGAACTGCTCTAGTAGCTGGCCCCTCTATCAGCACCCTGCCTGACCCCCATCACTGTCATTGGAAGACAGAACACCCCTCCCCCCCCGGGTGTACCTGGGCTACAAACAGAAAGTAAGTGGAAGTAGAATAAGACTCGTCGTCATCACCGTAGCCTCCGAGGGACCTGAGCCTTGGTTGCCTACAGTTGAGAATAGCTGATTAAATGGATCTGGCTGCAGAGGACAATATGACTTCTTTAGTAGCCTAAAATGATCCCATGTACAACCTGAAACATATATACAAAAGACATCTTCTCTGGGCTCCCTGCTCAGTGAGGAACCAGAGCAGAGAATGGTATCCAGAGGTTGAACATTCCCTGCAGCCCACCTTACAAACAGGCTTACTGCTCTGTTCAGAACAAGCTGGAGTTTCCTTGAACACATGCAGTTCCTGGTCAGTGGGTGCATTTACATGAGATGCTTAACTGTGCATTAGCATTGTTTCCTGTGAAGTAAGAATGTGTGTCTACACATGGGCATACTTACTATACAGTAAACCTCCCTAATCCTGAGTAAATTTGCTACCTGCAAATGCAAGTAGCAAATCTACTGAAGATTAGTAGCAGCAGTGTAGTGCTTATATAGATTTCATAGACATTAGGGCTGGAAGGGACCTCAGAAGATCATCAAGTCCAGCCCCCCTTCCCACGGGGCAGGAAGTCAGCTAGGGTCATAGGATCCC
The DNA here is from genome assembly GCF_052110815.1 of Crocodylus siamensis. NCBI lineage: Eukaryota > Metazoa > Chordata > Crocodylia > Crocodylidae > Crocodylus > Crocodylus siamensis. The sequence goes on from NC_143395.1 coordinate 405,588,283, forward strand.
AGCAAGATAAACATCCAAATTTCTCTTGAAGGCGTTCAATGTAGGTGTTATTTCAGACCTTGGGGGCTCGGACAGGAAAGAAATTCTTCCTTATGTCCAGCCTGAAACGGTCTTGCAGGAGTTTGTGACTGTTCGACCTCGTCATCCCTTGGGGCGCTCTGGTGAACAAATGTTCCCCCAGATCCTGGTGGTCACCCCTGATAAACTTATAGGTGGCCATCAGATCACCCCTGAGCCTGCACTTTTCCCGGCTAAAGAGTCCCATGGCTCTCAGCCTGTTGTCATAAGGTCTGTTTTCCTGACCTCTGATCATGCGCGTGGCTCTTCTCTGGACTCTGTCAAGCTTCTCCACATCCTCTTTGAATTGTGGAGCTCAAAACTGGATGCAGTACTCCAGCTGCGGCCTCACCAAGGCCGAGTACAAGGGGAGAATGACATCCCAGGATTTGCTTGAGAAGCATCTATGGATGCAAGCCAGCATTTTGCTCACTTTACTAACCGCAGCATCACACTGCAGGCTTATGTTCATCTTGTGGTCAATGATGACCCCCAAGCCCCTTTCATCTGTAGTGCTAAGCAGTGTAGCACTGCTGAGCCTATAAGCATGCTGCAGGTCTTTCCTCCCAAGGTGGAGAACCTTGCATTTTTCAGTGTTAAACACCATCAAGTTCTCATCCACCCATTTCCTGAGCCTGTCAAGGTCAGTCTGGATTTCCCTCCTGTACTCAGGTGTGGATGCTTTACTCCAGAGTTTGGTGTCATTGTGTGAACTTGGCCAGTCCACTTCTGACACCAATGTCCACATCATTAATGAAGATGTTGAAAAATATAGGTCCAAGGAGAGAGCCTTGACAGAACCCACTGGTCACCAGGCACCATGATGATTGACTTCCATCAACCACCACCCTCTGGGTCTGACCATGGAGACAATTCCCCAGCCAGCAGGTCATGGTGAACCCAAGGCCACAGTTGGCCAGTTTGGCCAAGAGGTGATAATGGGACCAGACTGAAGGCTTTTTTGAAGTTAAGATATATGACATCAATCTCCTCTCCCTTGTCCAGGTGATAGGTCATCTGGCTGTAAAAGGAAATAATTGGTCAAGCAAAACCTACCCACAACAAACCCATGCTGGCTATCCCTCAAGGTGTTGCCGTCAGCCAGTCTATTAAGAATGGCCTCTTTAATAACCTTTTCGAAGACCTTCCCCAGGATAGAGGTCAGGCTGATGGGACTGTAGTTAGCCAGATCCACTTTACTCCCTTTCTTGAAGATAGGCACCACATTGGCCTTCTTTTAGTCTTCAGGCACTACACCAGAGTGCCAGAGGTTCTTGAAGATCCGTGCCAGGGGCTGGGCTATGATGCTTGCCAGCTCCTTGAGTACCCTGGGGTGTAGATTGTCAGGGCTGAGAAGAGCCTCCTCCCCAGTGGAGAGAGATGGAGGCCATCCCTTCCCAGAAGCTTGCTGCCTCTCTCACCAAAGAGCAGACTGTGGTCATGGAAGCCAAAGCCTTCCCAATGACACCAGTGCCGCAGTCTTTGGTTGACTACACAGAGCCGAGTGAGAGATGCCTGACCAGGAGCAAAATCTACTCCCAGCCCCAGCTGTCCACCAGGGGATGGGAGATAGCTCCCTGCCCCCAGGAGCTGGCTGCTGCCAGGGCAGACTCTGCCACAGAGACCCTTATCTCCCAGCACAGACTCCATGACTATGGGGCCAGTGCTAAGAGACCCTTATCACAGAGCTAATGCTGGGAGATAAGGGTTGTGGAGCTGGCACTGAGAAATAAGGGTCTCTCAGAACCAGCCCTGTGGTTGGGGAGCCAGTGCTGGGAGCTCCCTACTGACAGGGCTTGATTAACACATAGGCAAACTAATCACATGCCCAGGGCCCTGAGCTGTGGAGGGGCCCAGTCCTTCCCTCTGCGGCAGTGGCACAAATGGCCCCATCTGCCTCCCTTCCCTTCTGGGTGGGGCTGCTGCTGCTGCTGCTCCAGGGACCTGCATGCTTTCCTCAGCCTCCAGCTTGCTCTGGGCACCAGGTAGGGAGAGAGCAGGTGCTGGGGAGGTGGGGGAAAGCTTCTGCTGGGTGGGAGCATGAAGCCCATGCCCAGGGAGCAGCAGGAGCATGGATCTTGGGTGGGCAAGGTGTAGGTTTGAGAGAGGATAGGGGGTGTGGGAAACCTCCACACACTCCCCCACATGGCGCACAGCCCCCACCATGAGCAGAAGAAGCCCTTGGGGAACTTGTGGCCCACACCAGCCTTGTGCAGCTTCAGCCAACACTGGACAGTGGGAACGAGGCACGCAGCCCTACCAGCCGACTCGCTGATGCCAGGCTCTGCATGTAAAGCTCTGCACCACTGGGGAAAGCCCAGAGCCAGCTGCCATGCAGGTCATGGGAGGCAAGGGACAGGGAAGGCAGCTGGCTCCAGCCTGCATCACTTTTCCCCAGTAGCATAGAGCTGCACATGAGCTGCACAGAGCTTAATGAGAGAGAGGCATCTAGCGGGGCTGCACTCTTCACCACCACCATGTAGCACTGGCTGGAGCTGCACATCACAGGCTGCTAGTGCCTGCGCAGGCCCCGTGGGCAGCTGCTGCTGGTGGCAGAGGCTGTGCATCATGGGGGGTAGTGTGTGGGGGTCTCCATACCCCACCACCCTCCCATACCTGCCTCACAACTCTCCTCCCACATATACACCCCAGCATAACCTATTGCCCACCCACACACAGCCACACCCCCTCAGAACTCTCCCACACACACCTCCCACCCCCATTCCCCTCTCTGAAAAGTGTTGAGCTTGTTTTTAAAGGCAGTGCTGCTTTTTTTTTCTCACAAGTCTTGGCAACGCTGCTCCAAGCCCTACTCCCCACCAGCCACAGAGCCATGGTGGAGATGGGGGTCTTGAGCAGCCCAGGGCCCATGAGTTTGTTTTCCTAGGGCCCATAAAAGGGTTAGTTAATCTGACCCTGGCTGCTGGCAGGGGCAGGGGAACCTGTTCATCACCCAGCTCTGTGAGCAGGGACCTAGAAGGGAACAGAATGAGGAGATTGTTCGCCACTCAACTCAGCACTCATGAGGCTGAGCAGGGAACAGGCTTCTCAGCCTTCACCCAGCATGCAGAGCAGGGGCTGGGAATTGTCCTGCTCAAGGTAGGTCCCAGCTCCATTCCCCAATGAAATGATTGAGGCACGGGCCTTGGAAAGAGCTGCAAGGTGGGGTAGGTCTGAGGCCCCTGCCCTGATCCACCAGTGACTGCCCCTCCCCTGCAGGTCTTTCCAAGTCCCCTGCCCACAGGGCCAGGAGCTCCTTGCTGCCAGGGCTGGGAGACATTGTCCCTGCCCCAACAGCAGCCCCTCTCTTCCCTCCCCACCCCAGTGCCAGGAGATACCTGGAAGTCTCTTGGCCCGGTGCTCCCTGCCAGCCTCTAGGCTTGCACCCAGGGGAGCCTAGAGCTCCTCACCAGTAGCAGCAGGGGCCCATTGTGGGGCTCCAGGAAACTTGGTGCAAAGAGCAGCAATTCTAATCCCTAATCTCCACATGTGTAGATGCCTGCCCAAAAGTGCTTACTCTAGAGTAGTTTACATCAAGTAAACATAGGTAGTGTCAAATGCATGTGTAGACACGACCAGAGAGAGTTACTATAGTTCAGGCTAGAGATTATAGATGCAAGGATTGCTGTGGCCAGCACACATTTGATAGGAGTGAGTGTGATACTCTGCCCTACTGCATCTAGCAATGAGCATTTTACCACAGTATCTATTTGCTTGAGGCTTCATCAATAGGAGATTAAACTGCTCAGCATTTCACAAGATGTTTGTTGTCCAAATAAGAAACAAAAAAAAATAACTCTTTCCATCTCTGTATGGCATGTTTACGCAGACTGTCTTTAAAAAGATCTTTACAGATATTCATTACTGAGGAACTGGAACTAGTTACTTCCATCATATGTGCAGATTTTAAAAATCCATGACTATATGAACAGCAACATGTAATATTTTTTCCATAGACAATGAGCCATTTCCACTTTCAAGTCCAAATATTCTTTATCTCATGTTAAAAGGGCCAACACCAAACCGGGATAGACTGAATTAAGACCTGTGTAAAAGACTGCAGAGCACGCATTGTCTCTAAGGTTTTGCTCCATACTGAACATAAAATGGCTGGCTGCTGTCTTTTGGAGCCTAAATGAACAATGAGGAAATTAGTCTCTATGCAAAGACAGCATCACTGGAAAAAAGCTATAACAGATACAATTTACATGTGACACATACTAAATGTTTCCTAGCTCCTCCCAAGCAAACAGTAGGATAGGTGCCAATGTAAGAGCCAGTGGCAGTGGCTTACTTGAAATAAGGGTTTACTTTGCCATTCATGTTTTCCTCCATTCTGGCAGATGAAAACAAACAGCCACAAAAGTGCCATTGGCAAAGAGCTAAATGGTAGGATCCGAAAGTGTTGTCCAATAACCATTAAAACCCCCTGTGGGATATAGAAGCATTATTCTACTCACCATTCAGCACAGTGTCCCCAGCATTCCATAGAGGTTGTAATGGTTGAATAGTACAATAGAAGAGCCAGAAACAAAAGCCAAGATGCCCTAACCACAAGGTACTGCTGCCTTCCATTCATGAAGAGGATCATGCACAATCTGCAACTCTGGATCACCACAGATTTTGGTGTCAACCAGACAATTCTTCACTTGAATACTGAATATCCCTTAAAGATTTCTAGAAAATCTCATAACCGGATAGTAAATGCATCAAATATTCTATCCACTTTAACTGTCTTGCATAGCATTTGATCACAGCTAATTAAAAGGTGTAGCTATTTGAAGAAAGAATGTGTTAGAAGGTTTAATCAGAAGGAAACAGTTGGTGTCTTACGCTGGTAATTGGTCATTTAGCTCAGAAACCAAAGTAACAAAAATGCACTCATTAATACTATCACTGGCTTTAGCTGATGAAATAGAAACTTGCTACACTAAAGTTCAAATAGAATTTTTTTTGTATCGGGAATGCAAGGCAGATGCATTTCCAAAGTGGTCTACATAGTACAGAGCTCAAGAGTGCCCAGGGTCACGCAACCGGCTAGTCACTCACTGAAAATTACCCCTTATCAAACCAGAATTAAGTTTTCACAAACAGAAGTAGTTTCACTACATTTTAAATAAAACTGAGGAAATGGAGATCATTCCTGAACATTCAAGAAATACTTCTGTATCCAATGTGGTGATGACAAGTGTTTGTATAACGTACATGATTTCCTCAAGGTCATGTAGAAACCATGATGGATTTACAATTCCCACTGCAATGCTCCAACTACAAAAGATTTTACCACTGCTAAACAAAAGCTTTCAGATATTGTAATGATGAACATCAGTGTAAAGTATAAGCCATACAGAGAGAGTATTCTTTAAGCAGAACGATAACTTCTAAATTTGCCCTATATTATTTATTATAAATCATTCGCTCAGTTCTACCAATAATACCAGAAGTAACACATCTGGTGCCTTCCATAGATCAGCCTAGAAACCCCATGATACTCATTCTTTAGCCATACCATCAAGTTATATAACACTCACTAACTGGGAGGCTGACCAAATTATTTCCACATTCATAAGCAACAGATGTTGAATCATTTTATCTGTGTCTTAAAAATGGAAACAACAGCTCTTTGTATTAATTTACTGAATTTTATTTGAGGTTTTCAATGTTCTTTAATCAATGTATGCTATACAAACCATCTGACATGTCTCAGGAAGTACACGCAATAATATACGAACTCAGTAAAACTAGTTGAGTTGGTTAACTGTGTATTGCAAGAAGGCAGGAAGGCACAGTCATTTCATTGGCACAATTTGCATCGATAAACTGTGCTCACCAGAATCAGTAGAAGCAGAGTTTGTCTGCCAAAGGCCCCAAGAGGCCTTCACTAAAGCCATAAGAAAAATCAGTATGAAATCTTTTGAAATTGCTAAATTCCTTGTGTTTTTAAAATTCAAAAGTGACACAATATTTATTTTATTTTTAAAAAGTTTATACATGGTAATTGCTCATCAAAAAGCAATACAATTAAAAACTAATTATTTACTAAACCAAATAACTTTTCTAGATTCATTTAGACAACTTTTTGGGTAAAGGCCTAGATAATTTTAACACCTGGTTCTTTAAAATTTGATTCTTAATTATCTTACAATTCTTAAGGTTTTTTTCATTGTTTTGGGTAAATGATGCCTTTTGATAATAATTTCAGCTATTTTTTTCATTGCTAGTGTAATTTTTTTAAGCCTAATTTTTTTTTACAAAAAAGATTGACCAAAAATCTGTTACTTAATTCTAACTAATTCTTCTTTAAAATCTCTAAAATCTTTTTTCCTGACATCTTCATTCACACTTGCATAGTCCCCACATACATTATTATTCTTAGTGAGGCCAGGGGGACAGCATTCATGAGTCAATATAATTCAATTTAAGTAAAAGAGGTAGCATCAGGCCCCAGAATGCTTGTATACAAATTACAGTGCTGCTCTGCAAACTATATATCCACACAACCTGAACAAATGACCTACTATCAGACATCACAGGGAGTCTAAGTCTGCTGATTGGAAGATCCAAAGACAAGTTTCCTAGGTACAAATGAAGTAGGTTATTGTGGCACAGCTATTCAATGATCAGGCCAGCTATGTCACAGGATGCCAAACCTTAAAATATTTCTTGTGTGAAATCACCCCAGTCTACAAAGCTTGAGTCCAAGTATCAAAAATGCATTAATGACTTAAGGACAAATTCCCCTCTTACACACTCAGGTGCAATCAATGTTTTATGTGCTAGCCTAGAACAACAAACTTAGCCAGGGGGTAACTAGTTTTTCAAAGACATGAGAGTCTGGTGGCTTTCACCCAGAAGTGAGGCTATATTTTTGATTCATTTGCATGCTGCTTCATTCTCTTTGGATCAGCATCTGCAAGGCTCTGAGTCCTCTGGCCTGATCCAGCAACAGATTTAAGCATGTGCCTAACATTTAAAATATGTTAAAGATAAGTTAGATATTTGTTAGATCATGTTAGAGACAACATGCTCAGGATCTTGCAGACATAAGCTTTTACTGCCCGCAACTGTGGATATAGGAGTCAATTCCAAAGCTGACCAAAATTAAGGGAAGGTTTCCTATTGAGCCTAGTTGGTGCTGGATAGGGCCCTAAAGGCAGATTTCCCCAAGGCAGGAGGGCTTATAAAAGAGACTACTCAGATGCACACCTTTCAAGACTTGATTCTGCCTGTAAAAGCTAACCGAAGTTATATCTATGCTACTCCCTTTGGTTGTGCCCTTGTAAACATCAGTAACTAGCAGAAAAACTATGAATAATACCTGCTGCTTCATAAAGGAAGCATTTACCTTTGGTATCTTTCAAATGTCCTTTGTCTCTCTATTTCTCTATGATCTTTTCCGAATGCAAACATTATCCCACAGAGTAATTTGACCCCACCAGCCAATCGATAATCTCCTAGCAATAACAAGACAAAAGCAAATGTGTCTCCCTGAAGTACATGTGCAGCCTGCCAATATCCTGACATATTGTTTCGTTAATGTGTTTTAATTTCATTTGCAAGAAATGGAACGAGCATTTACTCCAGTCACAAGCCTGATCCTTAAGAGAAAAATAAATGGGCTACCTAGCCTGTCAGCAGCTTTGAAAAAAATGTGATGAAACACTGTTAGCTTATTTTAAAAAAGAGAGTTTTTTTCTAATGACATGATTCTTTTCCTTGTGAGATACAGAAGCAGTTACCAACTTAAAAAAATGGCCTTTTTATCTTAGCAGAAATTAAAATCTTTAAAATCTTTTTATCCTTTAAAATCTTTTTATCAGCAGAAATTAAAGGTAATTCAGTGACATCTGTGGAATCATCCACCAATTGATCGCTTATGTAAGAGAAGGATTGTGTTAATTCACAACAAATGTAATCAATAAGGCTGATTGGGATCACGTTACAACCAAATCAACTCCACCAGGTTCTATATCAGTAAATCCTAATTTACACTGAAGTGAAAATAGAATCAGGCCCACAGAGTCATGTCAGTCCAAAGACAGGTCAGATTCTTTAGGTAGATGTGATATCTTTTATTATACTACCTAAGATATCATGTCTGCCCAAAGAACTTTGCATGCATCCTTAGACCAACACGGCTGCAACCAACAACCCAGGTCAATCCAAATTCTCTTTTCTGTTGCACTAGAAAAAAATGATTTAAGAGGGAAAATTCATAAGCAATGTGTATCTGCACATATCTTATATCCTGCTTTTAACTTACATATGGAGTTTTACAGAAGCTATTGTACCATCTAGTGCTTAGCTCTGCTGTGTTTGCTTCTCTCCCAGAGGCTGAAGAAGGGTAATGTGATGCCCCCAAATTTGTCTATGTCTACCCCAGTCATGCAGTGGGTCCAATTAAAAATATCACCCACGAGAATTCTTGCCTGTCACATATCTTCACTAACATCACAACCGGATTCATTCAATAGCACAGCGTGTGCACAAATGGACCTTTCGTGTTATTTGGAGGCATGGATACATAATTCACAATGACTCTAAAAGAAACAAAAAATGCACAACTACGTTCCGCATGCAGAAGCTTGAGTTCTCTTTGTTCCGTCTTCCAGTGAAAAGAAAGCAAACAAAGGGTTTTCAGAACTAAAGAATCGCTTGTACCTTTTAAGGGAAAGGGCATTAGCCAACAAACAGCTTGTGATTAACTCTCTGCAGTAGAGATATATTCTCTGTCATTTTGTCTGCAGTTGTAACTGTCTGTACTAGCAGTGAAGAGCAATAAATTGAATGTCATAGAAATTAAGGCATAATGTACGTGACAATTAATAGATTATATCTATTCCTTAATCTTGTTTTAGAATTTCAGCGTGATTATAAATTAATGTAATTGTTATTCTGGTTCAGCCTAAGCAATGAAAAGTAAGTTTAAATGCCTATACCTAAAATATCAGAGTCACCCAAAGAACCTTGTCTGCCTATGTCCTACAACCTACACCCCTATACCCAAGGATGCACTTAGGTTGAACTGAGTAGGCATTAGGCCTGTGAAAATAGGGAACTATTTGATTCAGATCCAGATTTGGCTGATTCAGATTCCAGCGATTCAGTCTGGAGCTCCAAATCATTTTCCCACTCCGATTCGGAGCCCATTTGGAGATTTGGCCATAGGGTATAATGGAGAATCAGTGAAATATCTGTAACTTTGCTGTTTCTGATAAAACTGGATGAGATGGTAGCCTGTGCTGAGAGCATGACGTCTGCCAAGTTTCAAGGTGATATGTGCAGGGGTTTCTGGGAAACGGCACCTCAAATTCCTGAAAGCAAAACTGATGTCACGTGTGTGTGTTAAACCACAGTGGTGTGAAAACTGCAGGGGTGGTAGCCCCTGCTAAGGCCACAAAGTCTGCCCAGTTTCAAGGAGATAGGTGCAGGGGTTTCTGGGAAACTGCACCCCAAGCTGCTGACAAGCAAAACTCATGTTGTGTGTGTGTCAAACCACAGCAGAGTGAAAACTGCAGGGATGGTAGGCCCTAATGAGGCCACAATGCCTGCCAAAGTTCAAGGAGATAGGTGCAGGGGTTTCTAGGAAACTGCACCTCAAGGTGCTGACAAGCAAAACTCATGACATAGGTGACACTGTGCGTGTGTATTAAAGCGCAGTGGGGTGAAAACTGCAGGCCTGCTAGGCCTTGCTGTGGCCATGAAGCCTACCAGATGTCAAAGAGGTAGGTGCAGGTGGAGCCTAGCTTCTGGGGCCCTGCACCTCTGGCCGCTAACAGGCAAAACTCGTGATGTGGGTGAGTGACACTGTGCGTGTGATAAGGTGTGCCGTCACTGGCACGGGGGCCCCTACACAACATGGTAGTGTGCCCCAGTGAGGTCTCCTCCCCCCCTACAGCCTCAGTTCAGTCCACCACTTTACATGACAACAGGTAAAACAACTTAGTGACTGACTGAGCACTAGCAGTAGCACCAGCAGCATCTCAGGTAGCCAAGCTGTCAGAGAGCCCTTCTTTCCTCTCAGGTAGGAGCTTTTTCTTCTCTAGCACATCTGTTAAGGTATGCTGTCACTGTAAGTGTGTACTTGTGCTCAGGTGCACCCTCACTGGCGCTGGGGCCTCTGCACAACATGGCAGTGTGCCCCAGTGAGGCCTCCTTCTCCCTTACAGCCTTGACCGGTGCACCACTATAAATGATGGCAGGTCAAAATAACTTAACTGGCTTAACACTAGTGGCAGCATATCACCCAAAAGGAACTGTTACAGAGCCTTTTGTTTTATAAAGGAATTGGCAGCAAGAAGTAAAAATGTTGTGTTGGATATATGATGTTGCTCATGGTGTGTAATAGCTTATCCTGTGTTTTTATGTCTATATGTTTATTATGAAAAAAAAAGAATACTCAAAACAAATCTTAGGAAGTTTTGTCAGGCTGGGGAAGTACCTGCAGTTGGTGTGTCTCGTGGTCCTGGGCAGAAGGAATAGTGAAGAAGCCAGAAGCTAGCCTGGCATGCAATGCAGGCAAGACAGCCAGTCGGTGAAAATGGAAATGAAGGCATCAGGGGGTGAGGGACAGGCTGGGGTGGGGGGGAAAGGGGGATGTAGCAGTGCAGGTAAAAGTACAGAGGTGCCTGGGGAGGCAGATGTCTGGCAGGTTGCCGTGTGTCAGAACTCCACTGTCTATATTGAGTCCATGAGTTTCTGTACCTACTACCTAGGAGGCTGATGAAGTGCAGTTCATAGGCCCAGCTCTGAAGAATGGTTTGTACATTCAAATGAGCACCTAACCTCATCACCAAAACTGAAGCCAACTTCCTACAGCTCAAAACACAAAACCTGCCAACTATCTCCGGTACCCCCACAAACTGCACACCAGACTCTATCATCAGCAGCCCTGTCCCCCTCCAAGGCATCCCTGATTATGAGATGCACTCTGTGTGCCACACAGAAGATGCCAACAAAGTTGGCATCACAGACAGCCTTCACCATATTGGCCCTGTTCTCAGTGACCATGAACCCGTGGGTGAGCTCAGCCTGCCCAACAAGCCACCCCTGCACCATGCGGTTCATGGCCCCCATGATCTCCATTGCCATGTGGGACTCATCCAGTACCTCGGCTTGGAGGAGACCTCACCAACAGCCTGACTGATCGCACCAGGGTCCTGTGAGGGAGAGGTAGGTGTGATTGCCACCCTGACTGCTCCAGATGTTGGAGGTGAAGTGCAAGGCTACCTGTGGCCCTGCCTTGCGCAGCTCCTCTCTCAAGTACTCTCTGCATTCTTCATACATGGAGGGCACCACTGCCATGCTAAAGGTGGTGCATGTGGGCACTTTGTAAGATGGGGCCAGAAGCACTATGAGCCACCTGAACCCTGGCCGCTCAACTAGAGAGAAGGGCTGGCTATCCAGAGCAAGCATCTTCCCAATGGTCTGGGTGATCTCGCTCGCCTTTGCAACTCTTCCCCCTCTGTCTGCAGCTTTCCCCCACCGTTCCAGAGTGGCCTGCCTCTGCTTTGAGGGGAAGGGTGCTTTGGAGCAAGTAGGTGACTTCCCTTTTGGCATGCATGCACTGGTGCCAGGCTGAGCAGCAAGAAGGGCAAGGGGGTGGTGCCTCCTGAGATGCAGCAGCATCGCCATGGTAGAAAAATGTTTCATGTCCTTGCCTCGGCGGATGTGCCTTCAGCAAACCTGGGATCATCTGCCAGCTCAAAATGCTCCCACACTTGCCCGCTTCTTGGTTGAGGGTGAGGATGCTGCCTTATCTCACTCCTCAGAAGGCTGAGGCTCAACAGCAGGAGGAGCTGGCTCAGCTGAGCCACTTGCCTGAGCCTCCACAACCTCCTCAACCTCCTCCGAGGTGCTGCTTTCTGGAGGAGACCGGGGTCTAGAGGAACTTTGAGGGGTGTGGAGCACAATGTCTGATTCCCCCTCAGCCCCCAGAATTGCTTGAGCCAGGGCACTCAGCACCCCTGGTTCCAGCTCCAGCTCCTTCTCTGGCACTGGGAGGCTCACACAGAGAGATGACACTGGGGTGGCAGAGACAGTGATTTCACTGTTGGTGCCTGTTTCTAGACTTAGGGGAGGTTGCGCAGGTGCAGGGACGTCAGGTGCAGACACTGCTCCCACCTCCTTGCTTCCACTGGCAGCAGAAGTGTCATGGCTGCTTTGGAAGAGAATTCGTCTATAATTGGTGGGGGTGCAGAGTTACAGCTCTAGCTTTCCCCCTACCCCCTCTCCCTCCCCTGCCAGAAGACCTGGCACCTGCCTTTCCAGCACACTTCATATTAATCTTTCCTGTGCTGCAAAAGGTGTGTGTCAGTCCTATTGTGTTGTGTGTTTTATTCCCTCTGTGTTGTGTTCATGCACTGGACTCTTCTTTGATTGTTTGATTGATTCAGTAACAAGTATTAAGAATTATGTAAAAATGTGTGCAGTCTGTCTGTCTATCTTCTCCGCTGTGATGTATTTATTTACTATGAATTATTCATGTGATATCTGACTCTGTTGTGTGTTTTATTCCCTCTGTGTTGCATGCACGCACTGGACTCTGGTTTGATTATTAATAACTATATATGGTATCTTCTTCTGTGTTGTTCTATTAATGTGAATGTGTGACTACTACTGTACTTCTTTTTCTTCTTCTGTGTTGTAATGTGTACCTAAAATGATAAATCAACTTCTTCTAAGACCTTGAGTTCTGTGCGAGTCTCAACCTGAATCTGACTTCTGTGTTGTCTTCCGTCTCTGTGTAAACTAACTATAATAATATTAATAACTACCGTATATAATCTGACTCTCTTCTCCTATGAAGATCTGATTTTTCTTCTTGTATGTGTGTACATTATAAGTGTGTGTGTGCGATCTCTGTGCCTCCCTGCACAGTGATGTATCACGCTGGCAAGGAAAACACAGAGCTTTCTTTTTTCAAAGTTTGCCCACAAAAAAAAGAGAGCGCAAATATAAACTGAAAGAAATTAATTGGATAGTATTAAGTAAAGAGATTCTAACCTAAGCTAAGCTAAGACAAACTAAATGCTATCCAGTCTTTTCTAGCAACAAAAAGGAGCAGGCAAGTTGCAACTGACTGACTATGAAGCAAGCCAGGCAGCACAGTACCTTTTTGGCACTGTTACTCAGACAGAACCAGCTCACAAAAGGCACAGCAAGCTTAAACTGCGGCTTTTATGCTGTTTCTATGTTCCTCCCTCCACACACTGTAACTGGAAAGGCAGTCAGAGAGAAATCATGCTCACTGGCCACCTAGACATGTCAGTCTTTTCCCCCTTGTTCCTCCTTCCCCCCACTTCCCTTCCCTCTCCTAAGTTTCTGCTTCCCCATACAGACAGCCCTCCAAATCTATGAATTGCCAAATCTTTTTGGAAGGTCTGAATTGATTCAGAAAGCCAAAAGCAGCTAGCGATTCGATTCAGACTTGCAGATTCGGCCTCCAAATCGTCCGAATCTTTTCCAAATCTGAATAGCACTCCGAAGCTTCTCACAGCCCTAGGAGGTATGAACTTGCTGTGCAAGACTACCACAAATGGATTAACTGATTCTCCCTTCAAGATCATTCATCAACCAATTGATGATATCTTGCACTTGTAGTGAGATGTTTTTTCCCCTCTTGTGCCCTGATTTAGCACATCAGCACACACTTGAATCCCGTTGACTTCAAATGCTAGCTTCCAAGCACATGCTTCAGACCTAAGTACATGCTTGCATGCTCTGCATAATGAGAGGAAAGGACACAAGACATTCCTACTCTGCAGAGTTGAGCCAGGCTTTCCCTTAACAAAATCAACTGCTAGTTTTTTAATTTACCCTTCTCATTTTCCAATTCTTAAATGTTATTTCAATAAGAGAATATTTGTACATTCAAAATAAGTATTTGCTTTAAATGCTCAAAGGAGTAGGGCTCTTTAATGTAAAAATTAGGCTACGTCAACAGCTAGTCTGAGCTAAACCAATGCTTCAGTGATGGTTCCATCAGTCTGTGCAGTTCACAATTTTACTCGTGTTGGTCTTTTGTTGTGCTATGCATATGCCACATCAGCAATTACACTGGAGTAAAACTGAGGTAACTGAGATGACTCTCTGGCTGATTGACTCCTACTAAACCACATCTGATTTACTTCAACATCAGTGAAAGGAGAACCAGGACCTAGTTGTTTAGATCTTAAATTTGGGAAGACAGTCTTCCAGACATGAACCAACACTATTTTGTCTTCCCCTGAGTCCCAAGAGGCCAGCCCTTCCAGTGGTGCAGAATGTGACTGCTAACTGAAACCAATGCAGCTACACCAAGCAATGAATTATGAGAAATAGATGAACCGTGAAATGAATTACGAGAAAGGAAACAGATGTACAAAGAGATGAACTAATTTGTCCAATGTCACAAAGCAAATTAGAGAGAGAGTCAGGAACAGAATATATGAGTAAGTAGGAATAATGAAGGAAATGGAAGTTTTGAATGAATACAATGAGGGACATTGAGAAAATTGGCCCTTGAGAGGAAAGCAAGGGTCACAGAATCATAGAAAAGTCAGGCTGAAAGGGACCTCCAGAGATCATCAAGTACACCTCTTGCTTCAGGTAGGATCATCCTTATACAAACCATCCCATACAAAACCAGTGTCTGACCTCTTAGTTAAACTACACAGTCAACCCTGACACATCTACAGCCATCACACTCAAGCCTGCCACAGGTAAAGCAGAGGGACTATGGTGGCTAACTCCCACTGCTGCAAAGATTGTTAATATATGTTCAAGACACCCCAGGAAGAAGCCGGGTCCCTATTACAGAGGAAGGCAAAATCCCTCCCCACCCTGCAGTCTGAACAAATAAATGTACTGTGCAAGACTAGCACAAATAGATTAATCGAGTCTCCCTTCAAGATCACTGATCAACCAATTGATGATATTTTACCGGGGGGTAAATGTCCTTCCTGATCCCAAATACAACAATGGGTCTGATCCTGAGCAGAGAAGCAAGACCCTTTAGCCAGGACCCTCCAGCTTTAAGACCCAGCAGGACCACTGGCTTAACTGGGTACCAATCCCCAGCCTTGGCCGCAGCCAATTTCCAATACCTCTGAGGGAGGCTTAATAAAACCCCGAGGGCCTTTAAACAGCTTGAGGGGCTTGCAATTTGTTAAGATGCAGGCAGGATGGGTCAGCAGGGGCAAGATTGCAAAGAGTTCAATGAGGATGCAGAAACCCAGGCCTGCCTGGGTCTCTCCTTCCCATTATAGTGCGGTGGACATCACTGCCCCCCATATTTTTAGACCTGAGGCAATCCTCACCCTATTACACTTGCTTCCAGCCCATTAGTCTCTGTGAGCACCTACTGCAAAAGCAGGAAGCCAGAAGGTACTCAGTAAGAGCTGTAATGCTCTGGAGTCATATTCCATACGTGACAATTATTTCCTAACTGTCTTTCACCAGTCATCTGTCCAAAACCCCCTCAAACCTTCACCTCCCCCAAAATCAGTGTTTCATCACCATGACTAACGGCTGCTTGAAACCAAACCATGTGTTGTGGAATTTCATAGATGCATCTGACTCTGAAAAACCCCTGGTCATTTGTCATCAGTGTACCGGAGAGAGATTCTGGCATTTAGCTCATTTGCGGGTATTTTTTAAGGAAGACAAATACTTCAATAAGGTGCATTTAAACCTCAAATCAATGGCAACAAAAAAAAAAAAAGAAAAAGAAAAAAGAAAAACGTTTCCTGGCTTAATAAGGGCCTGGGAGAGGCTCTGGCATTTGGTTAATGTTTTCTTTTCTGAAAGCATTTTATACACATTTGTCAGAACAATCAAAGGCAAGTCTGCTGCTTAATGTGATGGGGCTTGCAAGGGGTTCTGGCAGTCACTTGGTTTGTGTGCAGGTGGGTGCGAGCAAGATGTGTATTTCTCGCCAATGTGCCCAGGAGGCGGGTTGTCCTGGGAGGGAAGGATGAATAAATGACACTTTATTTACCAGGAGGAGTGCTCCAATTTTTGCAGTAATGTAAATAGGGTAATAATAAATGCATATAAAGGAGACAAATGAGAAGGGTGGGCTGGTTTTATATGGTTCATTTCATTGCAGAGAGAAGCGTGTTTATATTAAAGATTAATTTAACCCTAGATTTCAGCGTTCTAATGTTTCCCCTCTCTATAAAAGCTTCAACAATATTTGTGAGATGTTCACATCCTACAGTGATGAGCCAAACAAGCATCTAGACAGTCGATCTCCATATTCAAGAATTGCATCCATCATCTCTGTATTTAGCCCTATTACCACAGAATCCAAATACCTGATGATCTGTTTTAATGTATTTGCGCCCACAACCCCTGTGGTTTATGGTGGCAGTACTGGAATCTGACAGAACTATTATTCACCTATTGAGCAGATGTGACGTGAACCTAAAATACAGAAAGACTAAGGACCATGCTTTTAATGATAGGTAGGTGCCAAAATTAGAAAATGCATGCCCAGTGGCATTTTCCAAAGCACCTAAATACACAATTAAATAAGCCTACCCACAGATAAAGACTACCAGCACACCACCTTTCCTGCACGACCTTATGCAGTGTCATTGTTATGCAGCTCTCCTGACTTTGAAAGCGAGTCGTCTTTCTCTCTGCAGAAAATCCCAGAAAATTCCACAAGATAGCGAGCCAGGATGGAGCTATTAGTGACGAAGAAAGCTTAAGATGAGCAAACTATGCCAACCATAGTCACGTACCATGCAAAGGAGCACAGAAAAGGGCTATAAAAATCACATGCAAATATCAGAATGGGGTAAGCATCAAAATTGGAGAGGACTACTTGAGGGAATATGACAATAGTTAATAGGTCGAGACCAGGCAAATAGAAAGTTAGGCTGATTATTGGGAGCGAAGTGGGGGGAAACCTTATAGGAAATAATATGCTAAGATGTCTGTCAACTCCTTTTTATGAAGCTGCAGTTCATGCAAGCTCTGCCCACTGAACTGAACCCAAGACATCCTATGCATTTTTCTTTCCCTGATGCTACCATAGGCACCTTCGCTCTCACAAATATCTCTATGCCCCATCCTTATGGCAGGAACAGCCTCTCTCAAACCATTCACTTCATCCTACCTTCCCTTCAGTCGCATCCTTTTGAAGTTTTCCACAGCAGAAGTGATTCTGGAGATGGGAGCTGAGGGGAACGATACCGAAAAATAAAAAGAACCGCCCCCCCCACCACCAACCTTCAGATTTGTCCACAACTCACCAGAAAATCACACCATCTTATTATTTTTCCTTTTGTCCAGCTCCATAAGAACTAAGTACTTCCATGGCTTCCCGGCTTTTTCTCACAGGGATGGTTCACAACGCATTTAGCTCTCAGCAGGTTGCTGAATTAAGAAAGAGCCACCTAGCTGCTTCCTGCAGTTTTTGCCTCAAAGGGTGCCACTTCTCCACCTAGCCGGAGCAAGCCATGGTCCTCCACAGCCCATCAGAGAAGCGGCACCCTTTAAAATAAGAGCCAGAGGTGTTTGCTACATAGCTGCAGCAAAGAGTAGTCCCATGGAGCTGTTTGCTGCAGCTGTATGTCCTCCCGGCTACTTTGCAAGCCCTCATCTTCACAAGGGGAGGGTATGGAGTCTAAAATTGAGAAGTATCCAGGGCCTATTGTATCTGTGTGCTTTAAGATACTACGAGGAGGCAGAAAAGTAGTATTATCCCTACTTTACAGATCAGGAATTAAAGCACAGACAAGCAAAGTGGCTTTCTCCCACGGTCACACAGGATGCCTGAATCCCAGGTTAGTGTCCTAATAGGAAGTGTCTGAACTTCAGGCAAATGGCCATTGGCTCACCCTCCTGTCCTCCTCCACACCATCGTTGGCCATCACTAGCTTTGTCGTGCTGGATGCTAAGGTTATGGTGGTCCTGAAGGGGAGGGTGTCTGACATATTTTAGATCAGACAAAAAAATAAATTTGAATGAAAAAAGGCTTGATCACATTATTTATGAATGACTTTCACAATTGGCCCAATGCTTTCAAAATGTCTAGTTTCAACAGTTCATTCTGGTTTCTGGCAACCAAGAGTTTTTCAGCTTCTAGTTCTTTTAAAGAAAACCTGACAACTTTTGACAAAAAAAAGAAAGTTGCTTGGGTTTTGTTGGCATTTTTTCATCAGCAAAAAATATTCCCCCATGTCATGCTGACATTTCAAAAAGACAGATCAGGGAAAGTCAAAAGAATAGATTCATGGTGACACTGATCCAGCACCTATCAGAAGAGAAAAACAGGACTGCCACTCTGCTACCTAAGGGGAAACTCTTCTCACTAATCTTCTGTCTTACTAGGCAGAAGAGTGGTTACCAAAATCTTTGCTTGGACAGGTAAGGAAAGAATATGCATGCATTGTAACACAAAGCTGTCCACTTCATAGTAAGGCAAGGCATCATGCAAACGGCAATGCATGCAACTTATTAGACTGCCCATTTTCCTCTTCTGAGCAATCTCATAAAAGGCAATTCAAGACAACTGGGTTAAGCTTTTCTTGGAGTCCAAGATCACGGTCCTTCCAGGCTGGATTATTATAGCTAGGTAGGTGTGACTCATGAGCCTTCTGTCAAATAGCTCACACTGACAACAACTGGCACAGAGTAGCTCAGCTCACGTTCTCACAGGAACCGGTAAATGACATCTTTACAATTACTTCCACACTGTATTGGATTTTAATTTGCTGGTGCGAGGATAAAAAGTTTCACTTCAAGGTTTGATTTGCTTCAGCAGCATGGCTCCTACACTTGTCTGAATTGAGCAGCCTCTAATAAAATTAAATTTATCCAAACCCAGAAGAAACTAGCCTTGTCTATTCTCACCTTCTAATCTAGCAAAATGCAAGGTTCCTCATAGCAGTGAATGTCCTCTTTAAAATCCACTTTTACACGATGCCCCAGTTTATTCCTTCCTCTCTCTTTGTTCTATGTTATCATATAGATTTAGTTCAGGATTGTCAAACACAACATTATTCTGGTTGCCTCAGTTTTTGACTGCCCAACTTAAAATAGCTTGGACGGGGTTCTGATATGCACCATGAACTCAGCTCTAGCTGGAAATCAGGTCACTTTAAGATGTCTCAAGTTGGAAATCTGGAATTCCTAGACTTTTTAAAATCCCTGAGGGTGTTTTTTTTTAGTAACACTAATTTCCAAGGCTTTGTAACACAGGGCTTGTGTTATCTGCTGATCCACAGAACAAATGTAAATTGGGTTGTGACAGTATAAGCTTCCCTATTACCTCTGTGATGTCCCCCATCTCCGACCTACAAAAGCTACCTTCAGTAGACTATTCTTCATGCCTATCTGGTCTTTGATGTGGTAAAGTCTTTTGGAGTAAGAGGGCTATACAAGCTCCCTGTGTAAATTGGTAGCCAGGGCTAGTGCCCCACTCGAACCTCCCCTAATTATGCTGCTGAACTGAGATGCCAGGGACAGGGGTGAGCAAAATACGTCCTGCTGGCTGGAACTGGCCCACCAGGCCATTCTATCTGGCCCGTGGGGCCCCTAAGAAATTTAGAAAATTAATATTTATCTACTCCTGGTTGCCTGTCAGTGGTGATAGAAGCTAGGGACAGTAGAACAGAGGGGAAGCTGGCAGGAGCCAGCAACAAGGCCAGCCCAGCCCTGCCCTACCCCCGGCCCCCTCCCTCCCTGCCCCCCTGAACCAGAAGCCTCTGTCTGCCCTGGCTTTCACTGCTTCCCTGCCCACCTGCTCCAGCACAACATGGCCCTGGACTGTATCCTGGGACCATGCCGGTATCCCAGGGCCAGAAGTGGGAGGATGTGTGTGAGTGCATGTGCATGCATACATGCAATGAGGGAGGGAGAAAGAGAGAAAGAGCAATGAGGCGGGAGACAGAGAGATAGAGAGTGTAGTGAGGGAGGCACAGAGTGTGTGTGTGCAGTGAAGGAGGGAGAGAGAGAGAGAGTGAGTGTGTGTGTGTGTGTGTTCAAAGGGTGAGTCCCACAAGCACACCCTACCTTACATGCAGCCCCCCACACTCACACCCCCTCACACAGCCCAGCCACCCACAATTCCCCACAAACCCCATACCTATCCACACCCCACATATCCACACCCACATGCTCCCTCACCCCACACCCATGCGCCCCACAAAACACTCCCACACACCCACATCCCCACCTAACCAAACACCTACAACCCCCACAAACCTATACCCACCCCCCAATGCCCTCTACCCCCCTACAATATACAAGAATAAGATTTCATTTTCAGCTATTGTGCAATCACCTCTGTGTACACTACACAAACGTGTAAATCAAGACAAAAAATTTTTTAAATCAAATTAATGAATGTTGTAGATGTTCAATTTTTAGAATATAATTTAATATTTTTCTGGTTCTGAGATAGCAAAAGGAGTACTTCTGGGGCCAAGGGGAGGGGTTATGGGACAGGACTTCCTATCCCAAGATTGTGACCGGGGTGGGTCACCTGCCTGGGGTTGGGACTACCCATGTGGCCCTCAACAGCTTGCCAAAACTTGGTAAGCAGCTCTCCACCCGAAATGATTGCCCGCCTCTGCCAGAGGACCAAGGGTATGTCTACATAGCAAAATGCCATATAGACACACCTAAGTTAGCTCTAAATGAGCGTAATGCTCTGCCAGCATGACAGAACTGCATTATACCAGACACCAAGCAACTTGGCCAAAATCAAACAAGAAGTCTAGCAGAGGAGGGAACTGAACCTCAGTCTCCAAAGGCCCAGATAAGGTCCCTAAGCAGCAGACTGCATTTTGTCCTTGCTACCCCTGAGCCCTGCTGGTCTAGGCTGATGGAGCTCATTGCAAGCCTTCTGGAGTTAGCTGAGCATGTGGTTTTATATACTGCTCCATGCAATGATGTCGCCCCAGGAGCAGGAGGCATTTTAACTTGCCCCAGGAAGTGCAGTCCAGTCAGCTGTATCAGGCACATAAGGATACCCACGACCAATGCTGCACACAGTTCTTGCAGCGCATCTGTCAATATTCCCATCATCATGCTATCCAGCTGTCTCCTCAGGATATAAAAATAGGATAAACCTTAGCAACAAACCTTTTAATACCCCAGAGAAACATAGCTGCTGTACCAGACACAGACATGGCTCACAGCTTTCTTCTCTTATGGCTCCCCTCATTTCTGTAGTTTAAATCCCTCCCTTCTATGTCTTTTTCCCTTTCCTAATGGGGGAGCTGATCCTGCAGATGTTTGCTTACAGGAGTGGACCGTTGTAGCACATGAGTGAGGACCTCTCCAATAAAGTAGGGCTTGCAGGGACTGACTTGACCACGCAGGGACTCTAGCATCACTTGTTTGTAAACACTCCGCTCGTTTGCCGCCCTTCATAAACAATAATCCTATTGCGATTCCTTTGGGCCTCTTCAGGCTCGTTAGGTCCAAAAGGATTTAAACAAGGAACTGTTTTTATCTGCTAACTGGCTGCTGACAGGCTGTGAAATATGTAAACGCACCACTTGGGCACGTACTTAACTTTAAGTCCATGCTTACTTCCACTGAGGTCAATGGCTCTTAAATAGAAGTTTTAGCACTTTTCTAACTGTGGCTGGACTTTATCGTGTCTTTAAGTGCTTTGTTGAATCTGGGCCACAGTGTTTAACAAAAATCCAACTTTCAGTTTCTCCAGCCAAAGCAAGCGTAGTGGCATCAGCAACACAAAGACAAAATGCAGCATGAGAGAACATATAAACAGTGAGCAAGTTTTTCCCCTGCCGTACAAACTCTGTCCCCATTTGGTTTGGAAGTTGCTTGTAAATAAGAGATTTACCCTGTACCTTCATTTTATATCCTTCCTGCCTTTAATTGCATCATTCCCGATGCTCTGCCAGAATCTGTGGGCACAGAGCACCCCCTTGTGGACCCAGGCAGGCAAATAAAATTACACTTCTACTGTGCTATGATGTTAATCCAGCCAAGTTAAGGAGGCTAACAGCATGCAAATTCATTTTTAAACAAGGCCAAGGCCATATTGACCTGATACATAAAAAAAGACAGGTATAAAAGAACTTCATTCCACCAGCAACAGCTCTTTCTACCTAAACTAGTGCTGCCTATTACATTTGCTACAAAACAAAACCTATTACTAAAAATACTATAAAAAATACAATGGAGAGGAACTAAGCTCTCTGAAGTTTGTGGTCATGTCACGGACAACTACACTTTTTGTTAGACATGTTATGATAATCACACTAGGCGTGAGTCAAAACTCATTGAAATTAGTGGAGAAACTCCTATTTTCATTACTGGGTTTTGGATCAGACCCATTACAAGGAAACGAGTCAGCTCCCACTAAAATAAATGGGAGGATTTTGGTCAGCTTCAACAGCAGCTGAATCAGGCCTGTATATGGTACAAACCCATGTTAACACCCCTACGCGCAGCAGACAATTCATCCATGCTCCAAAGGGCAAAATCCATCTCCCCTTGAAATAAAAGGAAAAGATCTCAGAAATGTCAACAGCACCGGTATTTCTTCCAGTAATGTTTCTTCCTGGTCACATGGATGAGTTAGGCTGCGGAAGCATGGGTGACTATAAAAAACCATGGCTTGTTCAGCACATTTGCAGCAGTGCTAAGTTAATTATGTTTTTTAAAATAAATATTTGTCTCTGTTTTTATCCGTGAATTCACAACACAGAAAAAAAACCAGATGGAACAGAACACATACGGATTTCTTCACAGTTAAAGAAAGAGCACTTTTTTCTTTGTATTTTTCTCTTTAATCAAGAACAAAATAAATGGACCATCTTGACAGGGGTCATAAGGTACATGGCTTTAAATTGATGCAAAGTAAAACAAAACAACATGCTAAACAAGTTCCTGCCCCTGTGTCACATCTGTATACAGTCACTGTCCCCTGCAATACCAGGGTGACTGGGGAAGAATTCGTAGACTGAGCTAGAGCCCTGGAATAATGTATAATGCTGCAGCCAGTGAGCAGTGCCTATGTAGGCTTTTATCACTTTGGCACCTGTAAACTGTGGGTAGCAGATGCTACCACCTTCCACCAAGCAGAGAATAGACACAAGGGTGCTGCAAGAGGGCTCAGGGGGAATTTTAGCATGTGAGGGAAATTTTTAGTTTCTTAGAGCTCTTCAACTGGAGCAAAGTTAAGATATACTCAGAGTCTTAAAGAGTGAAGGGAGCTAAGACAAAACTTAGCCTAATTAACTGCATGACAGCTGGTGGGAAATAATTTAAGATTTTCCCGGGAAAGTATGGGTGGGCAATGAATAAATTCCCAGGAAAGAGGAATTATGCTAGAATCAGAGGGATAATGGGCGATTCAGGATTAGCTTTCCAGCCTGCATCAATGAACAGCCCCATGCTGAAACCCTAAGGCTAGGGACAGACATTACACATAAACTATTTAAGTGATCAGAAACGAGTTTAAACCAGTAACAGAAGAGATGTTCAGTGCACATAAACCAGTTTGAAAATGGCTGAAATCAGTATGAGTTAAACCTTGTTAAATGTGGTATCAGACTTAACTGATTTGGCTCAAACCGGTTTATGCAATGTCTGTCTCAGACCCCTTGATGGTTTAAGATAAACCAGATTCCCCCAGCATCCTGGCATGCTCTCTGGGCTCGGTGGGGCTCTCTGCTCCACAGAAAAGCTGGCCCCTCTCCTCTGCTCCCTGGCGACATCTCCCTCCTCCCCCTCATCACTCCCTGCTAGGCAGGAATTGCCCCCTCCCCTCAGCCATGCTGAGGAAGTGTCTGTGTATTAGCTAGCAGACCACACGCTGGCGAGGATTGTGCTGAATCAACAGGTAGAATTAATAGGCAGAATCAACAAGTAGCTGGTAATATCCCTCTGTTGTTTTCTTAATTGGGTAATAAATGCTGTTATCAATTCCCTGCTGGGCTAATCAGAGCTTCTGCTGGAGCCTGACTGGGTCCCCCTCAGCTCAGCCCTGTGGAAGGGAAGGGAGGGCTGCTCTAGTGCCCCCTGCCCCTTCTGGCTTCTAGCTGCAGGCATGTACCTGCATTTCTGGGATGTGTGTCTGGTTACAAAACTGATTTAGCCTAGCCAGGCTAGACTAACCGGCAAAGATTGAATCAGTTCAGGCTCTGGCTTTTTGAATGTCTGTCACTAGCCCAAGAATTCTCTTTTATAATGCATGTGGGGCTAACCTGCCATGTTTTCTGATGGCTGGTTGTCTATCTGCTGAAGGTGCATGTTGTGGAGATTAAAAATGAATAAGTGGAATGGTATTTACTTACTTTCAACCATACTGTTTAGGAATTATTTCAGTGTGTTCAGCTAAAGAGACACTGAGAAGACCTGGTAGATCATCTTGCTGGTTCCCTGTCAGAGTAATATGAAGTGGCCTAGAATAACTTGCAGTCCTTTCCCTCCCCATGGCACTACTGAACCTCTTAGTTTACTTGGATCAAATGTTTTTTCTCTCTCTCATACAACACCCTCCTCCCCTGCACCCACCCCTCATGTACTGTAGGAAAGAGCTTTTCAGAATGTAGGCCTGGGGCCATTCTACTGGCAAAAGAAGAAATCAAAGTATATTAACTTTCCAGTGAGGGAGAGCTGATTTCCAAAGAATGGTATTGGGGTGGGGAGAAGGGGGAAGCAGGCAAATTCGTCTCAGCGCATATCTGATTTCCTCCCCCTCTTTGCTGCTGTGCTAAGTTGTAGAAATTGGAGCTCTAAAATACCAGTGCAGCATTGTTCCTTCTAGTATGTATTGCCCATTTGGGAAATGAGTTTATGTCTATTATTGATTCAAGCAATTAATTAACGTTTGCGGTAAGGTAAGAGCTCTGTATTGTCAATTTCCCTTCCCCACCCCACAGCACTCTAGCGTCTCTAGCTGCTCTTGCTGATGGAGGGTCTTGTGGCTGGACAGAATGCCTCACAACCTATTTCTCTGCATATCACGTCAGGCCAATAGGAAACTCCATGACTCATTTTTCCTCCCCTATAAAGCATCTCCTGATGACAGGGAATCAGAAGCTTCCTGTAGAAACACAGGGGTGGGTGCTGCCATGACAAGCCCTGTCAGGAGCTAAGCCACTAAGGCTTTGTGTAGACAAAATGGGAGGCATGTGTGCACAACACTTTAAAGCAGGCTAAATGCTTTTGCACTGGTTTAATGTTGTGGGTTTTTGCATACCTCAGCAGCGTATTGTGCATTAATTTCAGCCACTGTAGGACATTCAGTGGTGTAATGTACCTTAAATGCCTTGGGGCACAGCAAACTAAAACTCCTTTAAGGAATTTTAGTTTGTTGCCCCTACAGCCATGGGGCGAAGCACCGGGTTCTGTGCAGCTCCACGGCTCTGCAGGGCGCCCTCTGAGTAGCTTGGCAGCAGTGCGAGCCTCCACCCAAGAAAAGTGGCGAGCCCGCCTGCCTGAGCTGTGCGGGGGCTGGTGCTTCCTTCTGCAGCTGTGGTGCCCCCCAGGACTGTCCGGACCGGGTGCTTGCGAACAGGTGCCACTGGGGGGAGGGGTGTGCTGCTGTCATGGAGGGAAGTACCCCTCCGCCTGCAGCCCAGGGACCACTCCGGTTGCTGGCAGCTCGCCCTCCCCACCAGAGAGGCAAGTGAGTCTGCAACAGTGGAGAAAGCACATGGGACTAGAGCCATCAGTCTTTCCTGCCCAAGTGCAGCGGGGCTGGACCCAGTGATCTGCAAGGTCCCTTCCAGCCCCTAATAACCATGGCACTATGAACCTCATCATGGGATCTACAGCCCTGAATGAGGCACCAAAAGTCCTTAAGCAGTGCACGAGGAGAGCTAAGCACCTCAGACCAGCCTCTGAAACAGGCAACATGCTGAGCAGGAAGTGATCTAGCTCTAGCCCTGAGCCCTTTTCTCGGTGCCTAAAGCCATCTGTGCATAAAACGGAGGAGGTGCCTTTTTGGTTCAAAAGATCATTGGTAGTGGAGGTGGCTGTCCTGGTGAGTTGGGAGTCACTCCTTTCTCTCAAAATATATGAGAAAGGGACTGGGGATAAAGAAATAGTCTGAGGTGAGGTAGAAAATAGTCTAATCCCAGAACCAATACTGACTCACTTGGGGCCTTGAGCAAGTCACATTACTGCCCTGCCCAGGTTCATTCATTCATATTTGTTCACAGGTGTTCAGCCCCTTGATGTTAAACCAATGCTTGAGATGAATAATTTTGAGGACCTGTTTTAGGATCAGGATTAAATCCTGTTGTTTAAGGATATGATGAGTACCAGTTCAATCAACAGCTTTCCAATCAATAGAAATCACTCCATCCCAAGAAAGGTGATTCACTTCAAATATACCCTGTTAGGGAAAATGCAGCCTGTTCAACAACCCTAGAGCCTCCAATTTGACAGAATTCAAAGCTTGATCTATAAGATTCCCTATAGATGTTAAATTTCCTGAGGCAAGGATGCCAATTTCTTAAATGTCTTTTAGGCGAGGGACAGACTTTCAAAAAGATTAGTCTAACCTGCAATGCTTGAATAGATTTGCAAGTGAATAGACATCCAGGAAATGCAGGTACATGCCCCAGCCCTCCCTTCCCTTCCCTTCAGCAGCAGCCTCAAGCCAGGAGGCCAGGCCCCTGGCAGGGGCTAAGTATGATTGCAGAGGGGTTTAAACCCCCACCCTGGCCTTTAGGGACCCCAGCTGGAGTGTGCCAGAAGGGGCAGGGGAAACAGCCTTTGCCAGGCTTGTCCCCGAGGCCAGACACCAGCTGGGACAGTGGGTCAAGTGAAGTGGGATGGGGATTAAACTCCACTGTGCCCAGGTGGGCACGGGACTCTAGCTGGGGTCTGCCCAGCTCTCTCCCCTCTTCCTGCTCATGCGGCAGGGGCTCTGGCCAGAGCCAGCTGGCATGGCCCTGCTGTCCACCCAGGACTGGGACTGAGCTGAGCCAGGCAGTGCTGCTGAGGGTGGGCGCAGAGGGACCGGCCAGGGCTGCGCCATGGTGGCTGTGTCCTTCCCACTGAGCTGCAGCTTGGGCTGGGCCTGTGAGGGCTGCATGGCCATATTCTTCCCAGCTCCCTGTACCCAAGCTGGGCTAGGTAGGGCCTTTCCCAGTGTCTGTGGGTCTGTGATAGCCCAGCCTGGAAGCGTGGGCAGGGGCTGATCAGGTAGCGGGCTGCCTGGGTGGCTCGGAGGCAGTGGTGGGCCCTGGGGCTGGCAGCTGCACCCCCTGCCCTGTGCAGCACCAAGCAGCTGCTGCTGCATCAAAAGCTGCAGGCTGACTGGGGCCAGGCAGGATGTACTGCCTCCCTCACCACCTCCCTCACCGCCACCCTGCTGTGCCTTGTCACTCTGTTTGGACAGGGCAGCTTCAGCCCAGCAGCTTCTGCCCAGGGCAAAGAGCTCTGGCTCCAGTTGCATGTGGTATCTTAAACCAGTTTCAGCCATTTTGAAACCACTTCTGTTCTGATACAGGTTTAAATTAGTTTCTGATTACCTAAACTGGTTTGTGCACAACTTCTGTCCCTAGCCCTACAGGGCATATATACATACCTTTTCATGTTGCAACATGCTGTTGAAGCAGACTCACTTAATTGAGTCTGCTCCGCATACAAGCTGATGCACACTGCACGGTGTCATGTGCAGCTGTATAAGCAGCAAAATGTGCGTCGGCATGCAGCAAAAGGTGGTGGTGTGCTTTTGAACTAAAACACCTTTGATGTGTTTTAGTTCAAAAGTGTGCTGCTGCCATTTTCTCACGCTGACATGCATTTTGCCATTTATACAAACGAATGCACCACAGCACCAGGCACTTTTAAAAGCACCCAGCGCTGCAGGCCAAGCATGTGTACGAATGCCCAGAGTGCCGAGCCTTGTGTCGATGGCAGTCAAATAACCGTGATAGTCAAGATTGTGAGTGGAGAGTAAAATACTACAGGGTGAGACAGAAGAACTTACTTCCTGTAGTTCAAGCTAATCTGGTCTAACTCATCTTGGTTCACAATCTGATGTACATAGTTCGTTTTTCATGACTAACAAGTAGAGCTGCTGATGGAAGATGAAAAGAATTCTGTATGTAGATCAGGTTATGCAAATTTTACATACACCTTCCTTAAAGCATTTTTCAGTTTGTTCATTAACAAACATTATCCACTTTATATCCCTGAGCTGTATGGTACACTGCAAAATACCACGTCAGAAATACTGCAGTACAGACTGCACTGAGTCAAGTTTCCAGAAAGGCCAACAGGTGAACTGCACTATCAAAAGGTAAGTTGCTTAATCAGCTGCGCTTTGCTCTAAATGTTAAGAGTTGTAAGAAGTAGCTGTTAGAAGTTCCTCTGATGTGTGGCTTTAAACATCAAACAATGAGAGTACAGTTTGATTCGAGTAAGCTAATTGATTTGGTCCTTGATTTACTGCAGTACTTCTACAAAAACATACTAGAAAGGTCAGAGGAAGCCTGGGATATTATATAGCCTACTGCTGTATGATGTCAAGCTCTCTCTTTTCAGCCTCTCCATGGTTGCTTGCCCTGACTTTTAGTAAATTGTTACAGTTGGATGAGAGATTTTTGTTGATGTTCAGTAATTAACCTAACTGGAATTCTATGAAAGTTCAAAGAAAGGAAATCATTTCACATACACTCCCCTGACGGTTTTGTCTTCTATAAATCTTCAGGCTCAAGGAGGAGAATCGTGCGATTCTGTTACATTCCATCCCCCGCCTCCCTGACCCTCACAAACTCCCACACGTACAGCTGCAACATGCCTTTGGTGCTGAGGAGCAAGAGACCCATGTGGATTTTGAAATGCAGAAGGATCCAACTGGAACCGAAATCAAAGGCCCTGCCGTCCCTCCAGAATTTGCGTGTCACAGGTATTACATGAACATAGCTGAAGACAGGACAATCACTCACTTCCAAAAATGCATCAGACTATACTCTTGATATCACAGAAGCAGCCATTTTTCTCTCCTCCCCCAAACTAGGGACGTGGGAAATAGCGCCGTTCCACGTTGACTTCTGTTTGGACGGAACAGTGTTTCGTTTCAAGTTTTGTTTTGTTTCAAAAGCACTCTTCCATGTCATTTAGTTGAAACTGTTTTGCTGTTTTGACCTTTCTCCCATAGGATATTCTGCACCCAGTGCCAGGAAGATCGGTGCTGCCGCTGGCCCCAGCCGGTAGCACCAGCCTCCTGTCATCCGGCAGGCAGATCAGGGGCCCACACCCCCAGGAGGAGTCTGGCACAGCCCCGCAACCCTCCTGAGGGTGCAGGTGAGCCCCCGATCGGCCTGCCGGATGACAGAAGGCTGATGCTGCTGGCTGGGGTGGCGGCAGCACCAATTTTCCTGGCATGGGCTGTGCCCAGTGTGGATCCCAGCCGGCAGCACCAGCTTCCTGTGATCCAGCAGGCATATTGGTGGCTGCCCACACTCCCAGGAGGACTCAGCAGGGGCTTGCAGCCCTCCCAAGGGTATGGGGGCCCCTGATTGGCCTGCCGGATCACAGGGGGCTTCTCCTGCCACCTGGGACAATGCTGAGTGCAGCCCAGACCCAGTGCCAGGAAAATTGATGATGCCAATTTTCTGGCAGCAGGAGCCTCCTGTCATTCGGCAGGCAGATCAGGGGCCCATCTGCACCCCCAGGAGGGCTGTGGGGGTTGTGCCGGACTGCTTCTGGGGGTTCAGGCCTTGATCTGCTCACCAGATGGCAGGAAGCTGGTTCTGTCACCTGGGGCCAGCGGTGGGGCCCAGGACAAATCAGCTCATGTGGGAACCCACCCTTGCCTCAATCCTTGGGAGGAGGAGGGTCCTTGCATGAGCTGATATGCCCCAGGCCCCGTACCAGAATCCCCCAATCCTGGGACGGAGGCAGGTCACCACATAAACTGATAAGCCTCGGGCCCCATACCAGAGCTGACCCAAGGAGGGTGTGGGGCCTGGGGCAAATCAGCTCATATGGGAACCAGCCCCCACCCCGATCCTGGGGTGGGGGCAGGGGTGGGTCCTCACATGAGCTGATTTGCCCCAGGCCCCGCCACTAGTCCCAGGCAGTGGAGCCAGCCTTCTGTCATCTGGCAGGCAGGCCAGGGGCCAGCCCCTTGGGAGCAATCCAGTACAGCCCCTGCAGCCCTCCCAGGGGTGCAGGCGGGCCCCCAATCTACCTGCCAGATGACAGGAGGCTGGTGCTGCCAGCTGAGTCACCACCAATCTTCCTGGTGCTGGGTTTGGGCAGTGCCCAGCACTGTCCCAAGTTGCAGGAGCAGCCTCCTGTGATCCAGCAGACTGATCAGGGGTCCCCACACCCCAGGGAAGGCTGTGGGCCTCTGCTGAGCTCTCCCGAGGGTGCAGGCAAATCCCCGATCTGCCTGCCAGATCACAGGAGGCTGGTGCTGCCAGCTGGGACCCGCACTGGGCACAGCCCATTCCAGGAAGATCAATGCCAGCAGCACCAGCTGCCCGTCTTCCAGCAGGCAGATTGGGGGCTTGCCCCCATCCCCGGGAGGACTGCAGGGGCTGTGCCAGACTCCCCCCCAGATGCCTGCTGGATGACAAGAGGTTGCTGCTGCTGGCTAGGACCAGCACTGAAGACAAGTAATTCTAGCTTTGAAACTCAAAACATTTAAACACTTTCTAAATGTTCCAAGTGCCCCTGTTTCATTTTGAAGCAGGCAGCACAGGGGGTTGGTCCAGGGTGCCACATGCAGCCAATGCCCCAGACTCCCTGTGTTCTGTGAAGCACTGGCTCCAGTCCACATGCTGCAGTTAATGTCTGCCAAGTGTCTGAGATCCATGTGGTGCCCCAGGCCAACTTCCTATGCTGCCTGTAACATAATCTCCCTCCCACATGCTACAGGCAGCATGTACCCTGTCCCAGCCCTGAGGGTTTGCATGTGCCATGAGCAATGTGTGGGCTGGATCCAGTCTTGTGGGCAGGGTGAGTGGTCCCAGTCTGGTCCATACACCAGCTCAGGGATGCTCATCCAGCTCCTGGGGCTGGATGAGTTGGACACTCCTGCCCTAAGTGGACTGGCCATCTTTTCAAAAAGGGAAGGTGGAACACATGCCCGCCTTCCCCTTCCCAATCCCTCCCCCCCACTCCCCAGAGCCAGGCTGAGAAGGAGTGGATGCAGGCTTCCTGATGTGGGCTTGGGGCTCCCTGCCCTGCTGCCTTTCCCTTGGGAGCCCCACTCCAACCGTATGCCCCCTGTCCACCCAGCAGCAACAAGGGGCACAACTCCATGCTGCCACTGCCCTGACTGCTGCCAGGTAGGCAAGGGTCGTCTCACCATGGCAGCATGGGGCATCCAGGGGCAGGGCAAGGAGCCCTGAACCTGCAGCAGGCAGCCAGCATCTGCCCTCACCCCGTACACAAATCTGGGGGGAGGGTACATGCTACCCTATGTCCCCTGCTACCTGGATGAGCTGCCTGTGGCTCCATCCCAGTTCCTGTTCTGGTCCCATGCACCACCCTGGATGGGCAGTGTGCCCAGTCCCTGCCCCACTCCTTCCCTCACTAGGGGGGCCTTGATCTGCCCCCTTTCCCACTCTTCTATACCCTCGCCCTGCCATAGACTTACCTGCTGTCCAGCTGATCCCAGCAATGTGCATGCATGTGGGCATGCACATGAATACAGTGGCCCCTGCATCCCACTCCTGGCAGCCCCAAGCAGCCCCTCACACACTGGAATGCCACCAGCCTACAAGGGGAAACCCACCATTTCCCAGTCCCTGCACAATGCTGTGAATCTGAAACAAATGTTATCTTGGAGTCATGCAGCCTGGGACCAGGATTTGAGGTTTCCATTGCAGGACTGTCCAGCCCAATTAGCGACGGGTGGTCACCCTATCTGAGCCTTACCCAATGGCCTTACAATCCATAATGATCACTAAGGCATGCTGAGAACAGCCTACTGCAAGTGGCATCTGTGTGCCAAGTTCATTTGGTGAAGATATGAGGGAGACTGATTTTGGTAGTGGTTCTGCAGCCCTGAAACTCCCACCTTCTTTTGGTCAATCAAGCCCTGAGCCTAGATATCTTCTGAAACAGGGGTGGGCAAAATGTGGCCTGCGGGGCCCCGACAAAATGTAGAAAATTAATATTTATCTGCCCCTGGCTGCCTATTATGCAGCACTCAATGGGTTGCCAAAACTCAGTAAGCTGCCCTCCACCCGAAATAATCATAGAAGTAGGGTCAGAAGGGACCTTGTAGATCTTCAAGTCCGACCCCCCCGCCTGGGCGGGAGAAAAACTGGACTCAAATGAGTCCAGCCAGGTAGGCATCAAGCCTGTTCTTAAAGACCCCCAGGGTAGGAGCCAGCACCGCTTCCCTTGGAAGTTGGTTCCAGATCCTAGCCACCCCAACTGTGAAGTAGTTCTTGCAGATGTCTAATCTAAACCTCCTCTCCAATAATTTGTGTCCGTTATTCCTTGTCATGCCAGGGGGCACTCGGGGAAACAGTGTCTCCCCAAAAACCTTCTGGTCCCCCCTAGTGAGTTTATAGACAGTCACCAGGTCCCCCCCTCAGCCTTCTCTTGTGAAGGCTGAACAGGTTCAGGTCCCGCAGTCTTTCATTGTAGGGTCTGCCCTGTTGACCCCAGATCACGCGGGTGGCCCTCCTCTGGATCCTTTCAATGTTGTCCACATCCCTCCTGAAATGGAGCACACAGAACTGGACACAGTACTCCAGCTGTGGCCTGACCAGCATTGTCGCCTGCCCCTCTTCTGAAAGCACCATAAAATCTTCCTCTTTGGGTAGGCATTCAACATACAGGGTTAAGTTGTGGAGCCTCGTCCAGGGAGTTTGTTCTTTTGCATATTTTTTGTGTGTTTTTATAATTTATCTTTTTTTTATTGCAGCCTGAACCTCTTTTGGGGAGGCCAGGATATAAATCTAGTAACTAAATAAAATAAATAGCTTACATTGACTTTCTGTGGAATTTGTGTTGTCATTAAGCATTTTGAAAAATCTCACCCACTGTAAATGTGCCTAAAACAGTTCTAATCATTTCATACATGGCTTTTCAATGCTGTTAATGGTTTTCAAAATGTTTTAAATGTTGATTTCATACATTATTTGTATGTATGAATATGAGGGTGACTAGTTTGGAGCTCAGGCAAGGACTCTGGAGCTACCAAATAGGAGTTTCCTTACCAGTTTCTGCTATTGATCTTAGTCAAGTAACTTGAGGGGTCTGCGGGTGCTCAACCACCTGGGTGACAGCGATCATCACCTGCTGGAATTCAACATCCAGGGCAAGGTGGCAAAGGCCTGCGCAAGGCAGCAGCCCTAGACTTCAGGAAGGCGGACTTCAATGGGCTAAGGAGAATAGTCGGGGAGGCTCTGATGTCCCGGAGGGGAGCGGGGCCAGGTGTCCAAGAACAGTGGTCGTTGCTTAAGGGGACAATCCTCCAAGCCCAAAGGGAGGTAATCCCAACATGGATCAAAGGGGACAAGAGGGCACAAAAGCCCCCATGGCTCACCAAAAGCATACGGGAACATCTTCTAGCTAAAGAGGAGGTGTACACCAGGAAGAGAGGGGCCATCACCAGGGAGGACTATACCTTGGTTGTTCAGGGCTGTAGGGGGGTGGTCAGGAAGGCCAAGGCAGAGATGGAACTGGGACCAGCTACCTGGATCAAGGACAACAAGAAGTCCTTTCTTACATACATAGGGGGTAAAAAGAAGGTACCAGGTAATGTGGGGCCTCTGCAAGACACACTAGGAAATCTGGTTGTCGCACCAGATGACAAAGCTAACCTATTTATCAATTACTTTGCCTCCATTTTTCTGAGCAGGGACCAGGTCACCCCCCCAGTGGGACCCCCATAGGTCCCAGGGGAGGCGCACCTAGGACTAGGGTCAGTGAGGACCTAGTCAGGGAACTTCTGGAGGGACCAGACGTATTTAAATCGGCTGGTTCTGATGATCTCCACCCCAGAGTGCTGAGGGAATTAGCAGAAGTCATTGTGGGACCCCTGGTACAGCTTTACGAGCACTCACGGTGCTCTGGTGTGGTGCCAGAGGACTGGAAAAGGGCCAATGTAGTACCCATTTTCAAAACAGGGAGAAAGGAGGACCCAGGAAACTATAGGCCCTTTAATCTTACCTCGATGCTGGGTAAGCTTTTTGAGAGAATTATTGTGGCCCATGTCCGTGAGGAGCCAAAAGGGGAGATTATGCTCAGGGGCAACCAACATGGGTTCATTAGAGGCAGGTCATGTCAGACTAACCTGGTGGTCTTCTATGACCAGGTCACAAAATCCCTACATGCAGGGATAGCAGTGGACATAGTCTATCTGGACTTGAGGAAGGCCTTCAACACTGTCCCTCACCCCATTCTCATTAAAAAACTAAGGGACTGTGATATTTACACCTACACAGTCAAATGGGTCTCTAATTGGCTGGATGGCCGTGCCCAGAGAGTGGTGGTGGATGGGTCTTATTTGATCTAGAGGCATGTGGGCAGTGGGGTGATGTAGGGTTCGGTCCTTGGGCCCGCACTTTTCAACGTCTTCATCAGCGACTTGGACGAGGGGGTAAAAAGCACCCTGTTCAAATTTGCTGATGACACTAAGATGTGGGGGGAAGTGGGCATGCTAGAAGGGATGAATAGGTTGCAATCAGACCTGGACAGGTCACAGGGGTGGGCGGATGAGAACAGGATGAGTCTCAACACTGACAATTACAAGGTGATGCACCTGGGGAGGAAGAACCAGTGGCAGACCTACAGGCTGGGGAATTCCCTTCTTGTCATTAGAGGCAGAAAAGGATCTTGGAGTCATTATTGATGCCAAAATGAACATGGGAAGACAATGTAGGGACACAGTCAGGAAGGCCAACCTTACCTTGTCATGCATCCACAGATGCATCTCGAGCAGGTCCAAGGAGGTGATCCTCCCCCTCTATGCAGCACTGGTCAGGCTGCAGCTGGAGTACTGTGTCCAGTTCTGGGTGCTGCACTTCAGGAGGGATGTGGACAACATGGAGAGGGTCCAGAGGAGGGCCGCTCGCATGATTAGGGGGCAACATGGCAGGCCCTATGAGGAGAGGCTATGGGACTTGAACTTGTTCAGCCTCCACAAAAGAAGGCTGAGGGGGGATCTAGTGGTCATTTACAAACTGGTCAGGGGGGATCAGCAGGCACTGAGGGAGTCCCTGTTCCCCTGAGCACTACCTGGAGTGACTAGAAGTATCGGTCACAAGCTGGCAGAGGGTCGTCTAGACATCAGGAGGTGCTACTTCTCAGTCAGGGCGGCTAGGGTCTGGAACCAGCTTCCAAGAGAAGTGGTGCTGGCCCCTACCCTGGGGGTGTTTAAGAGGAGGTTAGATGAACACCTTGCTGGGGTCGTTTGACCCCAGTACTCTTTCCTGCCATGGCAGGGGGTCGGACTCAATGATCTGCTCAGGTCCCTTCCGACCCTACCAACTATGAAACTTAATCTCTCTGTGCCTCAGTTCTCTCATAGGAAGTAGCGTTTGCCCAAAGGGAACTTTTTTAGGTCTTAAATCACAAACATGTTTGAGATGCTTTGAACTACACACAAAACAAAGTAGTAGTGTTATTTATTCTGCTTCTTGGTTTACCCTGTAAGCAAAACCCCCATTTTGGTCTCCACATAGTTCTTAAACTTTGGTGGTAGCAGATTAAAGTCATTTAATGTTACATCATATGCTTTTTGTGAATATGGTTACATTAGCCACATCTACACAAGACACTGACTGTGCAGTCATTATTACAGTCATTTAGTGCTTGCATACACAAGTACTAAATGACTGCACAGTAACTGGAGTTACTGCACAATAGCTTCCCTGAACCCTTTTTGGTGACACGGACTGCACAGCAGCTCATTACTACTGTGCAGTAGCATCCATCTTGGAGTCTCCTGCCATGCAACGCTAGTGCACAGTAGTAACAAGCTACTGCACAGTCAGCATCTTGTAGAGATGCGGCCATTTAATAAGATAATAGAGGAGGAAGGATCATTATAACTTTGTGTCCCAATATTCATACCAAAATTTAGAGACAACTGGAATTTTCTGTTTCTCCACGAAGTGCCACAGACTGAAGAGTCTGAACTAAAACATCAAGAGCAATTCCACTGACTTTCATAGGGTTGCTCTAAATTTACATTCACATGGCTGAGATCAAAATCCAGCCTTTCAAGTAGCACCAGTACTACAAAGAGCTTCTGAGAGCTTCTTGCAATAGATAAATTCTCTTCCAGCGAGACTATCCGGTTGAAAGTAGTTTCTTTTGTTAACTGAAAAACAACATGAGGACAGGTCTTGTTTTGAAAGGATTTTTGTTCTCAGAAATTCTTTTGCTGTGTACAACCTTGCAAACAGGTCTGTAGCCACAATGGATATCTGGGAGGAAATCCAAGCTGTATTCAGCTAAGCGATCTTGTAAACCCACCTGTGTTGAACCCCAATGTTAGGGCCCAGAAAGGCCCTAACATATCTCCCTTGTCCAGGTGATAAGTCACCTAGTCGTAGAAGGAAATGAGATTGGGTCAAGCAAAGTCAAGAAAGCAATCAACAACAATTCTCTCTCCCAAGTGACAGTTATACACCCTGAGAAAACAGTCAAATTGCCAGCAAGGTCCCTAAAATGCATTACCGGCCCACCTAAGTATCACCTTAGCCTGGGGTGTTTGAAGCTCAACCAAACCCCACACAAACAAAAGCATCAGCGGGGCAGCATAAGCTAAGGGACCTTCTAGAACAGTAGCAGAGAAAAGAAAAGGAGGTAGCATCCCCTTCCCATCACCACATGTCTACTTCTGGTTTTGTCAAGACAGTATCCCTTACAGCGCCAGGGCCCTCCTCAACCCCAATGTGGTTCTGAGTTGTGTGATCAATTTTCCCATATCAGCTTGATCATACCTCTCAAGGCAGCATCCGGGGTTCTCCCAGACAGCATGTAGGTATGATTAAGACCCCAACCTTCTTTACTGTCCATAAGAGGGCCCTGCTTGTTGTATAGATTTGTGCTCCAGGGTCTCCCCTTTCAGTTTTAACAAATGCTATTTCAGAGAGTCCTGAAAACCTGACCCAAGCACAAACTGATGGAGTGCTGTCATCATGAGTCTCCTGAAAGCCGGCAAGGATGCGAATGGCTCCTCCTGCCTGAATGGATGGTTACCTCTGGAACCTAAGACTGACACTTTATGGTAAACTGAATAGGAAAAACGTGGGCACAGTGTAACCAACTGAACTGCAAAATAAACAACACAAGAGCAATTGGGCTGACCCTGTTGTTCACTTTTTTATTCAATTCTAAAATCTCCATTAAAAAACATCATCTGGTGGTCGTACAGGTTTTCTGCCAGAATACTGTGAAAGCCAGGAATGTTGCTATAAAGGACACTGAGCTTCGCATACAAGCCACTATGAAAACCTCATGGTCATCCCAGACTTCTGTCCTGAGTGAACGGCACCCCCTAAAAGATGCAACACAAGAATCCAGGTTGCATTTCCTTTCAGGCTTTAAATACAGCATTTTTGGGGGGGGGGGGGGGGGCGGCGTTCAATGTACAAGAATCTCACACTAAAGAGTGAGACAAATTAATTCCACTTGTAAAGATGTGCCCAATTAATCTGAGTTGGGAACTCCAGATTTTTCTGAGCAATGAGCTGGACCAGACGCAACAGATGCAAACTTCTGTTTGACTAAAATGAAGCAACAGGCAGCAGTTTCACACTGGAATCCCCAGTGCAGGACAGTTTGATATTTCTTCCATCTGTCGGAGGATTTCTTTTTTTTTTTTGGTAGTTAAATGTCTGCCTTTCATATAGTGTTGCTGAAGAAGTTCAGCTATATTTTCCTCTTTGAAGACATTATCCATGGCTTCATTTCCATAGTTTTTATATACATTTGCTCTAGAAAAAGAATTACTCCATAAAATGTGATCGGACCCCCAGATAAAAGACATTTTGGAAAAATTCTTCAACATTCCTCTTGTGCAGGTTTCTAGCCCGCTGGCCTGTTAGGAGGGAGGTTCAGAGCCTTGCTACCAACAACCTGAAGGACCAGCCCTTTAACCTTGCAGATCTGCATTGACTCCAGAGTAACGGCAGTCAGAGGGGTCCTCTGTCCTAGCACTTGTACTAGCTGTGTCATAGGCAGCTTCCTTCTTCACCTGCCTTCACATCTTGACACTCGGGGGTCAACATGTACTGTGTTGGAGGGAAGGACTTAACCCTTTGATACTTGGATAACGTCATTTTAAAATACAAGGTATCAAACAAAGCACAGTGAAGTCTTCTGTACCCTTACGGCAGACCTGAGAGTTCTCCCATGAATCCCTGCTACAATGTCATCTGTAGCTACATTACCTCTGAGGCCTTATCCTGTATCCACTGATGCAATGGGACTCCTGCCACCTTAAGGGGATTAATGTTGTGCCTGGATTTCATACCAGTCTCCCCTAGCACATGCAAGTCACTCACGTTTGAACATTCTTTGGATCTTTGTATGTTTTAATTAATAAGCACAAAACTCCTCCGGAGAAAGAAAAAAACCCATTTAAGATCAAAGTGGGCTTTAATTCACAGTTACACTTGTTACGTACAAAGGACCCAGCCAGTAAAAGGAGCCTTTACATTTGTTTCAGATGGTAAAATATATAATATCGCAATAGGAAGATATGCTGTGTTCTTGACCTAAATGATTTATAAGAAATGTAACAAAAGGTAGTTTGGTGGTTGTCTCTGCTGACATGAAACTTCAATTATAATTAGTTTGAAAAAGAAAATGAAAAAGCTCTTTAATCTCTATTTAAAAAAAAACAAACCTTGAAATTTTGACATGACCCAAAGAATGAATTAAGCCATCAAACATAAGATGGTTGATGTCATGGTTATCTTACAGGGCTATACATCACTGTGTGGAGAACATATGAGCATTTCTGCCCTGTCAAAAATAGGCATTTAAAAAAAAATTAATTGCCCAAAATAAACAATGCTTCATTTACTTCCAGATATCCCCAGCATCTTTCAGTACAGACAGAGGCAACAATTGCATCAATCTCAAAGGATACCGAGACAAGCCATTACAATATAACTATTGCATCTCCAGGCTTCTACAGCAATACAAAAAACTACTCCAGTTGTGACCCCGCTTCATTCAGGATCAAACTTATGGCCATTTAGCTAACCTGTATCACTATGGTACGGGTGTCAAAGATATGGTGTATGGGCCAGATCTGGCCCATGGGTCTCATATTGATCCCTTACATAGGGTGACCATAATTGTTTTAGGTAAATCCAGGATGGGTGGGGTGGAGGATGTGTGTGTGGGGGGGGGGGGTGCATGCACACGAACACTCTCTCTCTCCACCCTACAGCTCCCAGGAGTGGGGCTGGGCAGGACAGTGTTACACACACTCACACACACACACTGATCCCACAGCTCCCAGGTCCCCTCCAATCTTGAACTTTTGCTTACATTTTTTTCAATGGCTGGGACACTGAAACAGGCTGTAAAGTCCAGGACTGTCCTAGCCAACTTTGGACATATGGTCACTTTACCCATATGCTATTGTGGCATGCACTGATTTTGGCCACACATGCTACATGTGATGCACAGGGCTGGATCATTCATCATAATTTATAGCTATGTAGAGAGCTAGAGAACATGCGGCTAAGCCAGGCACGCCAAATGACAGCACAAGACTGAAGGAAAATCCAAGTGAAACTGAATTTTATATTCCTCTTCTCTAATGAATCCAAACTACAGTTATCATCATCATCCTCAATAGACCCCCAGGTAAGCATTAAGTGTGGGAATAAAAGAAATCTCATAAGACGATGGCACCCAAAGCATACTGGTAAATAGAGGTGCATCAATACATCCGTCCCATCTTGGATTGGCACCGATATAAGGAAAATTGACAGTATGTGCAATTGGTTTTTTATTGGTTGATGTGGCCAATAATGTCACTGATAAAAGCCCTGTGCATGCAAGCAGAGTAGCACAAAGGCAACCAGGAGCGCAGCCCGGCAGCATGGAGACCAGTATCGGGCTGGGGGGGGGTTGGGGAAGGGGTGAAGGGAGGGGTGGTGTGGGGAGGGCAAATTGAGGCCCCTGAGTGGAGCTAGGGCAGGGACTGCCCAGCCAAGGCAGGGCATGGGATGGAGCCAAAAGTGGCTCGTCTGGGAGGCACGGGCCGGGGGGTCCTACTGCTACATGCACCCCAGGAGAGTATGGGTGTGGGGGGCCATGTGCTCCTTTGAACTGTGCGTGCTGCCCACAGATCCAAGCACTGCTGCCACCTGCTCTGAGTGCAGCTCAAAGCCTCTGCCAGGAAGAGCTTGGAGCAGCCCTGGCTCCAGCCCACAGCAGCAGCCCACCCTCACCTTATGCACAGATCAAGGGCACACATGCCCCCCCAGGGTGCATGTTGTGGTGGAAGCCGCATCCCCCGGATGACCTGCTTATGGCTAAATCCCATGCCATGCACTGTCTTGGCTGGGCAGTTCCTATTCCTGCCCCAGCCCCAGCCCCAGCCCCACTCCATCCCTCCCAGGGGATTTGTTCTGTACCCCCCAAGCCGCCCCCCTTCCCCCTCAACAAACTTATCAGCCTGACACTGCTTTCACTAGTCAGATCAGTATCGGTTGATACGGCTCCTTAAAAAGTGGCCATCAGCATGGGCCCAAAAACTCTTTATCAGTCCACCCCATTGGTAAATGTCAAATTATTGAGAGAGAAGAAACAACCAAGTAGGTTTCTGCAAAAATGTATGTAGAGGACTCCCAACATCCAAAAAAGCAAAAAGATGATTACAATCTTAACTCTGCCACTGTAAAGAATGCATCATATTCAAACAAGCCAAGTCTTGGTCATATTGTCTTATATAAACTTGCATGGTTAAGGTTA
Organism: Crocodylus siamensis; assembly: GCF_052110815.1. Lineage (NCBI taxonomy): Eukaryota > Metazoa > Chordata > Crocodylia > Crocodylidae > Crocodylus > Crocodylus siamensis. The sequence goes on from NC_143395.1 coordinate 405,629,197, forward strand.
AAGTGTATTTTAAATCTAGCATTTACATAGCAGTGTATTAACACTATCATAATGATTTCATATAAAAGGGCAAAGTGTTGGATGATCAGTTGTTTCTTTTTTGTTGGCTGATTTGTGATCTGTCCAAACTTTACATTGCATTTAAAATGGAGTCTTATGAAATAGAATCATATTTTCGTGTGCAAGATATATTTTTTATAAAATTTTAAAAAATAGCAAGGGCTATTTGTTACTCTCTCTTTGGCTTCTATTGCCAAGATGGACAAGTTAAACATACAGAGCTCAGACACACCAGAAATATTCAAGAACCAACACTGGGTGATTTCAGGGCTTTTATTAAAAAAAAAAAAATGAGAAAACTGTATTTTTTCCAAGCTGCAAATGTTTTATTATCTGGGGAAAAATATAAGAACTGATGATTCTTTCCTTCATACATATAGCTGAGTCGAATAAAAATAATTTAAGAAGCTTTATTTTCACATTTCACAAAAGCCATTAAAAACTAGGATTATTTAATGGAGGAAACAAGATTATTCAGAGAGAACTGTTGTCTAACTAGTAAGAAACAGTGCTCAGATCTTGTAACTCAAACATGGAGTCAATCACCATTTTCATTCCAGTGAAGAAAGTAAAGCAAAGTTATCTGTAAAAGAGTTGAACTCTGAAACTGGCACATAGTCACACTAGTGAATACTCATAATAAAGCATCCATTCTAAAATCTTACCCCAATCATATAACATTCAGTCTTCAAAAGGTCAAATCTTTTAGAAATTCCAATGATAAACAATCTTTCCAGTGTTCCTACCATCCAATCTGCTTAAGCCTGCTTGATTTGGGGGGTGGGGTGGGGTTGGTGCAATTTTTTTTTGCTATTACAAGCAAATAAAAATTGTATGCAAACTACATTGCAAAATTTTCCTTGCCCCACAGTTTGGGCCAAGTACTTTATTTTGACAAAGGATGAAGCATCATTGCTTGACGATCATGATGCGGGTAAAGGATGGCCAAGCAGATTTTGTGCGCTAGCGGGTATGTCTTCACGACAATAACGTAAGTGGGACTTAAATACTGGGTCACATGATGTTGTGTAATTAAACAGAAGTGCATTTACAGCTGGGCTAGAATGACATTGTTAGATGACAACAGGTCTACCAACTAGTTAAATTTCTACACATATCTTGTGGCAAGCACTTCCAGCATATAGATCGTTTTTTAAAAACTGTACGTATTCAGGCTGTATTTTCCATTTATAGACACATCACTTGGCTGGTGTTTTTAGCTGTATCTAAGTAAAGATCATCTTTTCTCTAAAAAGCTAGGAAACTCTGAACATAGGTCAGCACGCTGCTCTGAACTGACTTTAAAAACCAAAAGTTGCAATGACGTTAGCACATCAAAATTTCACTTTAGAACACCCAGGTGAAATGTCATCTGTGAAAAAAAAACCAACCCCAAAAACATGCAGGGAAAGAATGAGGTGGATTTTGAGCAGATATTTATTTCTATTAAGGACCACGTTAAATTTCATGTAAATGCCATAGTTATGACTGTGGGAAATACTGAGGGAAAAACAATTTTCACTTAATACTAGGAACAACAGAACGTGTAAAAATACGACTACAAAACCTGTCAAAACTGCTTTGCTACTACAGTCAAACATTAGGATTTTTCTCCCTTTTGAAGGCCACTGGATTTGCAAGCTTGTATTGAGGTTTAAATATCAAACAGATTCCATCTAAAGGAGTACTTGACAAGCCTCTTTTGTCAAATGTATTTAATTTGCACGTGGTTTTCTTTTTAACTGTCTAATTTGCAGTACCCTCCCAAGAGTTTAAACATGACATTCCTTCTCCTCCGTGCTTTGCCATTTTTCATTTGGTAGATGCTAACTACCACACCCTCCCATTTCCTAAGGAGCACAAGACACTGTGAACTGCCCTTTTATTTTGTCACCCACATCATCAATAGCATTACAGCCCTGGAGCATGACTTACAAATTAACCAGTGCCCCTTTTGTTGATGGGATGCTTTCTTTTGCAGCCACATCTGGGTAAAAAAAATACTGTCATTTTGAATGACAAAAAAATATTGTCATTTTGAATGAACGGGGGCTAAAGGTTTCTTTAAAAATTTTCAGTAAATGGAAAGATGGATTTTTTTTAAGCATATAACTGGATCCGGCTGATGTATCTCACCAGATTCGGACAGTTTGAGAAAAGCGTTCCTGTCTCAGTCTGTAATTATTCTTACTTATACCATGAAATATTCTACTGGAATGAGCTAAAGAATTTTGAAAATATTATTAAGTATATTTATTTCTTAGGTGTATTTTACTTTTCTAAATATATTACTCATTGATTTAATTCAATCAATAATCTACCATATTGTCATCCAACTACAGCAATCCAGAAACATTTTCTGGCTATGGAAGAGGCTTAATTATTAAGCCGCATCTTCCTACAAAGCTTCAGTATTTTGATTGGAAAAAAGCATTTCTCATTGAAATAATACTGAAGTGGAGCACAAGCCCTCCTCCATCTATCTGAATGTTAATTAGCTTTTCAGGACAAAAGGCCAATCACATTGAAACACACTGAATGTTCAAGACAGCTCAATGGGGAACTCCGGTGGGACAACAGTATATCTTGGGTCAAGTCTAGGGATGAAATCCTTGAAGTGTCTAGATGCTTCAGTATCAAATATGTCTAAAACTTTCCTATTCATGAGAGCAAACCTGAAAAAGAACAGATTTGTGATAAAGAAAACACTTTCCATTTATTTACAAGTACAAATATCATCAAGTGCTTCAGTATTGGAATGGTTTCATTATTATGAAATATTGTCCTTCCTTTTGCAATGCACAGTGATGAAAGGCATTAAAAACCCAGAGGGTTTAAAGTTTAATAGTAGCTGAGGGGAGATACATGACAGTGGTGCCCCTAGCTAACAAGGCAGAGGATTGAGCAGACGTCTGGCTCACGCTCCGCTTCTCTACGCTTCAATGAAACAGGGATCTCAGCTATGCTACACTCGCAATTTACTTCCGAAGCTGCACACATTTTTATTCTAGACATGAGTCACAGAGCACATGCTTAGCTTTTTATATCATACTTTTATACAATATAGCCTATGTGGGTTTTGTTTTTTTACAGTTCCTCAGGAAAAATGTCTCCCCACCACAATCTGAGAGAAAACATATCCCTGTCCCCATTTGCCCTGAATCCTGACAGCAATTGTAGTGGAAGAAATTGAAGCATTTTTGGAGTGCTAAATAACTGACCTACACATTTACTGTATTTACTCAATTCTGAGATAAAGTTTATTCCTCATTCAACAATGGGGGCAATGCTTTCTATCTTCAATTCAAGTATGAGATTGGGGGCCATGGGGTGGGGGGTGAAGACAGCTGCTGATGCTCTGGCTCCAGCTCTGGCTCTTGCCCCAAACCAGGGCTGGAGCTGCAGCTGGTCCCCTTGCCAGCTCCCAGCTCTACCCTGCTGCCTCTCCCCCACCCCGCTGCAGCAAAGGAGGTGGGGAGGGAGGGATGGGCAAATTTAGGACAACCTTTCAATAATTAAATTCTGTACTTTGGGGGATCATATTAAATTCAGGTTGTCTTGGATTCGGGAAAATACTGTCTATCATTTGGGCACATATCTGTTATGTTTCACGTAATACTTCACACTCCATAGGATTTTTAAGGAATCTTTCATCTCGGATGAATTAGGGAGGGAAGTGTTCTGCTTAAGCATAAATCTGCCACTACACTCTTCTACATAACAGTCATCTGTATAAAGCTAGTTTGTGAAACAGAAAAGATGGGATGGAAGGGACCTGTGGAAGTCACCTAGTCCAAACCCCTGCCTAGGGCAGGATCATCACTCTCCAAATCATCCCATACAAATCCTTGTCTCACCTACTATTAAAACTACACAGTCTAATGCTAGTAGTTTAGTTGTGGCAGTAGAGTGCAGGCTGCTGCTTTAAAGCTAGTTCAGGTATGTTGATATGAGCTGCCCTTTGTCAGCCGTAAAAGGATGAGTTCTTACCTGCCCTTTGTCAGCCGTAAAAGGAATTTCCAGTATGAAGGTCTTAGATTTTGAACTTCCATCACAGCCTGCAAACAGAATTTCAATTATCATTTCTTCAAATCAGTATGTAAAACATTCCTTGGCACAGGTCCTAAGAAAAAGAAAGTGAATTCCTACTCTTACTCTAATGATAGGTAGCCACAAGCCAGCTATGCTCTTGCTGTTGGGCTATACGCAGATGACTAGTCATGCTACCAGCCATGACCTGATCACCAGACAACAGGCTGTTATCTCCACTTGGAGCAGGGTGATTGCAGCGCCTCAACCCATCAATTCTCTTAATGTAAAGATGGAAAATATGCCATGTTTAACAGGGATATGGGTGTGTGACTAGAAATTTATTTTTGTTGACACTTGAGAAGGAAACTTGCAGGCAAGGAATTTAATTTTCTCTGTCCAGAGGGGTATCAAAAATAGATCCTCCCTCCTGGAGAACAGAAATCTCCAGAAATCCTATTAGCCTCAACACAATAAACTGGATTGGGAGGGGAGGGGCTCCAGGTGAAACCATGTGGAAATAAAGGTGGGGTCTGAGGTGTAGTAGGAGATGATCAAAGTTGATTTATTCAGGAGAGGAAGGGCACTGGTAGCCCTCCTGGGATGCAGATCCTCCCAGCACCGCCCAAGCTTGACTGGGAAAGGTATGATGAAAGAACAGGTGGGGATGGGAAGGAGTGAATGAAGGGAGTGAGCTGGGCATGAGAAGACGAAGAGGTGTCTCTGAGGTACAGAAAAAGCAGCAGGAATTATTACTGAGGGAGTGGGCAGAAAGGATGGAGAAGGAGATTCAGGAACAGCAAAGGGAGAAAATGACTGCAGCTTGTCACAGGCTGTGAGACTGAAGATCTCCTTCTTTGTTTCTGCTGATTTTTTACCAAGCTGTAATTGCAGCAAAAGTTAATTGAGTGTGCAATTTGCCAACCTGGCAGAAAACTGTGGGGAACGTTAAAACTCTTTGAGGAAAATACTGAGTGAAGCAAAGTTTTCATCAATGAGTTCATTTTGTACTTCTCTTTTGTACCTTAAGGTTTCTTTCAAAAGAAGTTAGTACCTACTCAAGATGCTCACATTACATTAGAAATGGGTGATCTGAGTCATGGTACGATTAGATGACCTTTTCTACAGAGATCATGAGTTGAAGTCTCACTTAAATCACCAGATTGTCCTGCCCCTCCTCAGGATACTATCCCCATTTCAACCCACTGTTTTAATCAAACATTAAAATGAATTAAGGAATTTTGCTTTCTGTTTGAAGCCTGAATACTCACTGCCTGAAAGCAGATAGCTGTGGAAACAGCATAGATGATGCTGTCTGCATGAGGAAAATAAGGAACCTTTCCTGCTTCAATGCCTTTGAAGTACATGGTCTGTAAAAGCAAAACACACACGCCAAATAAATCATATGTTAAAGGAAAGATGCTGACATTTGTATTTAGATATACTTCCATTCCTGGAGTCTTCAGCAAATATTGTGATAACTACTGAAATTAACATATAATTTTGTTATACTAACCACCAGGGCCTGTAAATTAATCTGGACATTTTTAAACTTCCTTATAACATTTTCTTACTGGAGTGAAGAATATAACTGGAGTTCCCCAAGGTGGTTGGCTTCAGTCTAAGGAAAGGGGGCATATACAGAGAAGTAACAGTGGAAATATGGGAACACTCTGTGAACTCTCTACAAATATAAGGAGAGGATTTGGTTTTCTTCCCCTCATTTTGTATTGGTTCCCAATACATCTAACCATGTCCAGGTCTGAATAAACTTCCTCACACCACTCCTGAAGCACTCCATTCAATCGTACACAATATAATCAACTGTACAATCCCATCCCTGTGCATCAAACAGCACACGGCCTTCCCGAGAACAGGAAATGTAATGATGGAGGGTTTCAAAAGATGAGAGTGGAAGGAGGGAGTCAGTCTTTATTTAAAAAAAATAAGCTTGGTAGGAAAGAAAAAGATCTGATGGAATGGAAGAAAGAACAGACAGCAAAGGATGTACGGAAGAAAGAGAATCTCTTAAGAAAAATGCAGGCACAGCGTGTAGTGTACCAGGGAACAAGGTGGGGATTAAGATGTCCATCCAACCATCTCACTGATAGGAGATGATACAACCAATGGCTTAGAACCAGCAACAAGGTAAAGTGAAGCACAGACGGTCATTGCATTCAGCAGTTTAACGCTCAGAACTTGCACACCTTTCCTATCCTTGGTTTACCAAGAGTAATTAACCACTTCTCACGCATTATGAGAGTGAACATTGTCGCAAATGGATGAAATGACTTGTTCACGGTGATGTGTTAGAAGATTTGGACATAATCATTATCTAGCAACAAAGGCACCAGCTTTTCAAGAAAATTGCTAAATAGGTTGGTGTAGAGTGCCAAAGGAGTAGGTCTGTACAACAGTTGGGGGGGGGGTTATGCAAAATAATCCTGAGATCATACAAGACAACATGCAAGATTCTATTCAGAAATATTAAGGCGGCACCGTTTGGTGCCTTAGTAATACAAAAGTATAAAGGAAATGCTATGTGGAACATAGTACAACTTGTATTTTTTAAATTAAAATGGTAGCAGGTTTACAGCAAAGAAAAAGGAAGTCAAAATATTCATATGAAACTGGGGAAATGATCTTTATTGCATTTCTAAAAATATGGAATTTTATTATATATTTTCTAACAATTAAAGGTGAAATTTTCAAAAGCCCCTGACCGGTTTAGGAAAATACGTTCCACTTTTAAAAGTGCAATTGGGGAACTGAAGAATTTAAGGCCCAAATCCACCTTTTTCTTTAGGCGGATACGAGCACTTACATGCGACTGACGTTAGCTGTGAAGAGCAGGGTCACTTATGCAGAGTTTAGATCCTGTTCCCTCTGATGAAAGGCAACTCAAGTTCTAGGCTCCGTCAGCCAGAAAATGCACATCAGCCACTTCCCAGGATAGTGTGCTTGCCAAGATTAGGATCACGACACTGTCAGTGGTGATAATGGATCCCTTCTGAGCATGCTCAGGAAGACAAGTCAAGTCATTCAGAGAGGTGCAGGATCTAAAATCTGTAGAAACAGCTTTTATTGCCACGTATGTGACTTACAATAGCTGCATAATTGCTCCTCCTTAGCTGCCTAAAACAGGAGTTGGATTTGGACCTACATGCAAGTGGCATTCTAACAGACTTCAACTCTTAAGTGTCTCTGGCCAGTGGTGGACACTGAAGAAACCATGTGATGGGATCTGAACCCCAATCCCAACAATTGCATGCCTTGCCCTGCCACATATGCAGGTCAGGATGTGTGATTATAGGGACTGGGGACAGATCTCAATCACGCGACTGCCAGCAGCCCAGCCTGCCAGTTGCAGGAGATGAAAGGCTCCCTGAGGATGGAGTCAAGAGGATCCCAGTGCAGGGGAGTTTAAACCAGGCAGGGCTGCTGTGTGTGGAGGATCAAAGGCTCCCGGCGTTACTTGTGTAATAAGTGTAACAATTGCCAGGGGTCTTAGACATTTCTGAAAATGGCATTCAGGCTCCTAAATCACTTAGGGGGTTTAAAATGGTTTACCCAAATGTCAACTTGGTATTTCACAGAATGGGTATAAAGGGTATGATAGATCCTGAAGATAACAGGAGATGAAGTTTGCTATAGAAAGACCTCCTTTTATAACAACAAATCTATCATGAGAAAAGTCAAAGAAAGTGATTATTTACTACCCTGAAACAGCTTGGAGTTGCATGCTTTTCTTTTGGGAAAACATGCAGAGTTTATTTTCTTGAGTACAGTTTGATCCTCCAAGCAGCACATGCCTCTTTGGTCAGTAAACCTTGGCTTGCGTAAGATGGTAAAAGCAGTAAAAAAATGAGAAAGCACATAGCGTTTTTTTTATTGCATTGCAGCCACAATGTCTCGGAGTAAAGTCCAGAGAAAACCATCAGCAACACAGCATAACATTTCCTTATTATAAACAGAAAAATGCTCAAGTAAGTAAACCTCATACAACAAGGATGATGCAACAGGCCTGAGATGTTTCGATCCATCATTTGATATATCCAAAGAGAATCTGAATCAGGATTACTAGGAACGTGCATGACTAGGTTATGTATCTCTATGTTTAATGTGTCATTTTGTTCCATCATTTTTCACATTTCTCTCTGTTTTCACATTTTCAAAGGGAATTCAAGTGGCTGCAAAAGGAGCTGGGGACTGAATTCCCTAATGGCAGTAGAAAGAGACTGACTCAGGGACAAGGCACCATGGGCAGGCACTGTCAATTTATTCCAGTGATGTTGCTGAGAAAAGAGCCATGATTTTTCTTGGAAAAATTATAGTGACAAACATAAAAGTCTAAATACACCGCTCCTAGTCAATGTTTCAAGGCTTACCCTCCCTTTTAAGAACATAAGGGTGCATGTAGAAGTGTTGCAGGGCTGCTCTGATGTGCTGTAATTGCAGTGTGTCAGAGCAGACTCCATTAATTGAGTCTGCCAGAGTGTGGTAATTACCGTGCTCCAGCCACCTTCCGCGTCTCATATATTAGTGTTTCATGCTTCAAAATGGTAACGAGATGCTTAAACTAAAGCTCATTGCACTAGCTTTAGTTCATGTGTCCCCGCCATCATTTGGAAGTGTGAGGATGCTAATACATGAAAGCCCCACTAATTAAAGTGCCCCCCCATGTAAATGTGCCCTAAGAGCAGCTATTTACTGAACCAGACCGCAGGCCCATCAAACCCAGTATTTGCAGTGGATACTGGCTAGAGCACTCTGCTTGGTGTCCTCCCTTGGCACCTTGGTTATTAACTTGTAATCTTCAATCTCATCCCTGTTTTGTCATTTACTGTCCCAAGATATCAACTGTTGTACACCTAACGGATTTTCTCCAGAAAGGGGCTTGTGGTTCCTGGTGGAACTAGGCCCACTGCGATTGCACAACAAAACAGGTACTTCTCTCACAGATCCCTGGCAGATGAGCATTTAAAAGCACAATAGGACCTGATGTATGAGCCCCACAACTGCGCTTCCTGCCATGCCACATGTGCAGAAGGTGTGACTGTGGGATCAAGTATCAGATCTCATCACACCATACTGCCAGTAGTAAGCTCCCAAGGCCTGGAGCTGCCAGCTAGCCCAGACTCCCAGCTGCAGGAGCACATGGTATAACCCTGCGGCTGGAAGTCCAGATCAGCTGATAGCTCCCAGCTTCAGAGACACATAGTGTGCCCCTGTGGCTGGGAGCCCCAGCCTGGCTACACGTTCAATTAATGGCATGAAATGAACCAGCCACAAATTTATTACGTATATTTTGTGTAATAACTTTGTGTGGCTTATTCCTTGTTTTATCATGCCATTAACTGCAGTGCTGTGTGGCCAGGTAACTACTTAACATGTGATTAACTAGTTAATCATGTCTTAAGTGCAGTGTGGCCCAGGGAGCACAGTGGCACATACTGGATGCTGAAGGGAAGGCTGAACGGGGGATATCTATTCTCATTCCTCTCCCAGTGCAGCTTCCAGCTTACAGAGGTTTCTCTCCCAATTCATGTGTTCATAAATTGTGATTATAAATATGGATATGCAAACAATGCCTGGGGAGTTGTATTATGAAATTCTTCTTCTTCTTTACTTTTCCTTGGCTTACACTATTTTATCAGATCTCAGAGATAAAAAAAGGATCAATTTACCAGCAGAAAGTGTCATTTAATCAGTGTTCACTTCAGTGGATGGACCAGTGGAAAATCTGATTCATTAAAGTAAATAGGTAAGCATTCTTGGCTATATGCTAAGACCTAAGCTATTCTGAATTGCCCCAACCTATCATTTAGATTAATGCTGAATATCAGGAAACAGAGTCAAGAAGTCAGCTGTAACTTTTGGTAATAAATCTGAAACTGAGGGCTAGCGCTGATTTGTATTTCTGGCAGAAGAGACAAAAGGCACATTCCTGGAACTTCAGATTTCTGCAATGATATGGAAAGCAGTGGGCTACCAAGGAGACAAAGGAGAAGTTAATGGAGAAAATATGCAAAGACCAATGGCTAATGGACTATTAGGTTTAGTCATGGAAAGGAAATGAGGTCATAAGACAGATCCATCATTTGGCACATGTTTGCTTGCATGCAGTTCTATAGTGAAAATGTAATGTGATACTGCACACTCTGACAAAGCTAGTAACATTTGTCTTTTTTCTCTGCCTTATTACTGCAGCTAGGATGAAACACCTGGGAACCAGCAGTGCATACCTTACCTCCACTAATTTGGAAGCTAGGTACATGGAGATAGTAGTACTTTTGTAAAACATCATAGAAACTCCTGCCAGGGACCCTGCAAAAATTGAAAAACAAACAAAAATAAAAACATACATAAGATTTTCAACTATTTCTTGATGCTGCTGTATGATGCAGTGCTCAGCACAGCTGATGTTACACAAGTTTGTGCTTCCTGCCTCTGTATCAAGCTTTAGTGATGTTTCTGTGCTGCATATGAAAGGGTGTTTTATGTGTCAGCTTGTCAAAAAAAGACAGATCCCTCTTGTTTTGGCACTTTAAGATAAAGCTGAGGCCAGCAACATGGCCTCAAATCTCCCCCCACATCCAAAGACCGCAGCAGAGAAATGGCATAATGTAGGGGTGCCAAAGATCCAGCTGGGAATTCACAGGTGAGCCCCATTGCTGAATTCCCAGCTACAAAGATTTGCTGGGGTTGCATGCTGACAGGTGGGGGTGGGTAGGAGCAACATCTACATTAATCTCTGTGCTGACTCTTGCCCTACCACTGCCGTCACTGGGTCCAGATCTGGCCTGTGAGGCTCCTTGTGGTCCACATCCACCCTAGGGCTTCATGAGAAATGGATACCCTGATCTAACGGACCCATGCAATGGGGGATCCTTTGGTCCAGTCTGTGCTCACCTCTGCTGCACAGGAAGGCTCCACTGAGTACTACACCATCAGCATGAAATCCCAAGCATACTCTGCACCCCAACCCCTGTTTGATTCTGCAGCCACAGGGCCTTCTTTGGCCATAGCGGGAAGTGGCAGGACCCATCCCTCTTTTAACTGCAAATTCCATTGTATTCAAAACAACAGAAGAGTTCCCAATTAGAAACTGGGAAGGAAATCTTGGAAAGTAAAAACTTGTAGTCATCTACATCAGTCAGGTGTCAAGCAGAAGGCAGGTCAGGGTAGCATCTTAGAGACTAATATGTTCAGAAAGACACAAACCTTTGTAGGTGACAGCCTACTTCAACAGGTGCTATGAATGGACTTGCAGAGAGCAGGGGTACAAAAAAAGGGAAAAACGTAATTTAAAAACAAAAGATAAGGACAGGGGAAGGCCATTTATGGCAGAGTGGGGTTGAAGAAATCAAAAGGGCAAAACAAAGCAATTAACCCACTGAGGGTTAAACTCACTGAGGAGCATAGGGGTTATAAATGCTAGCTAGTTCAGGTATCTGAATGAAAATGCAGCATCTCTGAGACAGTACTTAACACAAACCAATCTATGAGTGATTTCTTGTTTGGAAATGTTATGTTCAGGTTGGTTTCTACAGTTTGGGTGTTTAAGAAGTTCTGCTGTTTAAGAAAAGCTATTCAGCAGTCCGTGATGGAACATCCAGGGAGGCTGAAGTGTTTTGCCACAGGCCTGGGCGCCTTTCCGGCATTGTTGTCAAATCACTGCCCATTCCTTCTTTCACGTAGGGATTGCCCCATCTGTTCAGTGTAGGCAGCAGAGGGGCACTGTAAGCACGCTGTAAGCACTGTAGCATATGACATTTCTAGAAGAGCAGATGAACAAATCCAATGCACTATAATTCATGTTTCTTGTTTGTCTGAGCAACCAACGTCATATATGCTGCCACATACAAAAGCTTATGTCTTTCTGAATGAGTTAGTCTCTAAGGCAGTGCTTCCCAAACTTTACCCCAGCATGACACTATTTATGACCTTATTTCCTTAGCATGGCCTCTCACTCCCACTTCGCAGCCCTCCACTCCCCAGGTGCCCCACACTCCCCACCCACAGCCCCCTGGCCCTTGCAGTGCCCTCACTCCCAACCTGCAGCCTCCCACCCCACAGGTGCCCCAGGGCCAGGGCCCACAGGGCCCGCAGCCCCTGCCCCCCCAGGAGCACCTAAGCCCTGGCTGCTGCCTGTGGGAAGCAGTGTCTGCTTCGGCTGGAGCAGAGCATGGAGCCCAGCTCTCCCGACCCCCAACTCCCTCTCCTGCCGGCAGCATGGCCAAAGCAGAGCCTGTGGGGGAGAGAGGAGAGGATGTAGGCTGCCCACCCTACCACCCTCCCCACCAGGGCTCCATGGCCCAGCAGGAGGGACCCAGTGTGGAAGGGAGCACTGCACTGCTGCGTCACCTTGGCCCCCCTGCTCCCCTCTGCCATGTCACCTGTGCTCCCCCACCTGCCTGCCACGTTGCCTGTGCCCCCCTGGATCCATGTTTATTGTGACCCATGTTGCGATCCCATTTGGGGTCGCAACCCACAATTTGAGAATCACTGCTATAAGGTGCCACCTTGTCCAGCTTAGAAAACAAAAGACAACGTTACACTTGTACAGAAAATAATTGGTACTCAACGTGCCCGGACATTTCCTTTAATAAAAAAAAAATGTATCACATTTACATTGTTATTCACACCTAATTTATTAGAGCCTTATAACGACTGATTTCCACTGCAATACACACTCAGCATTTGTTTTCTTGTTAATAAAATACATAGGAATTTTGGAAAAGAACGGGGGGGGGGAACGCCAATTATATGCTCAAAAGTAATAATATTTAGAGAATCTGAATCAGGTGCAAAACCCATTTTTTTTCATGGACTTACCAGCTATAAGTGCATGAAGCTCATCATCCAGGTTTCGTACCCAGCGCAGGAAACAACTAGTGCCCTGTGTTTGAGAGGATAAAGCATATACTTGGTTAGTATTTTTTAAAATGCGTTAGTTTTGTAACACAGCATCCAATAATCAAACTTATTAGCCTCAATATAAGTGTTCATGAAGGATAAGCAGTAATTATAACAATAATTGCTTCCATTTCCACTACAGCCATGAGGCATCTATCAGTGTAGAGTCTGATGCACTTCATACAGTTTCAGGTTTTCTCAGAATCAGTCTAACTGTAACCAGACTTGTTAACTTCAAGCTTCCTTTAAAGAAAGGAAAAGAAAGCCAGTTCCTGCTTGCTCTCTATCCACATGGAACAGCTTAATTTGCTGACCAAAACTCTATCTGGTGAGAGCACTTGCTGCAATGAAAATAAATAGTCCAACAGCATGAGAGGCAAAGAAGATGGTGACCTCATGGGCCCAAACACCTTGAGACTGTTCATGTGTCAAGTTAGCAGGCCCAGTAAATTATGATAACTGAGGCCATCATGAAGCCTAAATTGCAAAACCCCGCATGTAACTAGAAGCCCTAATTGAATGCAAAAAGACCCCAGGAGGGACCATCAAATCTTCTAATTTGACACTCTGTATGTCAAAGGCTACTGCATTTCACCAAGCTGTACCTGCTTTGGGTCCATTACCTTGTCTCTGAAGCATAACTTCTGTTTGGATAAAGCATGGTTTCCAAAAACTAACCCAATGCTGATTTAAGGCATGGGAATCCATCACTTTCCTTTGGAGTTTGTTCCAGAACTTAATAACTATTGCTATGTTTAATTTCTAAATGGAATTTGCCTTGCTTCAGCCTCCATGCATTGACTCTTGTCTCACCTTGCCTTTCTCCAGTAGGTTAAGGAGCCCGTTAGTATCCAGGATCCTCTTCCCATGAGGGCACTTGTGCACTGTAGTGGAGTCACGTCTCAATCGTCTCTTTGTCAAGCTAAAGTATTTAAGATTCCCATTGTAAGGCATCTTTGCTAGCCCTCAACTCAATTTTTCACTGTCCTTTTTTAAATATAGACAACAAAAGTGTATGCTTCTACAATTCTGTGATTCAGACAGAGCCTCACAAGCACCCATGTACAGAAGTAAACATCATTCCTCTAGTTCAACCCACTATTCCTGTTTATACAACCAAGGACTGCATTAATCTTTTTTTTTTTTTTTGGGTACCAGAACATACATAGGAAATTTTACTGCACTGCTTTTCCAATATGATCTCTTCATCCCTTTCACAGTCCTAGCTCTGGTTACCCATGCTTTAGGTGTGGCCTGAGTTCCTTATTTCTATGACTAGGGACAGACGTTACACATAAACTGTTATAAGTGATCAGAAACTGGTTTAAATCTATAACAGAACATAAATTCAGTGCACATAAACTAGTTTCAAAATGGCTGAAACTGGTTTAAGACAAGCCAGACTTAACTGATTTGGGTGAAACTGGTTTATGCAATATCTGTCCCAGACCCTTTTCTGGTCTAAGTTAAACCAGAGTCCCCCAGCATCCCAGATGCTTTGCAGTCCTTGGCAGTCCAGAGAGCAGAGCTGGCCCTGCCCCTTTGCTCCCAAGCCAGAGCTCTGGCAGAGACTACAGACACAGCAGGATCTGCCCGGCTTCCCCCTAACCTCCCCTTCCCCCCTGCCACTCACTGCTCAAGTAGGGATCCACCCCTCCCAGAACCCTTTCTGGTTTAAGTAAAATCAGATTCCTCCAGCATCCCAGATGCTTTGCATCCTTGGGCTGGCTGGGTTAGGCTGTCTGCTCCAGAGAACAGGGCTGGCCCCTCTCCTCTGCTCCCTAGCCAGAGCTCTAGTGGAGACTACAGGCACAGCCATGTCTGCCTGGCTTCCCCCTGCCCCACCCCCTTATTGCTTGCTGCTCAAGCAGGGATTTCTCCCTTCCTTCCTCCCTCCCATCTTCCACAGCATGGACCCCAGCCCCATGGACCCTAGGCATGTGGTATGCTAGCTAATGCTGAGAGATGCCTCTGTGCGTATGTCTCAAATTTCCCTAGGACAGGCAGACAGAACAGTGCATGCCTTGGGCTTTTTGGAGCTAATCAACAAGTCATTCCTTCCTTGGGAAAAAGGCTGTTTAAGAAGAGCTTGAACTAATGAGAGAGGATTTTGTTTTGTTGATGGGATGATAAATGCTGTGTTATCAGCTCCCTGCTGGCTCCCTTGCCTGTCAGGTTTGCAGACAGTATGAAGAAGCAGGAAGAGGGAGATTGAAAAGCTCAGTATCTTCAACAGATGCATGCATGCACTGCACACCCCCACTTTGCCTCAGAGTGCTAGCTAGGGGGTTGGGTCTGGCAACACTTCTGTCTCTTGAGCAGCGAGTGGAGAAAAGCGTGGGACAGTGTAGGCTGGTGGGGGTTTAGAGCCCTCCCTAATCAGTGTGTCCTTCTGGGGCCTGGCCACCCCAACTTCCCCTCAGCTCAGCACTTTGGAATGGAAGGGAGGGGTGGTTTAGCACCCTCTGACTTCTAACCTGAGCCACCACAGGCATGTGCCTGCATTTCCTCAGTCCAAAGGGAATGCCTGTACAATTGAAAACTGATTCAACCTGGGCAGATTAGACTAACTTGCCAAGATTGAATCAATTCAGGATCAGGTTTTTTGAATGTCTGTCCCTAGCCTATGTGTGCTACTCTGCATTTAGATGCATTAAAATACATTCTATTGAAATGGACCAAGACTACCAACTGATTCAGATCACTTTGTATGGCTGCCCTATACTCTTCTACTATTGAACTCTACTAATTGGCATCATCTATGAATTTCTATCAATGGTGAATATAACTTACTTCCACCACACTGATAAAAATGTTGAATAGTGTTAGGTCTAGTACTGATGCCATAGTGTCAATAAAAACTTGCTGCACAACTAGGTTAAGTGACGGGGACACCAGCTCCAGGCATCAATTTAGAGTGGGCACCAGAAGGGTGGCTGCTAGGAAGTCTGCACTGTGGCAACAGCAACCTAATTGTGGGAATCCTGCATCACTGCAGCAGTAGGCAGTGTGGCAGCAGCAGCTAGGGTCTTTGAGTCTTTGTTGTCAGGTAAGACTCTTTGGTGCCTGGCACCCCCACTCATTCTCCTACTCTCTGGCAACTCTGTCCGAAGTGCAAAATTCACTACTTACATGTTTGTTAAAAATACTGTAATTATTTTGTCATTGACAGTAATTTGAGATGCCAGTTAGCAAGTTTCCCATCTATTTTATGTATGATCTTTTGGTATTTTTTCAGTGTTCATTTTTTAACTGGAATGTTGCAGAGTACTAATCCCCAAGTACTTTACTTTTTTAACAGTTGCATTTATTTGCTAAACTTCTCATAAGAATAAAATAAATATTTTGGCATGATTTTGTTTTATACAAAATTGTATTGACTGGCATTAATGATGTGCCTATCCTTTAATTCTTTATCAAGGAAATCTTCTTTCAGTAATGATACAGTATCAGCACCCCGCAAATGAAATCGTCTAGCTTCTAAGAGGTATTGAAATTTGCTTTTAGTATGAAGAGGAGTTGATATTTTAAAGTGCTTCCTGACAAAACTCCTGAAGGTCATAAATGCATCTTGTATTTTATTTTTGTTTTGCATACTTAGAGGGTACTATACATGATCTGCTTATGTTGCACTATGCTTATTACGAAAGCATAAGTATTGTTTCATATATACCGTACGCGCTTGAATAGAAGATGATCCTGATTATAAGATCACCCCAAATAATTTGATTCTTTATGTGGAAAATTTATAAACTTGTTAAGATTTTCCAGGTAAACAATCTCGTTACTGGAGGTTTGCCTTGAATGTGTCCCCCTCTCATTGCTACAACAGGGAAAACAAATCTGGGGGGGTCAGGTAGCCCCTGTGCTCTCTTTCCACCAACTTTTTCCCCTGTTAGCTCCATCCCCCTCTTTTTACCGTCACACCCTGCTCTCCCTGAGTGCATGGAAGTGAGAAGCAAATCTGAAAACGACTACTTTGAAATTAAACATGGCTGCATCAATTTGCATATAGCACCAGTGCACTTAGTTCATCCAGAATTGATGTATGTTACTTTTTTTTTAAACTGCTGCAGGTTTTAGCACAGGTACGCCATAAACACACTTTTGAGCAACACCTTAGAACCTACTGTATGTACTACAAACCATTTAGGCTAATGATTAACACATAGTTCACTGGGCTGGGCCCCAATAGAGTCAAAAACATTTCAAGCCATGGTGACCCCACAGCTCAGCACTGCTCACTGTGTGCATGTGCTCCAGATACTCCCCACAAAGGATCCACATCCTAATTAGCCTCCACTCATGACTGGAACCAGGTGTCCTTGTCACAAGTCCTGGGATGATCCAAAAATGTATACGAGGTCCAGGGCAACCTGGTCCAACTTCATCTCATGTACGGTGGGGCTATTAATCATATGCACCAGGTTGAGAGAGGGGACAACAGTGGGATTATGAATGAACTATTTGGGGTCCTGTTTTGTGATGTTTGCCAAGCATTTAAAGCTGGTGAAAAAAACAGGAATCATTAAAAATGGAAAAGAAAGGTGCAGCTGTGGGAGTGAAGAGGAAGTAAAAAGTTATGCCATGTTGTGGCTCACCATGACTTGAAAAAAAGTCTGCAGTGAGTGGGACTGCATTTAATGGGTAATATCTAGCTGGGGTCATATGAACGTAGTCTTACCAGGGGTCATACTAGCCCAGTATTCATTCCTGCCCAGGGCAGGGGTTGGATTTGATGATCTGCTCAGGTCCCTTTTGACCCTACATCTATGAACCTACTACAATATGTCTTATTCAGATGGGCACACTACCCTATCCTTATGGAGCTTTTTGGCTGAACACATACTGTTTTGGCAGCAGTTTACTGACAGACAATATATTTAGTGGGATTTTTGGTATGTGATTATAAGATGAGGGGCTTTTCCCCCATGCCAACTGGGAGGATAACTCATCTTGTATTTGAGTAAATATGGTATTATGACAGAAGTAGAATACAATACAATGCAAATCCAGTGTGTAGTCACCATAAAGTTTCAAAATATTGGCTAGAATAGACCCTTTTTATGAACTCTTATAAAAGATTTGAGTAATGGTCACTTTAGCAAAAAAACAGGTAGAATTGGATTTCATTTAGCAGTTGAAGTTATTAAAGAAAGTGCAGGTTGAAAAGTATTTTGAATGGGGCTTCTACTATATCGTCCAAGACATCTCTCTCAAAATTTGAGCCTATTTTTAATAAAATTAAAGTATCATGACCAAACGAGCTGTTCATTCTACCAAAAAAGTTAGATCTGTTTTTCATTCAGGCTCCTTTTAATTAAAGTAGAATTCTGTAGTGGCTTGCTTTCCAGTTGTTAACATTCTATCACAAAAATACTTTTGTTTAATTTTCAATTCGTCTTGTGTAGCTTTGAATACCTGAATATGTCTGTAGGACTAAGTAATCTGGTTAAGGCCTATAAATATGATAGCTCAACATTAAAGTAGTGCAGCATGCTTAGGATGAGCGTACATATTGAGTTAAGTCTAAGGAGATTGATTAAATTACTATAATTAACTTCACTGGCACTGTACCGATTTATAAGATGAAGATCTTATATCGGATATCCTTTATATGTTTAGAATCATAAAGGAAATGCATAGATCATGGAAACATAGGGTTGGAGGTGGTCTTGAGGTGGTCATCTAGTCCAACCCCCTGCTCAAAGCGGGACTATATCATCCCAGCCAAGGCTGTGTCTACTGAGTGTTAAAAACCTACAAGGATTCCACAAGCTCTATAGGTAACCTATTCCAGTCTTTTACTGCCCTGCTAGTGAGAAAGTTTTTCTTAATACAGGTAGTCTTTAGATTTACAACAAAATTGGTTCCTGAAAACTGCGCCTTAAGTCACAACTTTATAACTTGGAACCAATTTTCCCATAGGAACAATGTTGCAAATGGGGGATTGGTTCTTTTATCACCCTCAAAACAACTGCATCCAGCTGGTAGGTCTGTTCTGGTGGGGGAGAGGGGGGAGGTAAGGGGCACGGGGGGGGTGCAGATCAATGCCCCCACAGTGAGGGAGGGCTTGGAGCTGGGGTTGGGGCAAGCGATGCTTACGGAGGGGGTGGGTGGCTCATGCCACTGCGCACCACCAGTCCAGCAGCTGCTTGTGTGGCAGCTTGTCCAGCAGCTCTTGCCACTGCTTCTGCTGCTGGTCTGGGAGGGCATGGGGCAACGGTGTGTGTCCCAAGATTTGTGCGGGGTGGGTGGGGTTGGGGATATGCTCTGGGTGGAAGGTGCTGGGAGGGGGCTCTGCCCCCCCACACTTCTTGCCAGCTGGTGTAGGGCCAGGGCAAGACTGAGCCACTGCGCTGCCTCCGGACAAGGTGTGTGCAGCGATGGGAGCCGGCCCAGCCTCCCTGTACCTCCTGGACAAGCAGCAGCTTTGCCCTGGCTGGGCGAGCAGTGACAAGGCATGGAACGGGTGTGTGCAACCTGCATGGCAAGCAACGGGGGGGCCATAACTCCTGCTCCCAGTGCCTTCTGCCCGGAGCACAGCCCCTGCCCTGCCTGCCCTGCACAGATCCTGGGGCACACACCCCCACCCCACGCCCTCCAGGACTAGCAGTGGGAGCAGCAGCAAGAGCTGCCAGACAAGTCGCCACACCAACAGCCCCCAGATGGGCAGCACGATCCACCCCACCCCTTCCCTGGGCAGCACTTGCCCTAGCCCTAGTTCCAGCCCCAGCCCGAATACCTCCCTCGCTGCGGGGGCATTGATCTTCCCCCCCACACCCCTTCCTTCCCCCCTCCCCATCACCACAACAGACTTACCAGCTGGACCTAGCTGCGTCAACCATCAAAGATGAAACCGGCTTGGGAACCTCAAAACAGGGTGTCAATTTATAAATGTCATAAATGCCATTTGTTGTAACTCAAAGTCTTAAGTCAAGGGCTGCCTGTATCTAATCTAAACTTCCATTGTTGCAACTTGAAACCATTGTTCCTTGTTCTGCCATCTACTACCTCTGTGACCAGACTAGCTACATCCTCTTTGGAACCACTCTTCAGGTTGCTGAAGGTTGCTATAAAATCCCCTCTCAGTATCATCTTCTGCAGAATAAATGTGCCCAGTTCCCTCAGCCTCTCCTCACAAGTCATGTGTTCCAGCCTCCTAACCATTTTGTTGCCCTCCGCTGGACTCCCTCTAATTTATCCACATCTTTCCGTAGTGGGGAGCCCAAAACTAAACACAGTACTCCAGATGCCTCACCAGTGCTGAATAGAGGGGTATACTTAATCACTTCCTCTGACCTGCTGGTAACACCTACTAATGCAGCCCAGTTTGCTGTTAGCCTTCTTTGCAACAAGGGCACACTGCTGGCTCATGTTCAGCTTATTGTCCACTGTAACCCCAGGTCCTTTTCTGCGGAGCTGCTACCCAGTCAGCCAGTCACCAACCTAAACTGGTACATGGGATTTTTCTGTCTTAAGTGCAGGACTTTGCATTTGTCCCTATTGAAACTCATGTGATTTCTATTGGCCCAATCCTCCAATTTTGACCACATCAATCAACTCCCTTAGCACCCTCAGGTGCATCCCATCTGGCCCCATGGATTTGTACAAGTCTAAATTTTTAAAATATTTCCTAGCCTGTTCTTTTGCCACTGTTGGCTGCTCACCTCCTCCCCAAACTGTGCTGCCAAGTGCAGTAGGCTGTGAGCTGACCTTGCTTGTGAAGCTGACACTATGTCAGAAGTTGGTTTTGAGTGCAGTGTCTTATCAGAACCACATGACACCTTACTTTGCACTCTGCAATTTGTTGCTGATTAGCTTCAAGGTAGAATTTCAGGTGCTGATTTTGAGCTTAAACCGTCTCAAATGGCCTGAGACCAGGTTGCCTGATAAAGTGTCTATCTTTCCAGGAAACACTGCAGTCAGAGGTGTCTGAACTAGAGTCTCCTCAGATACCCCTGTGGTGGTTTCTTGACTTAAGTATTCACTCTTCATCCACCTGGAATAACACATATCAACTGGAATAACCCATATGAACCCATATCACAGTATGCTCCAATGTATTTTTGAGCACTGCTTGGGAGGACAATGGAAGTATAGGTCTTGGCACAAGATACTGACTTCGTATGTAAGATTTAAGGACAGTTAATTTTCTTAGTGGGTGAAAGGCTGTTTGATAGAAGCAACAGGAAAAAAAAGCCCAGCTCTTTAAGATGTGTGAATATATGGTGTTTTAGAAATCTAATGACATAAATACCAAACTTGCAATGCTTTGCAGTCTCTAAACTTACTTTGTATATACTGACAAAAGATCCTAGAAAAGCGCCAAGCTGGAAGTTTTCCTTGTTGTAGAAGAGCGAAAGCAGCCGGGAAGGTTTTGTAAACAGATGCCTGAATGCGGATGGGATTCGAAGGCAGCACTGGATCAGGTATCCAACACTAAACATTCTAATGAAGCCCTGGAGAAAATGTTAAGAAATGGCAACATTAGAAAAAGTGGGGGGGAAGCAAAAAAAATTGGAGAAAACAAGTAAAGTAATCCTGTATTATTGACACACAACCTATTAAAACACCACTTTGCAGATATTATTT
The DNA here is from genome assembly GCF_052110815.1 of Crocodylus siamensis. NCBI lineage: Eukaryota > Metazoa > Chordata > Crocodylia > Crocodylidae > Crocodylus > Crocodylus siamensis. The sequence goes on from NC_143395.1 coordinate 405,650,800, forward strand.
GAAATGTATCCCCCTTCTTGGAACTTGAAGCTTTATTTTCGACCTAATTTCCCTGAAAAATAACAAAATAAATAAATAAAAACCTAGACTGACTGCCTTTCCTTTAATTTGAATGGATGCTTAAATAGCCTCAGAGGATATGCTCTGTTTATCTCTGGTCCAAGGTTCTGTTCCTTTAAACAGTTCTGATGGCTTAATTTCCAAATTATTCTTCCCTCTTTTTCAACCACAAATGGGATTGGAGAGCAAAGCAATGCTGTAAAAATTATGCTACAGACTCAAAACCTGAAAGAAGTGCTAATGGAGGAAAAAACATCCTTAACAACAAAGTCTTTTTAGAGACTGTGAGAATTAGAGTGACACTGAGTCCTTGGCATTGAATCTTACAAACAACCAATTTTGGAGGCTTTGCAAAATCTGCTGCAAGAGAAAGCTCAAAACCAAAAGGGAACTCTTGTGCAAAACTGTTCAAAAGGCTCATGTGGGATTTTTCCTACCCTGAAAAGCTGATACACTTCTGAGTGTCTCTTCTGTAAAGTGCCATAAATAAGTTGATGCTGGTTCTCCCTCAAACCTTTCTTTGGCTAGTTTTCACAGTGGTTTCAAAAGCTTATTATACTTATTCCTAAGCCCACAGGTGACTTGCTCTGAAAAGTCTGAATAAAATGTGTCCATTCTTTTTTAAAACACAATCACACAAATGGGAAGAAAAAATGTTTTCAGCTTTTTGTTTAGATGCTTTTCTGCAGTTTGGTAACCAGTTCAATTTTTTTGTTTATAGCATTCTGAAAGAGCAAAAACAGTTTTGGTTTGAAGACATTTCATTTGAAAACAGCTGAAAATCATGTGCTTGCCACTGGCGGTACATTCTTACTAAATTAGGCAGGCACTAAATGTGCACGTTTTTTGCCATTTGTTTGTGAGACTGTTCTCATAATCGTCAAGATAATTCTCATTGTCATTACAATGGGCAGAACTTTGGAATTAACATCCAATTTATGGACTAAAATCTTTCTGTAGATCAATCCCTTGTAAAGCCTGCTTGCAGATGCTAAACCTCCAAAAACCAGTGTTTCACTTTAAACTTGGCATGCTCCTGTGCTGAGCCCAACGCATGGCCAGAAGAGCCAGCATGGTAGTTGTACTTGGCTTGCCCAACCTCTGTAAAGACTGGGCGCTTTAGTGCAGCTTTTATCTAACAGCTGATTGAAACAGCTTTAGATAAAAGCACCAAAAAGTCCCATTGAAGCACTGGTTCTGTACAGAAGCTGCGGAGCTGGGTAGAAGTAATGCACCACTCCTTCCAGTAAAGTGTGTTTGTTTGTTTCTTAATAACATCTGCAAGCAGCAAAAATTCCTAGTTTTATTTTCATTAAACATTTAGTTATACCCTTGTCTTCCAAAAATGATCCTCTATAATTTTTTCCTTATGAAACTGTTTCTACAAACAAGGTAAGCAACTGTAACAGGGTTCACGTTGCAGAGGTAGCTGTTAAGGCCTCCTGGTGACCATGCAACCCTTGCCTTGCTTGAGCTGTAGGGTGCTCTCCCATTCTCACACATCTGCCATACCTCAGTGCATTTATTTGAACAGAAGGGAGGCTGCCTAAGGGTCCTAGAGCAAGCCCCAGTTCTTCTACCCACCAGCAGGTTTGTCTCAGACCCTGCTAGGCTCCATTCTTCCCCTCTCAGGTTAAGTGAATCCTCCTGACCTGCCCATGCCACCCCAAGGCACCTGTAGCTTTAAGGACTGTTATGGGGCTCCATCCGCCCCTTACGCCATGCCTATGCCTCGTGGCATCACTCCCTTCTTGGGACCTCGGCCTTCTCAGCCTTTGCCCTCTTTCCTCTGGCTGCAGGCCTCCAGCTCTGGTGCATGAATTCATGTCCAGGTATCTCAGCCTAGTCTGCTGCTAGCCCTTAGCCCTGAACTTGCTATCTCCAGCACAGCATATTCACAGTCCATCTCTCAGCAACAGGCATCTCACCACAGAAATCATCCCTTTTCAGCCTCCAGGGCCAGACTGACCGTGTTGGCTCTGGGTCTGGATTATCTCTCCCAGACCTCACCCCTTTCCGGTCAGGTGACTCCACATGACTGGCCACAGGTGCCCTCTAATTAGGCTCATTGACTGGTCTCCATGTCAGTGCCTTGGAGCAGTGCCTTGTCTCCCCTGCAGGGCTTCAGCCTACAGCCCTACTGCAGAACAGCGAGCACTGCAATAGGCTTCCTACTGCTCACACGGGCATTTTCCTATTGTTCTACTGCAGAACAACTACCTCTGTAGTAAGTACTCACAGTCCCTACATCCCTACACTAATTCTCCTACAGCTTTTCCCTCGCAGCCTTCTCCCACCTGCGGCTCTTCCTGGGCGCCTTCTCCCTTAAAGTAACAGGATGCCTCAGGTTCTCCATTACAGTGATATATCATAGAATCATAGAAAGTTAGGGTGAGAAGGGACCTCAGGAAGACATCTAGTCCAACCCCCTGCTCCAAGAAGGACCATCTCCAACTAGATCATCCCAGCCAAAGCTTTGTCTAGCCAGGTCTTGAAAACCTCCAGGGGTGGATATTCCACAACCTCTCTGGGTAACCTGCTCCAGTGTTTTACTACCCTTCTAGTGAGAAAATTCTTCCTAAGCTAGTATCTAACCTAAACGTCTCTTGCTGCAATATGAGACTGTTGCTCCTTGTTTTGTTATCTGCCACCATTGACCACATCACCACTGCCACCATCTAGCTCCATCCTCCTTTGAACTCCCCCTTCAGGTAGCTGAAAGCTGCTATTAAGAACCCTCTCAGTCTCTTCTCTAGACTAAATAAGCCCAGTTCCCTCAGTCTTTCCTCATAAATCATGTCCCTCAGCCCCCTCACCATTTTTGTTGACCTCTGCTGGACTCTCTTCAACTTGTTCCTTTCTGTAGTGGGGAGCCCAAAACTGAACACAGTACTCCAGATGTGGCCTCACCAGTGCTGAATAGAAGGGAAGAATCACTTCCCTTGACCTATTGGAAACACACCTACCAATGCAGCCCAGGATGCCATTAGCCATTTTGGCAACAAAGCCACACTGCTGGAATATATTCAATTTATTGTCCACTATAACCCCTTCATCCTTTTCTGCAGAGCTCCTACCCAGCCAGTCAAACCCCAGCCTGCACTGGTGCAAGGGACTGCTCTGTCTTAAGTGCAGGACTTTGCACTTGTGTTGAACCTCATGAGATTTCTTTTGGCCCAAACCTCCAATTTGTCTAGGTCACTCTGAATCCTAGCCCTACCATTCAGAGTATCTACTGCTTCCCCCTTGCTTGGTCTCATCTTCAAACTTGCTGAGGGTGTGCTCTATGCCATCTTCCAGGTCATTAATGAAGACATTGAATAAAACTGGCTCAAGGGCTGACCCCTGGAGCACTCCACTTGATATCCACTGCAACTAGACATCGAGCCACTAATTACTATTCTCTGAGGCTGATAATATACCTTCCTTAGGTTGCCTGTAAGAATGTTGTGAGAGACCATATCAAAAGCCTTGCTAAAATCAAACTACACCATATCCACTGGTCTCCCCATCCATAGAGCCAGTCATATCATGACAGAAGACAATCAGATTGGTCAGGCATGACTTGCTCCTGGTGAATTCATGCTGGCTGTTCCTAATAACCTTTTTCTCCTCCAAGTGCTTAGAAATGGATTCCTTGAGGGTCTGCTACATGATTTTTTCTGGGGACTGAGGTGAGGCTGAATGGTCTGTAGGTCCTTGGATCCTCCTCCTTCCCTTTCTTAAATATGGGCACTATGTTTGCCCTTTTCCAATCATCAAGGACCTCTACTGATCACCATGAGTTTTCAAAGATGATGGTCAATGGCTCTGCAATCACATCAGCCAACTCCCTCAGAACCCTCAAATCAAATAATAATATATGAAAGTGGAAGGGCAGTATTTATGCCATGGTATTTATGCACATAAATATATTGTGTGATTTTACAATGTTGATAGTAAACAGGCAGTACCCAAAGGTCTGTATGAACTCCAGGTTTCCCTCTGATTTCATTTTTAAGGATAAGTAAGTCTTATTTTCTAAATTGTTTATGGTACAACAGTGTGTGACTGATCTTATAATGAAAATCTCTACCACAAGCTTATGGGCTATATGGAGTTAGTGATATTCTACAAAGTAATTCAGATCTAAATTTAAGGATTAATTTAGATCATTACATCAAAGTACAGGAAGCTTCACAATAGTCTTAATAATGCAATTATGCCCCAGCCATATCTAACAACAACATTGCTGCAAAGATTATATTCCTACCTCAATACTTGTATCATTTCACCTCTGTACTCAGTCCCCCTTCTCCATCACATCACCCACAGATGCCTCTCTTTTTTTTCAATGCTAGTTGGACTGCTGGCATGCTAAGACTAATAATGGTGACCAATCTGGTCTCATTGTACTCCCCAGTCTGTCCAAATACATCTGTGGTCTGTTGTCTCACACTTAAAGTGTAACTTCATGGGGGCTCAGACCAGATGGTTATCTGTTTGCACCATGCCTAGCATAGCCATGACTATGGTTATGAACAGGTGCTATATTTGTACCAGGAGAAATGCATTTCTCTTGGCACAGAAAGAGCATATAGCCATTCAAGTGTTTCTTTGCAAAAAAAGAACTGGCTCTTCCATGAAAAAATGAGAACACTTCTAACAAGCAAGATCTCTTTTCCCTTGGGAAACCTGAACAGATGTAGGTTCCTGAGGACCCTCAGTAGCCAGCAGTGCTCCACTCTACCTCTGTCTCTCCAAGGGAGAGAGACAGGCCCTCAGATTGACCTGTCTCAAACCAAGACAGCTCCAGCTGTGCTGCCTCCTGCTTTGAGTGCAACTCCAGGTCATGTGGACAAGTCCAGCTGCAAGAGAATTCCCCTACCCCATGTGCCACAATGAGGGGGAGCTTAAGTGGGATAAGTGAGGCAGCAGCCTCACCTACCACCTTCTGCTTAGAGAGCTTGCCTTTGAGGCACCTTTGCTGCTCTCCATCCAGAAGGCTGGAACATTTGAACGCTCCACTCCAAATTTTTCAGCACTGACAGCTCTCTGTCTTTATGCCTACCAGAAGAAGGGCTTTTTAGTTCTGATGGATTGAAACATGACATGGTATAATAGTTAGGCTTTAATCTATACTGGTCGCATTGAGAAACATTGGTTTGTTGGTATAGGGTCCTAGCTTTCATAAGCAATGAACAGCAATTAGTAGCATGATGTACTTAGCTTAATAAGAAATCAGGGGAAAATAAGATAACATATTTACAGAGCATTTCCATTATCTACAGGGATAGGAAGTGATATTGTTTTTAAATCAGCTAAGCAAGGTGCCAAATCACACGCCTTAATTTCCATAGAAAGACTGAAAGAAACAAGAAAGGAAGAAGAGGAGGAGTTAAATCTGCATATCATATCTCTGCACAAGAACACTGTATACTGCAGAAATGCTGCTATATGAGACTAAGAAAAGGCAAAAATAGTGATACAATAAGATGACATATCTCCAAAAATCACTGAATAATCCATTTTTAAAACAGATTCTTTAAAAAACAAACAAACAGTATCTTGGCATTATTATAATTCATGTTCAAAAATATCTGTATTGAATCCAGTTAGCAGGTAAAGTGGATGACACATGCTGTTATCTGCTACAATGGCACAGACAAAATAGCACTTCTCATATATATAAGTATGATGGCTAATGTATGCCCATTCCCTACAATCCTCACCTCACCTATTCATATTACAGGATAGCACCAACTCAATCAAAGGAGACAGGAAAGATGTTCATGAAATATTGCTACTGGGCTCGAAAGTGCTCTTCAGAAGTTTGCAGTGGCAAGAAACAACCAACCCCCCACCCCAATTATTTCGAATATGAAGTAGTAGTAGGCAACTGTTGAGCCTTCTGGATCATGGTGTATGCATGAGAGGTCACCATGACCTTTGACAGGAATATAGAGGAGTGGAGGCTGCTCAGACTCCCCCTCCCCCCGCCAACCTTTAGATCATTGAGACAGAAGACAAAGGACAGACTGAGTCTGGATGTTTGATGCCTTGATGACTGTAGTTATATAAATCTTAAGTGAAATCTATGAATATTAGACAGTAAATCAACTACTATATAGCATGAAAATAAAATGTTACTGCATTAATGGCTGACTTATTCAATTAAATATAGAGTAGGAGAAAGAAACAGCCTGGAATGGCCATGTTAGCATAGTTATAGTAATACAAATTGTTCAGCAGTAAGGAGAAATGTAATAGAGGGGGAAAATCTGGTAATAAGTATTTAATTGAAACAACATCACATTAAAAAACTATGCTACTGCTTTGTTAGTAGGCAGCTATTACTGATCAAAGGTAATCTTAGAAAGAGCTCAAAGCTACGTGTGTATATATTAATCCAGAAAACATCCCACTCTCTTAGATATCCACAGATCTTTAAAATGCCATATGTGTAAATACAAAGGACGCAATTCCATGCACATATTTTTACTTATACTTTGTAAATAAAAATATATAAACTCGCGAAGTGCAAAATCAAAGAAATTCAGAAAAATGGTGGCCAACCTAACATTAATTCCACTAGTTATATCATTGTCATTCAGACTTAATGTATAATAGTATGCCAAAAAGAGGCCTTTGCAGAAAATGTAAGATACAAACCAAAGGTGCAGTGGAGCTCTCTAAAAACACCATAATCCTTTCCTTTGTTAGGCGTACTGGCTAATGGAAACATCATCTATTTCCTTAGTTATGAAGAACCTTAAAACAGTTGTGAGAGGCAAGGATTTCTTAAGGTGTTATGTTTTATTAAACCAATGGTATAGTTGGGATAGGATTACACAAGCTTTTGAATGCAAGTATTTTTCAGAAGAATGCATTCAAAAGCTTGTCCAACTCCATCCCAACTATGCAGCCGAACCAATAAAAGACATCACGCTAAGAAATCCTTACCTCATGTAATTCCTGGACCATCACAGCTATATCACTGGAACACTACTTTAACCAGCTGATCATTCTGCTGACTGAACCTCTTGACCCTCCAGCTTAAAACAAAGCAGCATGGGCTCCATCATTAATCGGGAAGGGAGATGCCTTGTCTTCAAGAAATTATACTCTAGAGAAAATAAAGTCTTGTGGGTGTATTTATAGCTGTCACGGCTGTGCATGTATCACTTTGCACTCAGGACCTATGGGGATTTGGATGAGATTATAAGGGTCAAAAGGCAAAGCGTGTACAAACTAATGACTAGGGCAGCAGTCTGCTGCAAATGTGCATTTATAGTGAAATTCAACCTAATGAATGAAGAGACAACATGAAAAGACCTTTGTATCACTTAAGCCCATAATGTAGGCTTACTTATGCACGTAAGCCCCATGAACCTGCACAAACCCTTTGCATTAGGGTGAATGTAACTCTTACAGAGCTTTCTAAAATCAGTAGTCTCCATCTATCCACTGAGAGATATATCTTCATCCATATACAAATTCCACATTTTTGGTGAATACCTGATGCATTTTGGCCCCTGTTTTGAATGTTATCTTTCTTGGATCCTTAAACATTCATTTCTGTAGCCAGAAATTGGCAGGGAGGGATCTTGGAAGCTGTACCAAAGCTACAAGGGGCTGTTACATTGAATGGCTCTTGCCTGTGAACAAGAGGGTTGGCTTTTGGAAGAACCACCGTCTTTGTGCAATAAAGAAGCCAGTGGGATATGGTCTCAGAAAAATTCCCCAGCTGCCACAGAGAAGCAGAACAGCTATCAAAGGATGTTTTAAAAGAGAGATATTCTTCAAGCAAGAAAACAAAACCCCAAAACACTTTCATCACCAGACATAGGATAGTGGAGGCCGGGCAGGTGTTAGTTTAAAATGTTCAGTCTTTGTGCATGTAACCAGAAGGTATTATTGGGATTCTGAAGATTTTGCAAATATTTTATTTTATACACTAGTCTTCTAGCCTCTAGAGCAAAACACTCATAGACCTGAATGAAACGGTAGTGCTTGATACGATGTTTTGCTGAAACTGAAACAAAACACTATGCAACTTAATGGTGCACCAAAATATTTCAGTTTAAAAAAAATAGTAAAAAAATTGACACCGAATAACAGGTAAACTAACTTGTATAAAATATTAAAATTGCTATTGCCCTTTGCTCTACCCTAAGGAAGCGCTACTTCATGGTCACGGCAGCTAGGATCTGGAACCAACTTCCAAGAGAAGTGGTGCTGGCTCCTACCCTGGGGGTTTTTAAGAGTTTGGATGAACATCTTGCTGGGGTCGTTGACCCCAGTATTATTTCCTGCCATGGCAGGGGTCGGACTAGATGATCTACTCAGGTCCCTTCTGACCCTAAAAACTATGAAACTAAGTTTAGCTACTCATACCTTTTAAAAACACCAAGGAATTAATTCTAACAGGATGTAAAATTTTAATGAAAAAGGTAGGGGAGTTTTATGGCAAAATATAGCCTCTGAAAAATCTCAACTGTCCAGACAGCCATATCTGCTGCTCCAGAAATAAAAAAAAAAAAAATGTAAACTATTAAGAGACAGCTCTGCTGGAGTCTCACCAAAAGTAAAGAACGTATGGCAGGTGGCACCACCTGTGCCAAACTAATTCCAGCTAACACAATCTCCTCCACACAGTACTCCCCTGAAAAAAAATGCACTGACCATGTTATGAAGGATAATTTATGCCAACAGACACAGACAACTCTCCCTGTGTACAGCAACTGTGGACAAATCTCCCATTACCCTTGCCCCTTAAAATAAATTAATAGGCAAGCAAGTCCAAAATCAAATACCAGTGTGCCAGATATGCACAGCTGTATGTGTGCTGCTACAGATCCATCTGATGAACACAGCACATTCCAGGTACTTTATTTAGGGTGGAGCTGCAAGAAGGATCAGTTACACAGTCCATCACATAATTAAGCAAATCTCTTGCTGATCTGTTTTTCATTCACTTTAAATTCTTGGTTGATTTTAATTGATCCCAAAGTCTCAGGAACTCCAAAAGGGCTAACTTAGAAGGTGTTTTTCACAAACTTGTCAGCTCTATAATGGAAAAAGCAGCATCAACAGGCTTCTTCCCCATTTCTTACTTATCTATATTTATTCTGTGCTAAACTTCATGTTTTTACCAGTTTCAATCCATGTTTATAAATTTGCCTTTGTTTGTACTTACTTTAACGCAATATGAGATGCAGTTATCTTCAAAGTGTTTACAGCATCTATGCCTTGGTCCATGTTTGCACCTGCAAAAGTAACAATGAAATCTGGATTAACTGGCAGCTGTTTTTTGTGCAACTGACAGGAGACTTTGTAAATTTTTCCTTTCTAGAAACATAAAACATTTCCTTGCTACTAATTAATTTGCAGTTGCATATGGTAAGGCATCGTGTATCTTTAGGATGCCATCAAGGGGCTGTGAAAGTTAATGCTTCCTTAATTCGTATTTCTGAAATATACACAAATGTGTTTTGACCCTGTACAAAGTTTTGCACCCAAAAGCTTCTCCACTATGGTTTATAAAGAAGAATTACAAATCATTCCACTCCATCAACAGGGAATTGCAGCTGGGCTTATCTACACTGTATCTCATGATCAATGACCTCGCCTTAACTTCTATACTAGCAGTGTTTTTTCTAACTCTAGTTCAGCTATGCCTTGTCCCCTAAAAACTACAGGGGAGCAATGCAAAACAGTTTTGCAGCTGAGTAGATACACAGGTCTTTTCTAAGACCTATTCATACTATGATGATTCCAGCATGGTGAAAGTGTATTAGCTTCACTGTGGTATGAGACTTCTACTTGGGGGTCAAGGATTTGACCCCAAGAATACGTAAGATAACATTTAAGGGAGAGGGGTATATAGACATAGACACAGAATTAAAGGAAAGCAACTCTGAACCAGATTTTTAAAAAGTATGTTTTCCTGTAGCCAAAAACTTCTGGTTTAATGCAAAACAAAGCAGACAACATATATACTGTGCCAAATATCTTGGAAGTTTTGAATCATGGATTGTAAAGTATATTGGCCATAAATCATCCATGAGGTCAGTTAATGTAGCAAAAATTGTAATGAGAATGTGATCAAGTTACAGGCATTTAGACTCAATTATATCTGAAAAGAAACATGTGGAAGAGAAACCTGAGAGCATATTAGGATTAACAATTGAATGGGTTTTGAATGCCTCGGAGCAGGGAGTTTGGAAATCCCAAAGGAATACACTCCTCTCATTTGTCAAGCATTTAGCTTCTAGCATTCAATAAACGTGTTTTTGCTAGAGGGGCTACTGACCAGGTCTTGCCATCTTAGTTCAAGCAAGGGGTATTTAAAATGAAATAAGTCTACAGAACTCAACTGGGAGATCCTGTGTTACTGCCCAAACAGCTTCTAGCCGTCATGTAGCTTGTTGCTGGAGGTAACTGTTTCCTTCCATTTGAAGGGCTTTCACCCACAAAGCAGCCATCTTCACCTCCTCCAGAACATGAGAAAATTTCCTCTCTACTGCATGTAACAACAGACCTTGGAGGCTGCCCTAACAGCACACAGTTGTACGCGACAAAGTTGGAGTTATGCAAGAGCGTTTTTGAAAGACTAATAATTTAAGTACAGCAATTTAGAGGTAAACTGAAAGAGGTGAGGATAGTAAAAGGTTTTTTTTTCTTCTTTAAAGTAGATACCTGTTCATGTCTTTGGAATAACCCACTGTTTTCTTGGAAAGCAGGTTACCGATGCATCTTTTCAAAGGTCTAAAAAATTGAGTTTTATCTTTCAATAAGCATAGTGTATGGCAAATGTGACTGCTGCAATAAGCAACAGTATGTCAATCAAGGTATTCTTAAAGGATAAGTGGGAGAACAACCACAGGGTTCAAAACAACATGGTTAATTTCAAATAATTTAGGATCGATTTCCTTTCTAGCTGAGCTGTAATTATTACAGGCACTTCTGAAGTACAACTTTTATTTAGGGGAAAATTTACAAAGGACCCAGAGTGATTGAGTGATTTAGAAAATGATTCTGGCTTCTAAGAGACCTTACTTTTGATAATTTAACCTTAAGTTCATTCTCAAAAACAGCTCAGGTATTTAAAACAAACTCCAGACTGGTAAACTAGACCCACAGGCAGGACTTAGGAAGAAGCATTCAGATATCTAAACTTAGGTTTCCATATATTTGCAGAAGTCTTCTCACCTAAGCAGGTAGACACTAAACTTGACTCTGAAGCAGACTCTTAGCTGGGAGGGGAAGTCCTGGGTTCTGGTCCTTGCCACCAGGGTTATTTCTGTGTTTCATTCATAAGCACTCCAGGAAGCAGAGACTAGAACTGAGATTTTTCTACTTCCCAGAAACTAGTCCTCCAAAGCTTTTACAACTGTAATATAATAAAAGGCTTAGTCTGCCTGTAATGCTGGGGGCCAAATACACATGCACTCTGGAGAGGGTGGGGGCAACTGGCTGCACGGACCCACCCCCTCAGGCAGGGAGTCCTTAGGCTTTAAACCTGTATTGACTTGCCCCACCTCCTATCAAAGCTGATAAGAGACAGGGGCAATAGGACCCAGGAGGAGCATCAGCAGGACTGAGCAGCCCAGCCCATCCCACCCCCAGCAATTGCACTCCCTGCCTGTTAGCACTGTAGTATCATGTGGCCTGGCTGCATTGCCAGAGCAGGGAGCATGGAGCCGTTATTAGGGTGCGTGTGTATCTGGCATGGGTGTGTGTGGTGTGTGTATGTGTGGGGTGTGTTGTGTGTGTAGCCAGGAGCAGAGTGGGAGGGTGGGTGTGGGTGTGCAGCCAGAGGCAGAGTGGGTGGGTGGGTGGGTGGGTGTGGTTGTGCAGCCAGAAGCAGTGTGTGGGTGTGGTTGTACAGCCAGGGGCAGAGTGGGTGTGGGGTGTGGGTGAGGAGCCAGGGGCAGAATGGGTGGGTCGATGTGGTTGTACAGCCAGGGGCAGAATGGGTGACTGGGGGTGAGCGTGTAGCCACTGGCAGAGTGCATGGGGTTGTGTGTGTGCTCATAAGATGAGCCCCACATGCACTCCGCATCATACACATGCCACCATACTCCCCTCACACCGCCATACACACAGACCCCAACATGCACACCCCCTCACACAGCCCAGGCACCCTCCCCCCACACACAACTCCCCAGAAGCCCCATACCCACCCACACCCCACATATCCACACCCACATGTGCTCCCTTATCCAATACACCCACAGACTCCCACAAACCTATACCCACCCCTCACAATACACAAGAGTAAAACTTCATTTTAAGATGTTGTGCAATCCCCTTTATGTACACTACACAAATACATGTGAATCAGGACAAAAATATTTTTTTAAATCAGATTAATGAATGCTGTACGTTTCTTTTTTAGAATATAATTTGGTATTTTTCTGGTTCTAAGATGGCACAACCCCTTGCTGAAAGGAGTACTTTGGGGGAAGGGGATGGACTTCTGGTAGTAAAGGTCAGGGGTAAGAGGGTGCAACTTCTGGTCACAGGATGGCAACCAGGCGGTGGGGCACCTGCCAAGGGGCAGAGGTATATATGTGGCCTTTGACAGCTTGCCAAAACTCAGTTAGTGGCCCTCCGCCCAAAATAATTGCCTGCCCCTGGTTTACGTGGCCAGCCCCAAAGCGTGAGTGATGGGGGGCATGTAAACTCTCCCTGAAACGTTCTGTCATTTATGATGGGCAATCGGCTAGTATATATATAACCCTTGTCCTAGAAGAACAATCCTGTTTTGACCTAGGGAGGCACATAAGCCCTTCCTTTCTTGGAAGGACTTATTCCTTTCTTCCTTCCTTTCAGCAGTTGGGGAGCAGCAGCAGAAGGAGCAGGGTGCACGTGTGCCACATGTGTACCCCCTTACCTCAGCAGCGAAGGCAGCAGCTGCGGAGGAGACAGCGGCAGGGGCAGCAACAACTGATTCCCTCTAAGGTAAGTGGGGCAGAAGGTATAGCACAACTGAAGGTGGATCCAGAGGGGAAGCCCTTCGGAGCCCTCTTAGCTCACCCAACAGTGAGCCGTGCTCTTGAGTCACGCGTGGGCAGCGCACATGAACAGTGCGCACAAACAGGCACGCTCTGTAAGGGCGCACCGGCGTTTGCGCCGGTGTTCGCGTAAGGCGGGCATGAGGTAGCTGCCCAGAGCAGCACCTCCAACGAGCATAAGCTGTAGGCGCAGCTCTGCAAACATGGTGCAGATGTGGAGCATGGCTGCCAGGGGCCCCGCCCTGGTGCTGCTGCCTGCCATGGGCTTTTCTGAGGCCTCCACCCAGACGGAGCTCATGGTGGGGCCGGTGGCCCCTTCCCCTTGTCTGTGGGGGGGGGGGGGCTCGGTGGGGTCCGGGGGGCGGGGCCCGGTAGTCCCCTTGCCTGCCCTTCCTATGCACAACTTAGGGCCCTGGAAGAGCAGGTGAGGGAGCTCCAGGCTCAGGTGAGCAGGCTGAGGGGGATCAGGGATACAGAGGATGAAATTGATGCCTATCTCTGTTCTCTGCAGGCCTGGTCACACATTGTACAGCCCCTACAGGAGATGCATCCAATGCAGGAGTGGTAGAAGGTGTCCAAATCCAGAGCTGCTAGGCCTAGGGTGGTGGAAGCTCCCCAGGTTCACCTGGGGAACAGGTTTGACGCCCTGGCAGCTGTGATGGAGAAAGACAGAGGAATTGCCTCCGGCAGGGACGATGCCATTCTCCACATGACAAAGAATGGGCAGAGAGCGAACATCAGCAGAAAGAAATGCTGGGTCCTCATCATCCGAGACTCCATCTTATGAGGCCTGGGAGGTCCCAATTGCCAGCCTGACCTCATGACGAGAGAGGTCTGCTTCATGCCTGGGGCTTGGGTTAGGGACATCATGGAGAGGATTCCGGCCTACATCCAACCTGCAGACCAGTACCCCATGGTTGTCATCCACATGGGAATGAAAGACACGGCCGGGGCAACCCTGACTGCATTATGAAGGAATTCCAGGCTCTGGGGGACAGCCTTAAGGAGACGGGGGGGCAGATGGTATTCTCCTCTCTCCTTCCAGTGAGTAGGCGGGGATGCCGACATGAGGCCTGCATTGGCGAGGTCAACCGGCGCTTATGCAGTTGGTGCCGCCAGGCAGGCCTTGGGGTCCTAGATAACAACCCATGCTTTTGGGTGGGGGACTTGCTGGGGTGGGATGGGCTTCACCTCTCTCCTGAAGGCAAGTTTGTCGTCTCTTCCAAGTTGGCTGATCTCGTACGGTGAGCTTTAAACTAGCCTCGCCAGGGGAGGGGACTGCAGGAAGACGAGGAGACACCACCCAAGCAAAACAGGTGACAAATGCAAGGAGTGCCCAGGTAAGAAACAGGGGTCCAGACAGTCTCCCAAATCAGGGGGTGAAACACACAGCTAGGCAAGGCCTTAATGCCTATATACCAATGCTCGTAGTATGGGGAATAAATAGGAGAAACTTGCCCTCAGAATAGCCAGTTCAGACCCAGACATAATAGGGCTTACAGAAATGTGGTAGGATTCATCCTACGACTAGACAGTTAGCATTAGGGGCTATAGGCTTTACAGGTGGGATAGAGAAGCAAGGAAAGACAGAGGTGTGGCACTCTATGTAAAGGAGTAATACACATCCTCTGCCAGCAGAATGGGGTCAGAGGAGGGCAAGTTGAAGTGCTCTGGGTTAAGATACAAGGGGGCCATGGGGAGAGGGATCTAACAGTGGGGGTCTACTACATACCCCGCAATCAAGGGGAGAAGCTAGACTGGGAATTTTCAGGCCAGCTTGCAGAGGCGCTTAAGGCAAGGGATGTAGTTGTCATGGGTGATTTAAATTACCCAGACATCTGCTGGGAGGAACAGTCAGCCAGAACGGACCGTTCTAGGAGGTTCCTGGCCAAGATACAGGGCCTCCACTTAATTCAGGAGGTGCACAGTCCCACCAGAGGAAATGCCCTGTTGGACCTGGTCCTGGCCACAGGCGATGACCTGGTAAGGGGCTTCCAGGTTCTTGATAGGTGATAGGGATCATCGCTTGCTGGAATTCACCATCCAGCGCAGGGTGTCAAGGGCCTGAAGCAAGGTGGTAGCTCCTTCAACGAGTTGAGATTAGTGGGAGAGGTGCTGGGTGTCTCGAGAGCAGGGGAACTCAGTGCCCAAGATGAGTGGTCTTAAGGAGACTATACTCTTGGCCCAAGGGGTGACCATCCCAACAAGAAGCAAGGGGGGCAAGAGTGCCCGAAAGCCCCCCTGGGTCACCAAGGGCGTCTGGGAATGCCCGATTACCAAAAAGGCAGTGTACACCCAGTGGAAGGGGGGTGCTATCTCCAAAGAGGAGTATACCTCCTCTGCTCAGGCCTGTAGGGGGGCCATCAGGAAAGCTAAGGCAGACATAGAGCTAAGACTAGCGTCCAAGATCAAAGATAATAAAAAGTCCTTTTTCAAATATATAGGGAGGATGAAGAAAGCACTGGGAAATGTGGGGCCCCTGCAAGATTCTCTAGGCAATCTGATGGTTGTGCCAGAGGAGAAAGCAGACATCTTTAACCAATTCTTCATCTCTGTTTTCTTGTGCAGGGACCAGAACTTCCCCACCGTGATGCAAGACAGACTTGAGGGGAACACCTCCAGACCTCAGGTTGGAGAGGACCAGGTTAGAGAGCTTCTGGAGGGGCTGGATGTGTTCAAATCAGCAGGTCCAGATGTTGTCCACCCCAGGGTGTTGAGGGAGTTAGCAGGGCCCTTGGCACAGCTTTATGAGCGCTCGTGGTGCTCAGGCCAGGTGCCAGATGATTGGAAGATAGCCAACGTGGCCCCCATCTTCAAAAAAGGGGAGGAGGGAGGACCTGTGCAACTATAGGCCCATCAGTCTTACCTCAATCCTAGGGAAACTCTTTGAGAAGATCATCAAGGAGCACACCTGCTATGGGCTGGCTTCAAGGATGATGCTCAAGGGCAACCAGCATGGTTTCATTAGGGGCAGGTCATGTCAGACCAACTTGATTGCCTTTTATGATCAGGTCACAAAAACATTGGATGCAGGTGTCGCCACAGACGCAGTCTTTCTGTACTTCAGCAAGGCCTTTGACACCGTCTCCCACCTCATCCTCATTAAAAAACTAGGCGACTGTGGCATTGATGCCTATACAGTCAGATGGATTGCAGATTGGCTGAATGGTTGCACTAAGGGGGTGGTGGTGGATGGGTCATATTTGACCTGGGAAGAAGTGGGCAGCGGAGTCCCCCAGGGCTCGGTCCTTGGGCCTGCGATGTTCAATCTCTTTATCAGCAATTTGGAAAGCAACCTGTTTAAATTTGCTGATGATACCAAAATTTGGGGTGAGGTGAGCACGCTAGTAGGGAGGGAAAGACTGCAGCAAGACCTGGATAGGTTACAGGGGTGGGCTAACAAAAACAGGATGTGTTTCAATACTGACAACTGCAGGGTGCTGCACTTGGGCAGTAGAAACCAGCAGCACACTTATAAGATAGGAAACTCTCCTCTTGACAGCACGGAGGCAGAAAGGGATCTTGGAGTCATTATTGACTCCAAGATGAACATGGGCTGACCATGCGAGGTCAAGGTTGGCAGGGCTAACCGCATCTTGTTGTGCATCCACAGGTGCATCTCAAGTAGGGCCAAGGAGGTGATCCTCCCCCTCTATGCAACACTGGTCAGGCCACAGCTGGAGTACTGTGTCCAGTTCTATGCACCCCACTTCAGGAGGGATGTGGACAACATTGAGAGAGTCCAGAGGAGGGCTACCCACATGATCAGGGGCTACAGGGCAGACTCTACAATGAGAGACTGCGGGACCTGAACCTGTTCAGCCTTCACAAGAGAAGGGGGGGACCTGGTGACCGTCTATCAACTCACTAGGGGGGACCAGAAGGATTTGGGAGAGACCTTGTTTCCCCTAGCACCCCCTGGCATAACAAGGAATAACGGCCACAAGTTGTTGGAGAGGAGGTTTAGATTAGACATCCGTAAGAACTACTTCACAGTTGGGGCGGCTAGGAGCTGGAACCAACTTCCAAGGGAAGTGGTGCTGGCTCCTACCCTGGGGGTCTTTAAGAAGAGGCTTGATGCCTACCTGGCTGGAGTCATTTGAGCCCAGTTTTTCTCCCGCCCAGGCGGGGGGTCGGACTTGAAGATCTACAAGGTCCCTTCTGACCCTACTTCTATGATTCTCTAAATGAGCAGCCTCTACGACCTCTACAACTTCCTACATGCAGCAGGCGGGTATGTCTGAATTCCTGTCTCTAGGCCTCAATATTCTACTCTTTGGATCCAACTCTGCCAGAGCAGGGGATGACCCAGAGGAGATGGACACTCCTACCTTCTGTCTAGTAGCCAGTGATTATGGCTGTAGTCCAGAAAGTCAAGGACCTGGTTTCCAGGCATTCAGAGGCAGATCCAGGGATGGTGTAGCACCACTGTCACAACTCTCAGAACTCACTGGCACTTCAGTGGAGCTCCTGCTAGGAACTTCATATGTGCTGCAAGCTATACACAGTCACCACTGGGTGGTATGGGCTCTGTCTAGGATCTTTCCTTTCAAACAGCTCTGGAACACACTGCACTCTTCACTCTTCCCCTCCATTCTCCCTTCTTCCTGCTGCATTCAGGAGCAAGGGAAAGGAGATCTCATTTGCATCCAGCATCGCAGAAAAGGGCTGTGGCTGCATTCCCTTCAGCTGAGGCATGTGCGCAATAAACTCTCTTCATTGTGAATGTGCCCAGCCTCAAGGGGGTGTGATCACACCCCTGTCACCACAACCTGGACCAGGCTGCCTACTCTACGGGTATCTGAATACTTATCTTCCACTTCCCATAAACCAATAAGACTGGGCAGGAAACCCTCGCTACCAAGCTGTGTGGGGGCAGATAGGGGTCAGAGAAAGAGAGTGAAGCAAGATGGAACCTGACTCTGTACCCTTCTATTGTGTTTGGAAAATAGTTTTCCTAGTGCATATTACACCTAGTATTCTTTTACCCCTTCTAACATTTATAGTCTACTAATAAACTGCAAAATGGAAAGCTTTTTCTGAAATTAACAAAACAGACAGACTGGATCTAGTAATTAACTAAGAAATAAAGTTTATAAATAAGCCCTGGGAAAAGGGAAAGGGAAAAATGCTTTGAACTATTATATCAAGTATGATGTTGGTGCCTAATAAATCATAAGCCTGAGATTTTCTAAATAGCCTGTATTCAGGAGATGGATCAGATGACCTTTTAAGGTCCCCACCAGGTCTATTTTTTCCTGAGTCTGTTCTTATGTAATAATATTAGGTGTCTAACTCCCACTGAATTTTGGTTCCTGTGAAAATCCAAAAATAATTACAACACTAACAATAATTGCAATAAGTACATTTTGCTATAACATCACGACTCTTCTGTCTAGTTAGGCTGGTAATTGTGAGGACCTATACAACATTTATGACACACCACATCCAGCCATTATGCTACTGAATGACAGAACTACATAGTAAATATTACTCTAACTTCTCTAAAATCATAGCATATATACAGTATGATTTTACATTCCCTTCTTAGTGAATCAAGTATAATAAGAAATATTAAACCAACATGTTTCCTTGAATACAAGATGAGGTCCCCCTTACTCCCCCTCCAATAAACATAAGGGAACAAGAAGCCTTGTCCTGGATTTCAGTATCAGCCTGGGACAGGCATCAACTTAGCTCTAGCTTTGGCTCTGAGTCCCAGCCTGAAGCCAGAGTTGAGCTGCTGCCTACCCTGGGCTGAAATAGCTCATTTGGCAGGGGAGGGGCACATGACTGGAGTGGGTGAGTGCAGGGAGGCTGGGGGGAGGAACCTGCAGCCTGCAACCCCACCACTTGGCCCTCTGCCTCTGTCTGTTCACCTCTTCTTACTCCCTTCTCCCCAGCTGTCTCCTCCAGCCTTACCTTCTGCTTCACCTCCAGTCCCCCCAGTCCCGCCAGGAGCTATCGCCACTTCTCCCTGGCTGGGATCTCTCTGTTGCTGAGAGCCCCAGATCTGGAGCAGAGCTGCAGCAGAAGGCAAGGGGGGAAGGGGGACAATGATGCAGGGGTGGGGCAGTCAGGGGCTGGGTAGGCTGGGGAGCAGAGCTGTGGCAGAATGTAAGAGGGGGCTGGGGGGAAACAGGCACAATGTGTAAGGGATGTGGGGGTCAGGCTGCAGGGCAGAGCAGGGGGTGGAGGTGGCAAGAAGTTGGGGGGCAGGCACAGGGTGCAAGGGGCAAGTGGGTGGCAGGCTTTGTGGGGACAAGGTACAGGGGAGCAAGAGGAAGGCATGTGGGCCTTCGTCCCAAGCTCCTGCTTTCCTCGCCACAGCAGTGGGAGCCAAAGTGGGGGGAGGGGGAATGCAATTAAGACAATCTTCCACTAATTACATTCTATAACTGGAAAATTGCAACAAATTTATAATTATCCTTGTATAGAAATACAGTAACGCTATTGAATAACAGATCTTACTTCATTTACTTGTTAAAATAAGAGTTAAAAAAAATCACCTGAAGGCTAATTAAAGATAGCATAGTTACATAAAATATATAAACTAAAGTAACCAAAAAAAGCATCACTTAGAAATTTTTCTTTCCTTTTGACTCACACTTTGTCAACAAGTTTTTTTGTCAGAGTCATTATATTCATTTGCCGTGATACATCTTCACAGGGCTTTAACTTTCTTTCTGTTTTTGAAAATGCTGCTTCTGGTGAAAATGAATGTGTGGGAATTTCTTCTTTTCCTACAATGAACCTGGAAGGAAATCGAAAAGAGAAATGATAATTGTAACTTTTGTGTGTGTGTGTATATATATATATATATATATATATATACACACATACACACACACATATAACTATATATATACACACACACACATCACACCTTTTGGGGGGGGGATTTTGTGTGTGTGTGTGTGTGTGTGTGTGTGTGTGTAAATGGATTTCAGTTGCTCCTGACTGCACCAAACATTGATTCTGAGAAGATGGAAAGGCTTATGTCCCAGTCTGAAAAAAATCAGTATACTGACTTCTATTTATTCTCATACAGATAAATACAAAACTCTTTAAAAATGAAATTAAAGAAAAAACCTAAAGAGTGCAATGTGTTCTGAAACAAACACAGCTCTTATAATGGAAAACACCACATGACAAAGTGAAGATGTTCATACAGGAGATCTCCAAGAAGTTTCAGAAGAGAAGAAGGTAACACTGGAGCAGACGATCAGGACTGTATTTGTAAAATGAGTACTGTGTGTTCATTTTAGAGTAAGTTAAAGGCATATTTAGAGTGTTCCCCTAAAGCAGGTCACCTCATACTTTCCATTATAACCGGTTGTTTGAAATTTTGTGAAACTTTAAACAATCGGACTGAAGTTTTCCAAGCCTGGTGTCTAAGTCAGAATCATGGCCATCCCAGACCCCCAAATTTTTTTGAGAAAAATGTGACAGCCATTTCAGAGAATGTAGGAAGTAAAAAATATGCAACTTTTGCAATATGAAAAAACAGCCTTTTTTGAACAGCTCGTTTTCAAAGGGGTTTGAACAAAGATTATAAAATCTGGCAAGGAGATGAGTCAGCCTTTTTCTGTCTCCCAGGATCTAAGACCAGATCTGGCCAAGCTATAAGCCATTAAAATCAATATTGGGAAGCGTGAAGGAGAGCTTGCCAGGCACTTACTTGTGAAATTCTGAAAGTTTTGACTTCAACATTTCATCTGCACCATGAGGGCTCATGCCCTATTGAGAGTACCGTCTACATTGTGACTACAATAATAGTACAATATGTGTAGTACAAAAGTATTGCTCAGGAGGGAATGTAGATGGAACAGATCCTCTTATCTTTGATCTGAGGAAGGAACAAAGGGTGAGGCCAGAAGACTCTGAATTCTAATTCTCAGAACAACTTTACCACTTGTGTGAACTTTGTAACCCTCACTGAGTATGACCTCAAAACCTCCGTGTTAGATGGGAATCCCGTTTATAGATAGGAATAGAGGTTTGGAAAAGTCATTTTGTCTAGATAGGTTCTTATGCCATGTTTATTACCAAAGTATCTCTGAACCTTCCCGTAGCGTATTAAGACACATGACTCAAATCACCTGAGGTGTATTCCCTTCACCTCCAATGAACTGCAAATTGGAACAAATTTTCTGAAATTAACAAAAAAAGATGGGCTGAAACTAGTAATTAGCTTAGAAGTAAAGTACACAAGGGCAGCAATGTTTAGAAATAAGCCCTGGAAGAGGGGAATGGGAATAAAAATTCTTTGAACAATTATATCAAATATGCTGTTGGCTTCCTGTAGCAGAAGCTTGTGCAACGAGCTGTTATTTCAATCATATGTTTGGAGAGTATCTGTTTTTAAGGGTTCTTTTTAAATATCTTTGCTGGTATGTGTTAGTGCTACAAGAAAGCAAGGTCAAGGAACATACCTTACATGTGAAGCAGAAGCTGCTGTGGTTTGGGATGCTGCAGGATTTCATTCAGCAGCCTAAGACTGGCTCTGAGAGACCTCTATCCACTGCAGAGATGAGTGTAGACGCTGACCATAAAGTAACACCCTGGATTTTCAGGTGATCCTTTAGAGCAGTGGCTTTAGAGCAGTGGTTCAGGTGATCCTTTAGAGCAGTGGTTTTCACTTAATCACTTAAATTAATCTTAATTGATTAATTTAGCTAATTAAGTGCGAGGCTGCCCATTTTCTGCCCCACCGCTAGGAGGCATTATCTGCGGCTCCTTTTCCCCCCCTACACCGCAGCCTAAGCCTCGCAGATGATAACGATGTGGTTTGATCTGGGGCCTTGTAATTTGGCCCTCCCCTTGTCCTCCTGGGCTTTCCACAGCCCTATCTCGCTCTGTCACTCTGCGCCTTCCTGGCGCTTGGGCTCTCCGCAGGCCTGTGTGGCACTGCGCCGTGGTTTATGTGCCCCTTCCGGGCAGCTGACCAGATGCAGGTGTGGCCAATTCCCTCCTTAACCGATTGTCCCAGCAACCAGCACCTGGGTTCCTGCCTCTGCTCTGAGAGTAGCAGACACCTTAGTGTCCTGCTACATACCTTCCTCCTTAAGGCCCTCACTCACCCGGGTGGGTCCTCACGTTTGCGGGTACCGCCTTGATCCTGGGCTTCTCTGGGCCTTTCTTTGGTCACCCAGTAACTCAGGAGGCGCCTCCTACTCACCTTTTCCCCAAGGTCACACCAGATGGGATTTGCTAGGAGTTACCCTGGCAGGTAATCCCCCTCACATTAGCCAGCCTTGGTAGGGTGCCACTTAGGCCTGTCTTTTCTGCTATGATGGGGCTCCGCCAGTCGCTGTGGGATTCGCATATGATACCTTTCTCTAGCATCATTGCAATCTCCGTTTTTATCTGGCTTTGAAGTCACTAGGGAATCTGTCTCCAGTTCTCACGGATCACCTGGCCCGGAGGAGTCTTTATCTGGTGTACCACACCCTGAGCTTTCCCAGGGGTTCCCTGGGACACCTCTCTATACTCCCTGACTAGCTCGGCAGCCTGTCTTCTCTGTTCTTCTGACAGTCGCGGGGCCAGTTCTACATCACCTGGGCCACTTCCCTCTGTTAACGCGAGTCCCAATTCTAATTCCTCAGGATGAGGGGCTAAGTACATACACTCCTGGTCTTCCCACTTCTTCAACATATTAACATGGTATACCTGCTTCTTCTTCTGCTTATCTGTCTGATACACTTCAGAGTACATGGGCTCCACTTGGCGCGTGACTTCATAGGGTCCCTGCCACCGGGCAAGTGACTTACTCTCACTGGCTGGCAACAGAACCAACACGCAGTCCCCCACATCAAACTTCCTTTCCCAGGCGCCTCAGTTATAATGTTTCACTTATCACTGCTGGGCTTCTCTCAGATTTCCTAAAACCTCTTTCCGAGCTGCTTCCAGGTGTTCCTGCAGTTGGATCACGTATCGGATCATGTTTTGGTCTTTACTCTGCTGTTCTTCCCAACTCTCTTTAATCAGATACAGGATTCCTCTTGGTTGCCGGCCGTATAATAATTCAAAGGGTGAAAACCCTGTTGAGGCCTGGGGTACCTCTCTTACAGCAAACAACAAAGGTGGTATCATTTTATCCCAATTCTGAGGACTCTTGACCATAAACTTCTTTAGCACCTGTTTCAGTGTCTGGTCAAAACATTCCACGAGCCCGTCTGTTTGGGGATGATACACGGCTGTCTTCAGGTATATAATCCCCAAAGCTTTACTCACTCCCTCGAATACGTGTTATGTAAAATCCATTCCCTGGTCAGTCAGTAGTTCTCTAGGGAGTCCTACTTGGGAGAACGTCTTCAAAAGTTCATTTGCCACCTTCGATGCGGACACGGTCTGGATCGGCACAGCTTCCAGGTACCTAGTTGCATAATCTGGTAAAACTAGTATGTACCGGTTCCCAGTGCTACTTCGGGGAAGTGGCCCCATGATGTCCACAGCCACCCTCTCAAAGGGAACCTCTACCAGAGGCATCAGGATTAAAGGAGCCTTTGGGGGGTGCCTTGGGTTCACTTTTTGGCACTTGGGACATGAAGCGCAATACCTCGCCACTTCCCGCAACAGTCCTGGCCAAAAAAACCTTGCTCGAATGCTGGCTTCAGTTTTGTCCCAGCTCAAATGTCCACCCATAGGGAGCTCATGAGCCACATTTAATAAGGCCCATCGATATCACCGAGGTACCAACAACTGTACGACCTCCCCTCCTTCTGGCTTCCCTTGCTCAATTCAGTATAGGAGGTCATTTCTTACCTCGAACCTCGGGGTTGTCTTCATCAGCTCTGGTCTCAATACCTTGCCATTTCGTTGGGCTAGGTGTTCTTGCAGTGCATACCAAAAATCTGCCTCCCGACTCTGCTCCAACTGGAAATGTTTGTCTTCCCACAAATGTGCAACATCCACCCCTTGTTCAGCCTCCCTGGCTCTTGGGCTCTCCACAGCCCTGTCTGGCACTGTGCCTTCACTGGCGCTCGCTGCCCCCTCTCTCTGGGGCTGGGATCTGCCGTGCGTCCCGTGTGAGGCCTCCTCCAACCCCTAATAGCCTCTCCCAAACCACCAGTCAAAAAGCAACAAACACAAAGCCCCTAGGCTATAACAATAATCCAAGCTGCTCGGCTAAAACATCATTCAATACCCACCAGGGAATACTCCATCCCATAACAGCAACAGGAGCTGCTTGTGCAGTCAGGCCTCTTTTCTTTTCCCCACGGGCAGAGCTTCCTTCCCCTTGGCTGCCAGCAGGGAACTGCCCTCCTGGCCTCAGACCTGGGGTTGATGTAGGAGCCAGGCCCTGCCCCTTCCGGTCAGCTGACCAGGTGTAGGTGCAGCCAATTCCCTCCTTAACCAATTGTCCCAGCAACTGGCACCTGGGTTCCTGCCTCTGCTCTGAGAGTAGCAGGCACCTTAGTGTCCTGCTACACACATGAATCCACATCTGCTGACTATTCACCTGCTTGTAGAGAAGTGAATCTGTGCAGGCCCTAATGGTGTCGGTGCTGTTTCCCCACTACAACGTAACTTCTGAAGGAACTAGGAGTACAACCCATGTTTCTGATATAGCAGAACAAAGACTTACCCACACACAGACCTAGCCATAACCATCCCAAAGTGGAACAAATCACACTCCAAAGGTAGTCATCAATGGCTCAATATCAGTGAGATGACAAGTAAAGTGGGATTCCTCAAGGGTCTGTCTTGGATCCACTATTATTCAATATCTTCATTAATGATAGAATAGATTGAACTGAATGTATATTTAGTATATCTACAGATAACAATAAGGAGGGAGGGGAAACAGACAGGTGAGACTCAATCAGGATTTGATTCAAGATGGCCTGGTCAATTGGAAAAATGGTTTAAAATAAACTGCATGAAATTCAGTAAGGAAAACTGCAAATAAAAGAGCAATCAAACACAAAGATGCAAAATGGATGCGACTGACCAGGCTACAGTTCTGCAGAAAAGGACCCAGGATTATAGAGACCTGTAAGCTGAATATGAGCCAATGAGTAAATATTGTTGCAATTAAAATCTTATAGCATTCTGGGATGTATTAACAAGAATATTATATGCAAGTCACAGAAAGTGATTCTTTTACTTTATTCAGCACTGATGAGACCACACCTGTTTTGATCACAGTGCTTTGAGAAAGATATTAAAAAATTGGAGGAAGTCCACAAGAAACAAACAGAAATGATTAGAGATCTAGAAACATGACATTTGAGGAAAGGTTTGAAAAATGAGGATGACAGTTTGGGAAAGAGAAGACTGAAGGGGAATCTGATATTTTAAAAGGGCTGTTATAAAAATTGCTGTTTGCACCCAAAGGGATCAGGGCAAGAAGTAATACTCTTTAGGTTAAATAATGAGGGTGTAAGCAGGTGCTGAAAGCCAGCTGCAGGTAGCAGCAGCTGACTTTGTGGGCAGAAGGTTGGGAGCAATGATGATAAATGAGGGTGGAGCCACAAAAAAGGTTAAGACTTCCAGAAGCAGAGTGCAAGGTGAGAGAAGAGAGGCGGCTGTCCTGCTCAGGAAGAGGCCCTGAGCCTGGTTTGCCCCTCTCAAGGTCTGAGGAAAGACGGCAGGGTTTGGTTTGGTTTTCACACTTGCTTGTTTCATTTGCTGCACGGACAAGGCTGTCTCATGTAAAATAAACTGGTTGGGAACCCCGAACACATTGCTGGCTGGCCTGGATGAGGGTGCTGCAGGAGTGACTGGCATACAGATACCTTTCTCACTAGGAACGTGGTTAGGCACTGGAGAGACTGTTATTACAAGTTTAAATACAGATTAGATAAACATTTGTCTGGGACAGTTTAGACGGAAACAATCCTGCTTTGAGCAGGGGGTTGAACTAGATGACGGCCTGAGGTCCTTCCATCCATATTTTTCCTTGATATCATTATAAAATTCCAAGCTTTCAGTATGTGCCTGGGTTTGGTGCCTATTAAATGGAGTTTCTGTATTCAGAGAACTTTGTTAGTACAAAGCATCATAAATGAACTGGATTCAGGACAAGCTACAGTAGCCATGGCACTCTAATACAATGAAGGGAATCGCGATTCTTAGCTCTAGAAGAATGAGTGTTATGGTATCCCTCTGAACATTAATTTTTCTCAAGTTCTTTTTAGAGAGTCACAAATTAGAAAGTTTTCCCTCTTGCGAATTGTATGCTATGCTTCTCTTTGAAATGTGCATGGAAGATTTTATAACAGTATGGCCTCTAAGAAAATTCTGGGTTCACAAAATTCAGTTGCCAGTGTACAGAGAGGAAATTTGAGATAAAAGGCAGCTATTTACTTACTTGAGTGCAGAATATGTAAATCCTTTCAAGCCATCTTTGCACCTGAAACACAAAAAAGATACTTTGTTTTGTTTTGCAGGCAACATCAAAAAAACCCAACTCATAGTTTAAATACTGGCATAAAAATTCCCTAAAAGGACAACAATTCCCCAGGAGTGGAAAATAATGATGGTGTAACAAATATGGTAATAAAATATTAATATGTGTACTGTGGGCCTTGGAACTTCTTGGAACCTGAATCTGGAAGCCAGATACCCTTGTTTCAAAGTCTCCTTTAGCAAGAGCTTTTAAAGCAAAAAGATAGTTTTCTTTTTTGTTTGTGAGCTTAATACTGACCAAGATCTATAGCAGAAATGACGTGAAATCATGGGTGGTCAAAGATTTGTTATTTCATTAAATAACTATCATAATCCTGACATAGGGCAAGCTTACTAAAAGGGATGACAAGTGTTGAGAAGTGCTCTGGACACCATTTTTTCTTAAAAACATGGCAATGAATTTTCCAAAAGAGTTATCTGATTTGCAGTGCAGCATCCTTCCTCACATGGGGCTGAATCCTGTGATCCATATTTTGGGGGAAAAAACACCTAGCAAAAGGTACGCCAGGCCAATTATGTGGTAGCTGAGCCTGAATATAAAGCTCTTTATGTGTAAATATTAAAACTGATTGGGGCACAACACACAACTTGACTCTAGCTCTTTAACTGGCAGCTGGAATTGTAGGATTTAGGATTTAGGCATTTTTCTGCAGTGGGCATGTGACTGCAATTGGAGCCTGCAGCTGCTATGGATTCTTCCTGGAAGACTTCTCAGCGTACCAGGGTAATGCTGATTGGGAAGCAAAGAGCTGTTCTGTTTGCTTTTTTTTTTTCTTTTTACAGGAATGTAAGTCAGAGGGAAATGGATTGTGGTGAAAATGCGCTGCTCACAAAACACTTGGAACATAAAATATTATCACATTTATTTTGTCCTCTAAAGAACACAGCATGCACTAACAAGAGAAAATCCTGCCCTAATGGTAGCTGCCAAAGAGAATAGCTACGGTTAAAGACTGTGGTTGTGCCATGATACCAACACAGACCAAACTGCCTCAAGAGACTCTAGAAGCACCTTCCAGGGAATATTTTACTGTTATTTCCTAAACAGGGTTTTACTAAATCTAGTGGCTGCTACAGACTTGCCCCCACAGACTCTCTATTGCTGTCCTGATAATATGTACTAAAGAGGTAGAAGAGCTTCCTTGTGCATCTTCCCCCTTCATTTAAGTGAGTGTAAACATAAGACAACTTGTCCCAAAACTTCTGGACATATTATGCTGAAGAAAGGAGGTCTCAAATTGACAAAGTCCAAAGAGCTGGCAGCCTAAGGCCCACGTGCTCTTAGTGAGAGATGACAACATATTAAGTTCCCTTGGGAATTGCTTCACCAGGGTAAGACATCAAACACACATGTTTAAAGGGATTTAATCTTGACACCATGTGCATAGTTCCAGTTAAAGATCAAGCACAGTTATACAGCGTCAGGGAAGTAAACCTAAAAATAATTACCCTTCTAAAAACTGCTGTCCCTTAAAATATATATCCTATTTGGTATTTGAAACAGAACTGTAGGTATTCATGACACCTTGCAAAATATAAGAAGTAACATTAATAATAATACTTTAAGTTTATATAGGGGCTTTTAAGTGAATAGTCAACAATATTTCTCGGATGCAGACAACACACCTGTTGCATACATCTGCTAAGAATTTCAATACTGGTTTTACAGAAAGGTAAACTGAGACATAAAAAGTATTCATAAAGGCCAGATTCATAAAGGTATTTAGGTGCTTAACGCATTTCTAGGTGACCTCACCATTGAAATCTATTGTATGGAGTTACCGACACCTAAATACGAGGTCTAAATGGTTTGTACAAAAAGTCCGACAGCAAGTCATTACCTGGGAAGTTTGACACCACCTCCTCTAACACATCCTACTCCCGTATCAGAAGTTAGGCCCTGAACCTACAACTGATGGCATGCACGGAGACTGTTTTGCCTAACTTCAAGGTAGGCTACCTACATCTGGGGCTATTTCTCTTATTAGTCACATTGGGTCATTTTTGTATTCAATACATTTTCATGCAATCTTATCTTCAATCACTCCAACATAAAGTGCAGCTTCAGTTTGCAAATACTGCAAACAACGATTATATTATCATACCAGTAGATGTCCCTAACCAACCGTTCTTCAAAGCACAGCAGCCCTCCTGGTACAATTCTTGACAGACATTGCTTTACTATCCATTTTCTTTAACACTTTAACACCTTATGCTTCACTCAAACTCAGTGGCTGGGGCTGATACCCCACTCATCCATCCCAAATACTGCTACTACCTATCCTTATTGATCACTTCTAATACCTTTCACCTTTCTTCCACAAGGGAACTGTAGACTTAATGTTTTTTCCTTATAAAGTATATTAAGTACTATGAAAGCCTTCAAATTAAATTAGCCTGGAGACTTAAGTCCTCTTATTTATTTAACAGTTACACAGCATGAGTAGCAGTAAAAGAAACTTTTCCACACTGCCCTGTCAATGTGCCCCCCTGGTTGTGCCAGGACCAATTTAGGGTGTCGCAGTAAGACCTGTTGCCATTCCCTAAGACTGCTGAAGGAGGCACAAATTGGTGCCTGCTACATATGGTAGAATTCATGATGTGAACACCCAACCATCATGAATCACACTGAGGCTACCAACACAACCCACTCAATAGCCACAACTGTATAATAATAGCTTTCATAACTTTTTGTCATTGAGCCAGAAGTGGAAGATTCCCTAATTCCATCAATGACACTTAAATCATTCAAGCCTCCAAACCAGAATGATACATTAGAATTCCCCGTTTCACTCTTGAGATGTGGAGAAAAATGTCTGCATTTTTTGCTTCAAGACTAAGTCTTTGAAAACAGTAAAACTCATTTTAAAAATCAGGAACACAACCTGAACAATGCCTTCTATTTCATAGGTTGGGTCGGCATGAATTACCAATTGGCAGACTATGAACATGCCGTATACCAGTTGCATTATCTCTTCCTCCCGCTATTGCAATACTGAAAGTCACTGGGCCGTATTTTCAAGTCCAAGCCTGGTAGAACTGAGGGCATAAAGAGTATGTAGTCTGGTTGCAACCAGCCAGCCAAAAATCCTACCACTGGAGGGAGTTATCAGCTAGTTCCTACACCACCTTCCCACTTCCGGTACTGAGGTCTGGCAAGAGAAGGAAATGGTGGGGCTTCAACAAGCTCTAATTTACAACTGGATCAGGGTGAGGCTCAGAGCTGGAACAGCAAAAGAACTGAGTCATAACCAGCTCCATGGGCCCCCCAACTTCCTGTGCCAAGCAGATATTGCCAGAGGAGAGAATCTGGCACATTTTACCCAGAACAAAAAAAAAGAAAAATGTAACAAGGCTATACACGTACACTCGCGGAAAGGGTGCCACACTTGTGGAAACTCCTGCTACAACCTAGAACGCTTCCCTGTGTAAAAGTAGAATTCAACCAGGATGGACAGTCAAGCCTCCACCCCAGTCTGATTAATGTGTGCACATGTGTTTGTGTGCGTGCAAACCTAATCTTCTATTATCACGCGGGGCAGGCAAGAGGTCTCCTTACTAATTTTTAAGGCTAAATGCCAGCAATTATGTTTTCAATTTTCTTAATTATATTTTTACTAAAAAAACTGGTATATTCTGTGCGACTGAATGATATGCTCTGTGCAAGAAATCTGCTGGAGAAATAAATGTAATCATTGTAGCTCTACTCACAGCACTCAGAAGAAGAATTAGCTCATAGCAACACATGCCACATTTAATGAAAATCACAATTTTGCTTATGTTCCTTCAGGGCAAAAGTAAATTAAAAAATTCAACTTTTCCCATATAGAATTTTTATTATGGCTGTGTGCTTGGGGAATTCAGTGCACACTTGCATATTAAATCAGCATATCCAGCCCATTAGGATGGAGAAGAAAACTAGTTAAGGCATACTGTTTTTGCAAGACAGATGCACCATGGTAATAATAATTCATAACAAAATATGCTTAAGAAAGTTTAAAACAAAGGTCCTAAAAACCATATGTAAAACCAACTATTCCACTGGCCAGGATAGAAAATTCCCAGGTTCTCACCCAATGGAGTTACAACCCTAAATCTGATCTGCTGCAATTTAAAGCAGTAAAGCAGTTGTCTACTCTTCATTGTGAATTGCACTGTACTATCAATCAACTTTCTCTTCATATATTTTAAAGCAGCTCATACGCTGTCTTTTGCTTCTGTTCTAACCTTTGTTTCTTTTGGTCATTTTCCCGAGTTGCCTTCAGTCACCCCATGTTTAGTTTTCTCCTTTTCTCTACCTCCAGCCACTTACATCTCCTCACACTTCTTTTGCTTATATCCACTTCCTTTTCTTACCCGCTTCGGCTATGTCCAGATGTGCAGGCACGTGGAGTTTGCAGTGCCACAAGCTGCATATGTGAAATGTTAAAACATGTCCCATGCTGCAAATTTGCAGCACTGGGGCAAAATTTGCTACTGGCATTTTACTGTAGTAAAAAAAAAGTGCAGGTAAAAAAGGGGCACTGAGAATGCAAAAATAGCATGTGCCAGAACAAACGGAGGATTTGTCCTCCGGTGAGATGCTCTGGCTGCTGGCTAGAGTGTCTCTACTGCTCCATTTGTGCCCCTGCTGCTCCAGTTTACCCAAAGTGGCACAATGTGTCCTGCAACAAAGCACATGTGAAGGGATGTGCACTAAGGCAAAGTAGAGGCACAAATTTGTGTCACTATTTTTTGTACCACTGCAAGCACACACCCCGGCATGTCTGGATACGGCTATACTATCTTTTGTCTTTCCTTCCATTTTTCTTACTCTTCTACCCACCTGCTCACACTTTTCTTGCTCATGAGAATCAAATTGATTTTAATTAGAGAACAGAAAGGGTAAATTTTAAAATTAACAACTCCAAATGAAAACGGTTTTAGATGTGTCATAAAGC
Source organism: Crocodylus siamensis (assembly GCF_052110815.1). NCBI lineage: Eukaryota > Metazoa > Chordata > Crocodylia > Crocodylidae > Crocodylus > Crocodylus siamensis. The sequence continues at coordinate 405,682,217 of NC_143395.1, forward strand.
ATTTGAAATCAAGTGGATATAATGAGTTTTAGGGACACCTGCATAACGATTGTGACCCAGAGAGGGAAAGGTATTATTAATTTAAATTCTGTTGTAAATCATATGAGAACAGCTTGCTTGTTTGCTGGCTCTGAAACACAGAATTGAAATTGAACAATAACTTTGCTATAAAATCTGAGAAAAACATGTTACTTTATGGGATTAAATGACTTCTCAAGATCCTACATTTCGAGACAGTAAGATCTTTCCCAGTAGACTGTTTGTGCAAATCAAAAAAAAAAAAGTTATTTCAAATTAAATATTTGAGATGCCAGAACAAAGGAGCAGCTGACCTCTCTTTCTGGTCTCCCAGTAAGGCCTGAAGAAATAAAGAAAGCTGAGACCCAAGCAAACTCTCAGTAAAAACTATTTTTGATGCTTTTCACACTGGCTTAGCAGGCCTTTTAGCCATTGAAGTAGAAGACATGATAGTATTTCTAACAATGGGTTGTCATTAAGCTGCCTTCAGTCTGTATGGATCCTTCACCAAAACCAAATCTTTCAGTGATCTGAACAGGTGTCAAATTCTTAGATAAATCAAAAGTCACTGCTAGGTGACCTCACTAACTTAGAGGACATTACTACATACAACAGCATCAATCAGATAAGAATCTGACTCTCTAGTCTTACTGACAGACATTGAGAAACTGGAATCTGAACTTTCAAATAAAATTTTTGGGGCAAGGAAACATTCCGGTTTGAACCTAGGTACCACAACCCACATTTGTGAGCTACATCCTGAATGGTGTCCATGAGGTTGTGCAGGACCGGGTTAGAGAGCTTCTGGAGGGGCTGGACATGTTCAAGTCAGCACGTCCAGATGCTCTCCACCCCAGGGTGTTGAGCTCCCCAGGGAGCTAGCTGGGGTTATTGCAGGGGCCTTGGCACGGCTTTACGAGCGCTCGTGGTGCTCCGGCCAGCTGCTAGATGACTGGAAGATAGCTAACGTGGTCCCAGAAGTGGGCTGACAGAAACAGGATGTGTTTCAATATTGACAAGTGCAGGGTGCTGCACTTGGGCAGCAGAAACCAGCAGCACACTTATAGAATGGGAAACTCCCTTCTTGAGAGCACAGAGGCGGAAAGGGATCTTGGAGTCATTATTGACTCCAAGATGAACATGGGCCGACAATGCGAGGTCATGGTTGACAGGGCTAACCGGACCTTGTTGTGCATCCACAGGCGCATCTCAAGTAGAGCCAGGGAGGTGATCCTCCCCCTCTATTCAACGCTGGTCAGGCCACAGCTGGAGTACTGCGTCCAGTTCTGTGCACCCCATTTCAGGGGGGATGTGGACAACACTGAAATGGTCCAGAGGAGGGCCGCCCGCATGATCCGGGGACTACAGGGCAGACCCTACATTGAAAGACTGCGGGACCTGAACCTGTTCAGCCTTCACAAGAGAAGGCTGAGGTGGGACCTGGTGACAGTCTATAAACTCACTAGGGGGAACCAGATGGGTTTAGGGGAGACAAGGAACAATGGACACAAGTTATTAGAGAGTAGATTTAGATTAGACATCCGCAAGAACTAATTCACAGTTAGGGCAGCTAGGAGCTGGAAACAACTTCCTAGGGAAGTGGTGCTGGCTCCTACCCTGGGGATCTTTAAGAAGAGGCTTGATGACTACCTGGCTGGACTCATTTGAGTCCAGTCTTTTCTCCCGCCCAGGTGGGGGGGTCGGACTTGAAGATCTACAAGGTCCCTTCCGACCCTACTTCTATGATTCTATGAATATACAGCAGTATATTTTGAAGACCCACTTCCAAACATGGTCCAAGAAGCCAAAACAGGCAATGTGCCATTTGGGGCTAAAAAAAGTTAAGTTTTTTGTGACCGCAGAGCCGCTGGCCATTATCTTTGAAAACTCGTGGTGATCAGGAGAGGTCCTGGTCGATTGGAAAAAGGAAGTATAGTGCCTATCCTTAAGAAATGGAAGAAGGAGGGTTCAAAGTACTACAGACCAGTCAGCCTCACTTCAGTCCCTGAAAAAATCATGGAATCGGTCCTCAAAGAATCCATTTCTAAGCACTTGGAGGAGATAAAACTGATCAGGAACAGTCAGCATGGATTCATCAAAGGTAAGTCATGCCTGACCAACCTGACAACCTTCTCTGATGAAATGAATGGCTCTGTGGATGTGGGGAAAGCAGTGTCCATGATATACCCTGACTTCAGCAAGGTTTTTGACACCGTCTCCCACAGCATTCTTGCAAGCGAGTTGAAGAAGTATAACTTGGATAAATGGACTGTAAGATGGACAGAAAGCTGGTTGGATCATGGGGCTCACCAGGTAGTGATCAATGGTTTGAGGTCTAGCTGGCAGCTGGTATCAAGTGGAGTGCCTCAGGGGTTGGTCCTGGGGCTGGTTTTGTTTAATATCTTCATTAATGATCTGGAAGATAGGATGGATTGCACCTACAGCAAGTTTGCAAGTGACACCAAGCAAGGGGAGTAGTAGTAGATATACTGGAGAGTAGGGTTAGGATTCAGAGTGACCTTGACAAATTGGAGAACTGGTCCAAAAGAAATCTCATGAGATTCAACAAGGACAAGTGAAAATTCCTGCACGTAGGACGGAAGAATCTCATTCACCACTACAGGCTTGGGAACAATTGGCTAAGCAGGAGCTCTTCAGAAAAGGACCTCTGGGTTAGTGGACAATAAGATGGATATGAGCCAACAGTGTGTCCTTGTTGCCAAGAAGGCTAACAGAATACTGGGCTGCATTAGTAGGAGCATTGCCAGCAGATCAAGGAAAGTAATTATTCTGCTCTATTCTGCACTGGTGAGGCCACACCTGGAGTAGTGTGTCCAAATTTTGGCTCCCCACTATAAAAAGGATCTGGACAAGTTGGAGAGAGTACAGCAGAGGACACTCAAAATGGTGAGGGGACTGGGGGACATAACTTATGAGTAGAGGCTGAGGGACCTCTTAAGCTGCAAAAGAGAAGACTGAGTGAGGATGTGATAGTAGTCTTTAACTACTTGCAGGGTAGTCCCAAAGAGGATGGACCTGGACTGTTCTCAGTGGTGGCAGACAACAGAACAAGGAGCAATAGTCTCAAGTTGCAGCAAAGGAAGTTTAGGTTAGATATTGGGGAAAAACTCTCTCACTAGGAGGATGGTAAAGCACTGGAACAGGTTACCCAGAGAGGTGGTAGAATCTCCATCCTTGAGGTTTTTAGGCCTGGCTCAACAAAACCCTGGCTGGAATGATCTAGTTGGGGCTGGTTCTGCTTTGAGTAGGGGCTTGGACTAGATGACTTCATGAGGTCTCTTCCAACCCTAATTTTCTATGTTTCTATGGGCACCTGTACACACCATGGGGTTTAATCCTCATTAAATTAAATAGGTTTATAAAATTTAAACCTGTTTATTTTGTCGCACTAAAATTTTGCACACACTAGGCTTTTGAACGAATTAAGCCCAGTCCTTGGCCAGCACTGCAGGAGACCGGAACAATCTAGCACTGCTTCCCCAGCCTGGGGCCCTCCACCCCATGCCTTGCCACACAGCTGTGGGAGCATGGAGCATAAACGGCATAAAAAAAAGCGGAAGCAATTCAAAAGCAGAAGCAATTTGAAGGGGTGAACTACAAAACAGTCACATCTCCATCTGGTGGACAAAGAGGTTCATTACACATCTTTGAGTGCCTGTGTTTTTGCACACAACAAATCCATGAATGCAACGTGTTAATTTGCGGCTAGCCAAACTAAACTATGCCTAAGGAGTTTTACTTTAATGCATCAGAAAGGCTTTTAAAGTATCTGGAAAACCTGCTTATGCAAACAGTCATACCAGTTCATTGCAAGAAAGAGCCAAAAACATGGCATGTACAAAGGCCCTATGATTCTAGTTGATAGGCTTTTAATTACACTTATCTCCCAAACTGGCCATAATGTTCAGGTATCATCTATCAGCTGTGATCTTCAAATTATACCAGATGTGGATCCTTTAGCTTACTTCAGCTATCTAGGTAGTTTTGAAGGGAAATTCTAGTATGATCCATTTTTCTATCATCACTTCGGCCTTGTCTATAATGCTAATAAAGTTTCTAATTGCCCACACTTTTCACTGCAGAGCTCACATAGCTTTGAAAGAGGGACCTATCACATCCAAATAGCACCTTGCAGAGACATATTATCCAAAAAAAAGAAGTCCATTCCAGATGGTTTTGATCCCACAGAATTTTGTAGGAAGCAGAAAAATAACATCTCTCTTACATGCAAACAACAAACATCATATCAAGGCACTTGGGAATGTCCAAGTGAAAGGAATCCATTCCATTGACCAGCTGCTGGTATCATTAAAAAATGATTCCTAAATAGCAAACCTGAGCCTTCCTTCAAGCTACTCCCTCATATCCTATCTTCTTCCAAGACTGAATAACTCTTTCTTCTTTCAACATTTTTATCTTTAGGAGAAGGCTGTTTACCAGTAGTTGGTGCCTCTGCAGCAGCACTTGGTTGTTGGCCAGCCCCTTGGTGCTGGTGGTGTGAACATCATTTCCTCACTGGCACTACAGAAATTGGTCAAGCAAAGGAATAGGGTCTGGTTTGCATTAACCTTCCTATACTGAGGCCGATATAAGGGTAGGTGTGATAAGTTCTGTGAAGGTGAATTCATAGAATTGCACAGGACAGAACATCAAGCACCTGGAGCTTTCTCTCCTACAGATCCTGTGGACTGTAACAGATCCACCCATAGACTACACAGATCATTCTACAATATGAGGAGGGAAGAATCCAAAACTCTGTAAAGGAATTCTATCCCTTTGTCTGTTCTCAATTTAACATGGGACAGGGTGATCCATTCAAGAAGCTTAGTTGTATAAAGAGAGCATTTTATAAACACACTTAGAATGAAATGTTTTAAAGTGTTGTGGGATCATGACACAAGACCCATGACTCCTATAGAGAAAATCTGTTGGGGCAATTTTATGATGGGGAAGAGATTTATAAACTAATAATTTTTCCCCCCGTGAGTTCTCTCTGTTTTAGACTATGCATTTAGTTCCTCTCTATCCTTGCCTGTGGGTCTTATCTATTCATGCCAATAAAGGAAAAAAATATGAAGGTAATTACCAAAGTTAGTATCAGCAACAATATCTTATTTCCTGCTCTACTTTTTCCATTGAAAACGACATCAATGTCAACAGGGGGCAAACTCTCAAAGGTTTAGCACAAAAGACTGTGCTAAAAATGGTCTTTTTTAGTGTAGTCAGGATATAAATGCAATGCAAGAGCAGGGGAAGTCTTCTGGCTTTTATCTTCGATATATAAAAAATTGAGACATATATGTAGACAATTATGTGGTACAACTGTAGGGTAAATATGTGCATTTTTTCACTATTTGATAGTAATCATTTGAGAGTTCATCATTCTGGAATTCAGAAACCGAGTGCGTTGGTGTGTAAATCAAGAGTGCAAGTATGTATTCCTAAACACATTTTCATTTTGCTTAAATTGTAAGGCTAAATACAGGCAGTCAAAAAGCCTAAGGCTGACTCAATTCAGTCTTTGCACATTAGTCTAAACTCGATAGCTTGAACTGATAAGCTACTGAACAGACATGCACTTTTGATTCGGGAAATATAGCCACATGGCTGAATTGGCCCAGGCTTTGAAAGCTGGTTGGGGAAAAGAATCATAGAATCATAGAAATTAAGGGCTGGAAAGGACCTTGAAAGATTTCATAGATTTCACAGACATTAGGGGTAGAAGAGACCTTGAGAGATCAGAGTCCAGGCCCCTTCCCCAAGGGCAGGAAGTCAGCTAGGGTCAAAGAATCCCAGCAAGATAAGTGTCCAAACGCTTCTTAAAGGAGTCCAGAGTAGGTGCTTGCACCACCTCTGGAAGGAGCCTAGTCCAGGCCTTGGGGGCTCAGACAGTAGAGAAGTTTTGCCTTATATCCAGCTAAAACGGTCCTGGTGGAGTTTGTGACTGTTGGTCCTTGTCATCCCTTGGGGTGCTCTGGTGAACAAATGTTCCCCCAGTTCCTGATGCATACCCCTTATGTACTCATAGGCTGCCACCAGATCACCCCTGAGCCTGTGCTTTTCCAGGCCAAAAAGTTCCATGGCTCTCAGCCTGTCTTCATAAGGCCTGTTGTCCTGCCCTCTGATCATGCACATGGCTCTCCTCTGGACTTTCTCAAGCTTCTCTACATCCTTCCTGAATTGTGGAGCCCAGAATTGGATGCAGTACTCCAGCTGTGGCCTCACCAAGGCCAAGTACAGCGGGAAGATGATATCCTGAGATTTACCTGAGAAGCAGCTATGGATGCAAGCCAGAGTTTGGTTTGCTTTACCAGCTGCAACATCGCATTGGTGGCTCATGTTCGTCTTGTGGTCAATCATGATTTCAGCTTTGGTGCTAGTCAGCATAGGACTGCCAAACCTATAAGCATGCTGCGGGGGGGGGTTTCCCCCAAGGTGGAGTACCTTACATTTGTCAGTATGAAAGTCATCAGGTTTGTATCTGTCCACTTTTTCAGTCTATCCAAGTCAGCCTTGACCATCAGCCTATCCTCTGGTGTAGATGCTCTATCCCCAAGTTTGGTGTCATCGGCAAACTTGGCCAGTGCACTTCTGACACCTGCATCCATGTCGTTGATAAAGATGTTAAATAGAACAGGTCCAAGGATGGAGCCTTGGGGGACACCACTGGTCACAGAGCACCATGATGATTCACTTCCACTGTCCATCACTCTCCAAGTCTGGCCTCAGAGCCAATTCTCCAGTTCAACCCACCTGCCCTGGGCAGGAATACTGCTGAGATCAACTGATCACAGCAAAATGTCTGCTAAGTCTCTTCTTGAAGACTTTTAAGGTTGGGGACTGCACCATCTCCTTGGGAAGTCTATTCCAGACTCTGGTCACCCTTAACAAAAAGAAGTTCTTCCTTGCATCCAACCTGAAACCATACTTTAACAGTTTATGGTCATTACTCTTGTCCTCCCCTGGGGCACCCTAGTGACCAGTTTCTCTCCCAGCTCCTGATATTCACCCCTTAGACACTTATAGATGGACAACAAGTCTCCCCCCAGCCTTCTCTTTCCCAGGCTGAACAGTCCCAGATCCCTTAGTCCTTCCTCATAAGGTTTTTCCTCTGGGCCCTTAATCATTCTTCTGGTCCTGCTCTGGACCCTTTCAAGATTCTCCACGTCTTTTTTGACATGCAGCGCTCAGAACTGGGCACAGTACTCCAGCTGGGGTCTCACCAACGCTGAGTAAAGAGGAAGTATAACTTCCTTTGCCCTGCTTGCAATGCATCAGCTAATGCATCCCAGTATGCTATTAGCTTTGTTGACTACAGTGTCACAGTCGAGGCTCAGGTGTCATGATTTACCACCCCTCAGAAGGAGGGGTACATTTGAAAACTGCACCTAAAATTCTTGCTCCACAAAGCTTAAGGGAGGAGAATAAGATTAAATAAAACACTATGGGACTGCACCATGAAGTTTAATATTTAGCTGGTTAGTTCCATAAGATATTCTCTACACCTCTATCTTTTGAAAACTGACATTGCTTTTCCATCATTCAGTTTTAACTCTTTTCTAAGAAGCTCTGCAAAGGGAAGGTGGCACTACATTTCATAAAAACAAAACTATCCTTTGAAAAATAAGCTGAGAAACAAGAAACCATAAAAGAAACTCAAAGCATTAAGATGTGCCAGCATGAAGCTGCTCTGAGGGCATTAGGGCAGAAGAAAATGATAATTAAACATTATGAAGCATGCCAGAAACATTTCCTTTGTCTGCCTCATTTGTTGAGATTGAAAGTTGGCATTGTTTTAAGAACAATACAAAGCATAATCTATCTGGTACATTGCTAAAAGGAAGCGGTTTCAATATTCTAATTTAAAATTAGCTTTTTAATTCACAAAGTGGCTTGTTAACTATAATCAAGACTAAATTAGCTCTAAAGTCTGAATGCATCTGTAATAGCTCCACAGTTAGGGTTGTGTGTTGATTTGCACTAGAAAGGTATCTAATTCCAAATGGTTACCTTTGCAATGTAAAAGTGGACTAAAGCAATGTGCGTTTGGAATATGAGGCAATTAGATGTTCCGGGCAGATCCCCCCTCTGTACCATGAGAAGGCATTCTCAAGGCTCTAGAGCCACCTTCAATTGCTTCCTTAGAATTAGTAGAAGTTTCTCTCTCTCTCTATATATATATATATATATATTATTGTATGGTAATACTTACTTTTTGCAGTGCAAAATTAGTAGGTTTATATATAAATTCACTGAGCCTTGTGCAGTTTACGGAGGCTCTTGAGAAATTTGAAAAGGAATGCAAATAGCATAACTACCTTCATAAAAGTATCTCTAAAAAGTTCAGGGACTTGATCAATTTTAATTTCCCTTGATATCAAACTCAATTTGATGAGAAAGTCATATAACTGGAAACAGTTTACAATGATTTTATGGACTAAAGATAACAATATAAAAAGAAACATGCTACTGAAAACCAACAAAATAAGGTCCATATGAAAAATTATGTTTTGCTGCAAAGGAAGATGGCTGTTGTTTTCAAGAGGATGCACGCACGCGCACACACGCGCACACACGCGCGCACACACACACACACACTGCAAAGTTTTCTGATGATTAGATATTCTGGTGATGTTAATGCATGGTGTACACCGATACTTAAAGTAAAAGATGTCTGATTTCAGTTTGATCTTAGAGGGCACAAGCGAGTGAACAGTGTCACGATCAGCACTATGACAGCTACAAGTAAGGAAGCCATAACTGAGATTGGACTGCCTAGCAATCATGAGGTCCAGCTGGTGCCAGGGGCCAGGTCTTGGGTGCCTCCGTGATACCTTACGGCACAGCTTCATTTCAAAGAAGCTCCAACAACTTTTGTTCATTATCGTTCATACTTCCCGTATTATGCGAGTCCAGGAAAACTGGCTAGGATTCACGGTCAGTACCAACTGTGGCACTGAAGTCCCCAGGAGATGGTCTCTTCGGTGTCTGGAATCTTACACGTAACACTAGCCAGTTCTTTATGAAACTTGTCTTTAACCTCAGCAGAAGAACAGACTACTGGAGCATAAGCACCCACTGAGGTGACTGTGCTTTCTGATATAAAGGTGGAGCCGAAGGATCCTCTCAAAGCCATTCGATGGATTTTGATCATTTCAAGAAGACTGCTCACGTACATCTTCATGAGTTTTCCCGTGCCAGAAGAATGTGTAGTATTTTTCTCTTAAGAAGCCACCTGAGGCTGGGCGTCTTTTGCAGTGCTGCTATGTCAATGTTCAACTTGTTTAATTCTATATCTATCATGACCGTCATACGAGCATCAGAAATGTTCACAAGACTATCAGTCAGGTCAGTAAACATGGTCTTAAAATTTCACGTTGAAATGTGGAGTATTGGTTTTCTCTTTTTCTTTTGTTCTGGTGAAACGACGCTTCTGATTTTCAAGTTTCTCTTGGCTCCAATCACCCATCGGAGGAGACAAAACATGGCAGAACAGCACCTTACCAGGTGGGGGCCTGCCCAGCTTTAGGCAGGTGATAGCTGATCAGTAAGATACAATAATCTCTCCCACCAGCAGAGGCAACCCGTAGTGTCCCCCTCGTCACCAAACAAGCTGGATTTATAACTCGCAACTGCTGCCTCCTGTGTTGAATCCTCACTTGAAAGATAAAGTGAAGCTGGAGTGATCTCTCCAAGGCACAAAAGCCTGGACACTGAGTTGCCCACACACCAGTGTTCCCTTCTCAGCCTTGCTGATTTAATCCAAAGAAAAGGCAGGTGCCAGCATGTTTGGACCCAGCTTGGCTACAGGAGCCACCAGACCAAAAGACATAAAAACAGGGGCAGACATAAAGAAAACTGGCAAAACTACTGTATTTAGTTGAATCTAAGTTGACCCCGAATTTAAGATAACCCTTCACTAATTAGATTTTATATATGGAAAATGTATAAATTTTCCAGGTACAGAATCTCATTACTGGAGGTACATCTTGAATTCATCCCTCTTCCACTGCTGCAGCAGGGAAAATAGTGGCTATGGGGGGTGGGTCAGGTTGCCCGCTGACCCTTACTACTTCTCTCTGCAGCCTTCTTGCCCCCTGGCTCTGAGCTGTATTGGACAACAAGGGTGAAAAAGGGTGGACGGGTGGTGCAGGAGACTACTGTCCTCAGCCAGACTCAAGGCTGCAGCAGCTGTCTGCCCCCCCTTAAATCTGTATAGGAAAACCTTGCATTTTACCCTTTGGCAAACTGCTGCAAGTTTCAGCACAAGTACTCCATAAACACAGTTTTGAACAGGATTTTTGAACCCCCTTATACATAGTACAAACTATGCATGATATTAATCCAAAGCCTATTTTATCATATAGTTCATTGGACTGGTCCCCAGCACTTCAAGCCATGGTGACCCCACAGCCCAGCACTGCTCAGTATGTGTGAGCACTCCAGATGCACTCCCCAAGGATTCCCCATGCTAATTAGCCTGGGATTTCTTGTCACAAGTCCTGGACTCTCCAAAAATGTATATGTAGATAAGGTATGGGGCTGCTTGGTCCAGTCCCACCCCACAGAAGTCAGGGCCACACCAGTTATATGTGATGGGCCAAGAGAGGGAGTGACAGAGCTTCTCATTTACATAGGTAGTTCGTGATGTTCGCCAGACATTTAAGACTAGTGAAGAAACAGGAATCATTGCAAATGAGAAAGAAAAGTACTCCTCAGCTGTAGGAGTGAAGAGGAAGTTGAAATGTATTCAGTGTTCACTAGGAGTTGAAAAAGAGTTGGCACTGAGAAGGACCAAACAGCATGGGTGCTACGTCTTATTTAGATGGGCTTCATTAACCTAGCCTTGTGGCAGGTTCCTATCAGTATGTTTGCCCAATATGAGCCAGACATTTTACGGTCATGCTAAATGTTGGCTCATCTTATATTTGAATAAATATAGTACTTCTATGTAGAAAAGGATCTGATAATTGTAAAGTACAAACGATCGCATGTGCTGCACTTATATTCATAATTTTATCTCACCATCTCTCAACCAAACCACACTATATAGTAGAACTTGGGGCACAATTCTACAGTGTATCAGACTGGATTAGGAGACTCTAAACCTTATTGCTTTTACAGGAGAATATAAGATGCTCCTCTTCAGAATGGGGGCTGGTGGTAGAAACTGTTGCAATAACTGTAGAAGAACGCTTGGGATAGCAGAGATAAATGCTAAATACTAGTAATATTTAAGATGGACAAATACAGAGGATAACAACTGTGTAACCATACAATATGAGTTTTACTCTAAATTCGTAGCACCATAAGCCATAGTGATTTATATACCAGGAAAAGACACTACTATCCTATCAAAAGAGTACAGTGGATTTAGAGCAAGATTTGGGGACACAGACAGGTGTTTATTTCCAGATAGAAAAATTTCAGAGCAACCTCTAGGAAAATATCTTGGGTTCCAACTTCTTGGATGGAGAGTTCTCTAACTAGGAGGCAGCAGAGGGCTGCACCCTGAGCCACCCCTGCCTTAAAGGGAGTCTATTCATTGACCACCTACTGTATTCCCTGCATGCAAAGGAGGCAGGCTATAAATAGTCCCCAGCTTTCAAACTGCTGTGTCCATCCAAGCTAGGTGTCTTGGGCAGCCATTTAAAAGCAGGTTCTACAGCAGAGGGGAGCACTACAAATAGCATGGGTGGCATGATGCAGCTCTGTGCTACTGAACCCTTGTGCTGGACCAGGCCTTGGCAAGGTGGATCCAGCTCATGGGCCATAGGTTGCTGACCCTTGGCCTAGAACCATAAAACTCTGAACTATGTTGTACTAAGGCTGAACTTACAGGCAACTGGAACTAGTGGGTCACCCCACTACTGGCCCATTTCAAATCTAAGTGTTACATAAATGTGGCTTCTCAACCATAAAGTCTGTAATTTTCCCAATTCTGACTTTTACCAATAAAACATGAGCAAAAAGTTGGATTCAGCAGTTTAACAGAAAATAAAACACTGAAGAATCACAAATGCAAGCTGCAAAAACTATCCTGAAAAGTCTACTGAAAACAATTCCAGTTGATTTATTAAGTCTATAACATGAAATACTTTCCATTAATTAACTGAATTAAACAAAATGGCTGAACAATTTATAAGGACAATCTTCCAATTCCAATTTTTCAGCTGGAAAGTTAAATTGTGTAGATAACTACTGTTTAATTATAAGGGATCAATAAACATATTTATAACTACAGCCCTATTAGGTTCTACTACTATAGAGAAAAGGTAGCAAACAGGACTGCCAATGTTCACAATTTTATTGCGAGTCTTTAGTGTTTGCTTTAAAACCCCAACTTCTGCATGCATTGGTTTACATGAGAATATCAGATTTTACAATAAGAAGAAAAATTATGTTCCAGCCTTCATGGGCACAGAAAAAAAACAAACCAACTAGGAACATGAGACTCGTGTGAATCCTAAAAACTCAGAAACCAGACAGCAAATCAAAAATGCAACATTTATTTTTTTTTACAAAAATCTCCTGACAATTTGTCTGTTTCATGATTTTGGCAGAAAAGGGTTGACTTTGTTTTTTTAACATTTGTAGTTAGAAATTTTGAGCAAAATATCTGCTTTATTCCATTTATTTATAGAGCTATAAAGTAAAATGAAAAGGCACTGATTGCTTTGCATTCTGGAAGAAAGAGTAGAGATTCAATAAAAGATTGGAGGAGGAACAACCCTCGTTTTCCAGACCTGCAAAATAGGATGTTTCTAAAGAGTATTGGAGAGATAAAATGAAAGTATTGTGTTTCCTTACTGCACCCTTGCGTGGAACAGCGAAGTTAAAACAGGCATCTAAGAAAACGCCTATTCTATCCAACAGAGAGAGAAGTTCTCAGGCTGAGAAACATCATTTTAAATAACTGTTACTTTTCCAGCCAAGTCTTGTTGTACGTGCAGTATTCTTTTGTGGTTCTTTAGTATTTTGCCAGAAAAAAACTTGCTAGATATACACTCAGTTATGTGGCTTTCTATTTCTGGCAATGCTGCATTAAAGCATTTCTATGTGCTGGTCAATGGGGCCTTTTGGTAACACACATGCTTAATCCAGTATCTAACAACCAGATCCTCCCCAAAAAGGCCTTTAGGCATCCGAGTAGCATTTTAGGCAAAAATCAAGTACCTATGTCAGTAGTTCTCAACCTTTTTAGAGCCAGGGCACTCCTCCAAAATGTTTTTGAATGTGAAGGCATGCCTGGCTGAGAGCTACTACTGCATTGCCTCAGTTTACCACAGTGGTTTTCAACCAGGGTGCTGCCACATGCACCTGCCTGTATTAGAATTAACTATTAAATCCAAAGCAGACAGGAGAAGAGGCATAACTAATGAGTTTTGTACCCAGAGCAAAACTCTCCTGTGCCCCTGCATGGTGAGGTGGGGAAGGAGGATGGGGTCTTACTTGCCCTGAGTATTCCTGTATTCAGCTCCTCCAGTGAGACAATGTGGTTAGACCTGCAAGGGATGCAGAAAGAGCATGGGCTCCAGCCAGGCCTGGTTTCTGATTTGCCTCCATGGAAGGTGAATGTGGTAGTCCTACCTAGCACCCCAGTTGAGCAGCATGGTCTACAGTAGAGGGGAGCACTGCAGAGGGGAGGAGTAAGCTCTACCCTGATTGAGAACCACTGACCTAAGCTCTAGCAAACAATTTAGAAAAATCTTGCTGATCTGCTAGGGCACCTGAGAATCCATAACTGCCCAAGCTGTTTGCCAAAAATTGATATCATCACTTGAAATTTAGGCTATGCAAGTTATCTGGGGGCCTGAACTAAGGCTTTTTAGGGTTAAAAAAACTGAACATCTTTGCATCTAAATCCTTGGAAGGACCTAATCTGTGAGGTGTATGCAGAACATCTCTCCTGCATACTGAGAGCACTGAGCTAGTACCCGTGCTCAGTCAAGAACACAAGAACATGGCTGAGAGGGGCAGTCACAGCGTTAGCCAAGTAGCTACACGCTTTGCCTAGAAAATGGAAGAACTCAAACTGTGGGGGGTTCAAACTGCCATCCCTCACTTTCCAGGAGGGTATCCCAAGCACCAGGTTACCAAACAGTCTAGGTGAGGAGCACACTACACACGGACTGGTCCACCAGTCAACTAAGACTGCAAGAGTGCTGGGGCCAGAAGCAGCATAAGCAGGAGGTCTGTCTCTGTTCCCAAGAGGTAAGGGCAGTCTTCTGGGTCAGTTCTCTTCTCTGCTGCTGTGCTTTTTTCTGCGGCTGTGTTTTAAAGCCTAATAAAGAGAAACTGGGTTCCAACTTGTGGTAGTGAAGATGGGAACCCAGATCCACCCTCTTTTCCCTCCCAGTCACTGAGAGAAGTGCCCTTACCTCTGGCCTCAGATTTATGCTGATTTATGCTGAATACATGTCATGTAGCTGCTTTCTAACATGCTCAGGGTGCTCCCAGCACCATTACTGGTGTTATGTTTACGGGCTGGCATGTCTTCATAGCAGCACCCCTTACCACTGTCCGACAGGCTGTAGATGTGCTTTAACTTGATGTTTTCTAAAAATATGCTCCAGTTGAAAGAAAAATTAATTCAGGAATGTCCTATGGCTGTGTCAGACATAAGGTCAGAACAGACGATCAAAATAGTCCTTTTTGGCCTTATAATCTAAGACTGCTTTAAAATGAGTTGAACACTAAGGTAACTCTAATTAAAATAATTGCATCTGAATGTGCACATCAAGCCTAACTTTGGACCCACCCCCCCCTTGGTTTTAAAGCGGCCCTCACTCTTTCTTACCTTGGGTAAATTCAAAAAGAGGTTGGACGAACACCTGTCTGGGGTCGTGCCAGTGGTGGGGGGGGTCAGACTAGATGATATACAACTGGTCAGGGGGGATCAGCAGGTATTGGGGGAGTCCCTGTTCCCCCGTGCGCTGCCAGGAGTGACCAGGAATAACGGTCACAAGCTGGCGGAGGGTAGGTTTAGATTAGATATTAGGAGGCGCTACTTCACAGTCAGGGCGGCTAGGGCCTGGAACTGGCTTCCAGGGGAAGTGGTGCAGGCTCCTAGCCTGGTGATTTTTAAAAGGAAGTTAGATGAGCACCTTGCCGGGGTCATCTGACCCCGGTGCTCTTTCCTGCCAAGGCAGGGGGTCGGACTAGATGATCTACCTAGGTCCCTTCCGACTCTAGCTACTATGAAACTATGAAACTATATGTTCAGATCCCTTCTGCCCCCTAACTGCTATGAAACTATGAAAGTGATCAATAATGGTGAGTTCTGCAATTTCAAAAAGAAGAATAAGCTTAATAATAATAAGGCACTGTTACAGGGTAAAGGAAACAAATGGCATTGTGTTGGGGAGTTTTATTTGGGCATCTGAAGAGGGTGAAGACAGGGAAAGTTAAAGATTAAATAGCTGACAGACCAGATAATCACAAACCTCACTAACCTCAGGTCACTAGGTCCCGTTTTAAACCTATGCTCGCTCCCCTCGCCACCTTCCACCTATTTTTAACTGCCATAACATGATACTCAGCGAGATGTAAAACACATGATGCCAAACCACGTGGCATATTGAGTAACCAATTCTGATGCATTAAGTTAAAAACGTAAGCTTGCTTGGCAGGGCAGATACCTGGCACAGACACACAGGAAGTAATGTTATTGAATATTCCTGGACAAATTATCTGACAAATCAAAGGTCTAAAGATAGAGCCAAGATAAGAGCTCTTTTTAGCTCCACAAACAGATCAAACCAAGTCTCTGGAGCTGACTAGGGAAATATATCACTGCTGTCACAGAGAGATAAATGATGGAATATTCTTGGTGACTTGGTTCATCTTCAAGGAAGGCAGTTTGCAGCTTTACACAGCTTGCCTACCATTAAGTGTCATATATCTGTTTTTCCCTAGGGTAGACATTACCATTAAAAGATAAAAATATCATTGAGGATTCCCTAACTTGCAGGTTTTCACAAAAAATATGCATTTAGGTATATTCCAGGAGTGGGCAAAATGCAGCCCATGGGCTGGATTCAATCTGCCAAGTGATTCTGTCCAGCCCTTGGTGGGTCCCTTGGCCCTGCCTGGCCCAGATAAGCAGCCTGGGCCATGGTGTGTGTGGCTGGCCCCACTGCCCCCAGGCATGGAGGTGCCACCTGATGTGAAGCACAGCCCTCCCTGTCCCAGCATGCATTTTCCAGGCACGCTGAAAGGTATAGTCCATGGGGCCGGATGGTGAGGCAACGGGGTGGTGCAATGCAGCACAGCAGCTGAACTCAGCTTCCTGGCACCCCTGCAGCAGCAGCTCCTTCTGGCTGACGCTGCTACTGTCTCCACCAGTTACTGGACCCAGCCCTGTTCCTGGGGTACTTTAGCCCATCCACCCCACACACACTGGAGCCAAGCTTGCCCTGGCCCTTCTTGGGGCAACTCTACGCCAACTCACACACACCCTGGGCTCCCAGCCCTCTGGTTTCCCCCTCATGGGGGCTCCACAGCTCTACCCCTTCACTGGGGTTTCCCTCCCTGGCGGGAGCTCAGGTGGCTGTAGCCATACCTGGCCCCAACTGCTACCCAGTGTTGTGGGGGCTAAGAGTTATTAAGGTGCCCTGACCCACCTCCCACCAGGGTGGTAACTGGTCTGGTATTGTCCTGGAGCCTCCAGCACCACTGGGAGCCCCACCAGGCCACCCACTCCTGGCAGGGTGCAGTTTTAAGTTATGCCCAGGACCAAGAGTCTCCTGCTCCTACGTGAAGATGTTCCATTCAGCAGGTCAGCCAGGCAATGTCAATACCAATCTGCTCTGTTTATACAGGCAGTGAGTGTCTCAAAATGGCCGCCGCAATCAAGCACCTACTGGCTGGTTGACTCGGCCCTTAAAGTGGCAGGCACCAATAGTGCCCTGCCACAGTTACTTTGAGGTTGAGACTTATAAGCAAAGAGATATGATCCCTGTGCATCTCTGTGAGGGACATCCTTGGGCTAGGATCCAGTCTGAAGCATGGCCATGATGAGTTTGTGCTTTTAAAGGAGGTTATGTGATATTGTTGCTTGAATACTACCTTTTCCTCCCTGAGTTTAATTAGGAAGAATAAACCTTGCAAGTTCCTTTGAATCAATTGTAAGGTATTCCAAGACTGGTAGACCAAGATGCTTGAAGGGTTGTAGAAAGCCTTATTGAGCATACTACCAGCAAGATCCATTTGTCTCCACCAAGCAGGAGAGATACTAATCTGATTCCGAGGCAGTGGCCAAGACAGCTTCTATGGGTTCATTATAGTTTAGAGGCCCATGTCCTTCAGGGCAGCTGGCTCAGGCCTGGTTCAGGCAATGACAGCATCCCTAGTATGGCTCTCATATCCCCTGCAAGGCTAGTAGGGGTGTGCAAAGCTATGGTCACTGATATGATTCAGAGAAGATTTGGCCCGATTCAGAAGCCAAAGCACCAAATCCAAATTGAACTGGGAGACAAACCCCCCCCCCCACTCTGAATCGATTCATTGGAAAAGATCTGGAAAAACATTCTGGGATTCAAAAGGCAGTCTTTCAGGGGAACAGAAACTGAGAAGAGTGGGGGGGGGGGCAGGGGAGGAGAAAACTGACATCTGTAGCTGGCCAGTGACTTGATCTTTCCCTAAGTCCTCTTCCAATCAAAGTGCTCTGGGGGAGGGGTGTAGAAACAGCAGATAAGCCTCTGTCTGCAGCCTTTCTGTTCATTTTGTGAGCTGTTTCCAACTGACCTCTGGGAAGGACCCCTGTTAATGGCTACCATCCCTTCTGATTCATCCCACTGTGCCTAAACACACGGTGTCACACGTCATGAGTTTTACTTGTCAGCACCTTGAGGTGCAGTTTCCCAGAAACCCCTGTACCTATCTCCTTGAAACTTAGCATGCCTCATGCCCTCAGAAGGAGCTACCATCTCTTCCATTTTCATCCAAATCTTCAAAAAAATGACAAAGTTATAGGTATTTGAGTGATTCCCATTATAGTCTATGGCCAAAACGCTGAATCAGCGCTAAATCTTTTGAAGCTCATTTGGCTGAATCGATTTGGGACAGTGATCTGAATCTCTAAATCGAATCACTGCTCTCCAAATTGGCCAAATCCAAATCTGAATTGAATACTTCCCTACTCACACAGGCTAAAGACTAGCTCTGATTTTGTCATTCTTCTTTAAAAAGGTAGGCAAGAGCTTCTTACACTTGGAGCAGGTTGGCTCTGATGGTACACTGGAATTTTTGATTAGCCAGACAGGTCTCCAGAACACTTACTTGGAGTCTGACTCAACAGGTGCTACTGCAACTAAGATGCTTTTCCCCTCTGTCACAGCTGTGGCATATGTCTAAGGAAGGCCTTTTGCCATTGTGGTCCTTTATAAGTGCGGGCTAGACCCCATATCTGTTTTAATTTTGTGCCCCTAGCCATCACCGATGGTATTTATCTGTTGGCAATGCTGATGTTTCAACAGTTTATGTCTTGATCTTGCTGTTGGGTGGGTTACCCTTTAAGGTCCTAGGAAGGTATTAGAACCACTACAGTTTTAATGGAAAAGTACATCTAATCTATATACAGGAATGGGAATTTGCCAGGATAAAATTGGGTTCATTGCACTTGCTAAGAGTAATGTGCTGGTAAGAGTACAAGAAGCCCAAGTAGTAGAAGACTTTCATGATGAAATGTTCATTCAGATCTGCTAGAGCTCTCACTGGTAACGTGGGTTTAGTTTCCAAAACTCTACTGGTAAGTACCACAAGCTTTGACTCTCCAGTAAAGGGGACTCTCCATCTCCGCCGTAAAGCTGGCAAGTCAGTCAGCAACACATAAGTCCTTGACTTCACAAAAGCCAACTTTGACAAGCTTAGGACGCTTGTCGGTCAGGCCCTAAGGGACCATGACCCCAGGGAAAGGGGAGTTCAAGAAGAGTGGTTGCTTCTCAAGCCCTAATGTTGTCCCTTCCAGCCCTAATGTCTATGAAATCTATGAAATCTCTTCTCCTACAGGATTTTAAACATACGCCTTCTTTTCTGCACCTGATACCATCTCATAAGCTAGCCCACATGCCATGAGATCAGTTAAATAGGGCTGTTCAATTTGTAATTTAGAATGATCATTTGAATATGGTTCAAAGTTTCAGCAATAAATGCTAAGCCCTTGCAACATTCATTGCTTAGATCATCAATATGATGTACATAATTTTACACTCCTTAAGCAGCAGATATGGCTTCCTGCACCTGCCTCATTTCAAGTGTTTATAACAGTGGGGGGCAACCTTTTTGGCATGCGTGCAACAGCGTAAGGCTTGTAACCTCCCCGACTGCCATTCCAACCCAATTCCACCTCCAAATTTGTTGCTCTGATTTCTATTCCTTGCTCTGCCTGACATGGTGCTCCTTTCTCCCTCCCCAATCACCATACAGAGCCTTCCTATGTCACTTGTCGCATGCCAGCTTTGGATAGGCTAGTCCTGGTTTATAAGATAGCACAGTTCTCAGGTTGTTACTTTTAAAAGGAATTGTTATCGTTTCAGGATGTGTCCTATAGTACAATAAACTGTTGCAACAGTTATACACCAATACACAAATATAAAACTACAGTCACTGGTGCCTTACTGGCATTTAGAGTAATCACTAACATGGACCATTTTCTGGGGGGTGGGAATCATTATTAGGGTTTCGAACAAAAGAAACTGACAGTGGAATTGAAGCTTGTTTACTGGTGAAACTAAGAAGACTTAAGCATTTATGAAATCAGGAGATGTAAAAACACAAGGCAGGCATGGAGATTCACAATAAATATAAGTTCTGGATGCACTGCTGAAGTTATATTTTAAGAATTTTTAAAATACTGTAATCTTTAACAGGCCTTCCTAAGTTCAAGACACTTATGAAATGTGAGTGATAAAAACCTAGAACAATGAAGAGCCCAAGGTTTCAGAAAATGTGAAGAAGCTGTGTTTTGAAATTATGTGTCTCGGTCTACGATATTGAGAATAAGGAAAGGATTCATGGCAAGGATTAGAATGTTACAAATCATATGGGACATATGAATAGGAGTCTGTTTCTCTGCATCAATAGGGGTTTTAATTTCTACATGAGACATTTCAGTTAGGCACATTCTTTTGTGAGACGTTCTCAGGATTTCCAGAGTATTCTGGTTTGATAACATGTAATTATAACTTTGCACATTCATAGTCTGTTTTAAATACTTCTATGTGATTTGTTCAAGTAATCCTTAAGCTAAAACATGCTTTATTATTTGGCCTGTGTTTTATAAAACATGGTATTTGTAAGGGGAAGATCATTAAGTTAAAAAATAAAATAAAATCTCAAACCTTGGTCCTACTACAAGAAATTTAACTCTGAGGTCCTGGAACTTCTTTATGACATACCACCCACCAGGAAAATAGTTTTAAATACTTAAGGGTGTAAGATTTAAGCTATTAATATCTGATCTTAACTACACCTATACTAACACTCTAGATGTTCCCTAAAACCTACACTTCTCAGGAAAAAAACTCATCAAACAGCTGGACTTCAGCGTAGAAACATAAAATGAATTACTTGTGAGTGAATTCCACCGTCAAAAGCTCTAATCAGGCTTCCCTACAAGCAACAAAACAAACAAAACCCAGAAAGCACATTAACATCCTTGGTAACTAGTGTTTGCTAATTGTGCAGCATCAGGAACATTTCAATGGGAAAGCAGAGACTGAATGGAATTGACTGATAAGTCCACTACAGTCACACACTCCAAACAATATTCTTGACCCCTTAGGTCACAACCTTTGCTCTCAAATTACTCACGCCATGGAGACAGACAAGTTTGGTTAAACCCTTGCAATAATTATCTGCTAGGGAATTTAGCTATATGAAATTATATGTACAGCATTGATGGATTATGCAGGCTGGTTCTAATGGAAATGAAAGGAACAACAACTGCTATTTTTGGGGTGGGGTTTTAAGAAGAACTACAAGGTAACCTCAAAAATACTATAAAAAGTAAAAAGTTACACTTTTTCCCTTTTAATAATATTGCTTTTTAGGTTAGTAAACATTTAGATAAACAAAGCATATTAAATAAGTAGGCTTTCACAAACTCATAGGGAATGATGTCACTGTGCTAAAACATACAAGTTTTATTTAAAACCAAAAACAAAGACAACAAACACAGGCACTGACTAATAACTGAACGTGAAAGGCAGTGTGCTAGCAGATAGCATCGTAAACAGGAACATGCCTACAGACGATGATATTTTCCATATTAAGTGTCACGTCAAAAACATGTTCTTATCAAATATAAGGAGAAGTAATTTCCAGTGTTAAGTCAATGCATACTTCATGCCTGATGCATACCCCTTATATACTTATAGGCTGCCACCAAGTTAACCCTGAGACTTTGCTTCTTCAGGCTGAAGACACCCATATCACTCAGCTTCTCCGCATAAGGCCTGTTCTCTTGACCGCTAATCATGCATGTGCCTCTCCTCTGGACTCTCGGAAGCTTTTCCACATACTTTTTCTAAAGTGTGGAGCCCAGAATTGGATGCAGTTCTCCAGCTGCAGCCTCACCAAGGCCGAGTAAAGCGGGAGGATAGCTTCTTGGGTCTTGCTTGAGATACAGTGGTAGATGCAAGCCAGAACTTTATTTGCTTTGCTGGCTGTGACATCGCACTGGTGGTTCACATTCATTTTGTGGTCAATCATGACCCCCCAAGTCTCTTTTGGCCATGGCGCTGGTGACTGTAGCATTGCTGAGCCTATAAGTATGATGTGTTTTTTTTCTTCCGAGGTGGAGTACCTTACATTTTTCCATGTTGAATCCCATCAGGTCTTGATCTGCTCACCTTGCAAGCCCACTCAGGTCAGCCTGAATTGCCAGCCTATTCTCTAGTGTGACCACACTTCCCCATAATTTGGTGTCGTCTGCAAACTTAGCCAGTCCACTTCTGACACATGAATCCAGATAATTTATGAATATATTAAAGAGTACTGGTCTGAGTACTGAGCCCTGGGGGGCACCACTGGTCACCATGTGCCATTCTGATTCGGTTTCATGGACTATCACTCTCAGGGTCTGACCACGGAGCCAGTTCCCCAGCCAGAGGACCGTAAGGTTGTTAAGGCAGTTCATCAATTTTTTTATTGAACTTCTGACCCAGATCCCCTCCAGATTCAAGTTAACTCACAGTCCCCCAGCATCCGAGGATGCTCTGTACTTCTCCCGCAAATCCCCTTTTGCTGGGTGCTAGCCTTGGCCCAAACCGTCTGCTCCGGTAGCCCTCCTCCCCCCACACCCTCGCCTGAGCTTCTGGCCTGGGCCACACTACATGTGGCTTCATTTCCAGAATCAAAAGAGAATGTCTGTTCATTTACTTGTTCAATCTACGCAGGTTAGAATGACCTGTGAAGACTGAATTGATTCAGCCTTGGGCTTTCTGACAGTTTGTACTTAGCCCAAGCATACCATCACTGTGCATTCACTAGGAGCTGTGCTGGAAATGCAATCTAGGTAAATCAGGGTGTGGGGAAGGGAATGGGGGGGAAACGGTGGGGGATGACTAGCAGGTATATGGGATGAGTTGGCAGGATTGGGGCAGGCTGGAAGGTTTGTCAGCAGCATTCTCCATCTGGGGATGCAAGGATCAAGGAGCTGAAAATAGTCCAGTCAGGGTAGGAAGTGATTAGAAAAAGTACAGCCCCGGGGCTAGGGGAAACAGCTGTCCTTTTCTAGCCCCAGGGCTGCATTCTGAACACATACAGCTAGATCACACAAAGGGATAGCCTGATCTATGTAGTTCACTTCCTCAGGTGAACTCAGATCGGGCCAGCCTGATCTAAACTCCCTGAACATACATACATTTCAGCACTTAGATTGACCTGGCCCCACTGCAGGTGTCCATTACAGCAACACTCTTCAGGAATGGGACAGCTGTAGCTGCAGGGGATTGGTAGAATGAGCTGAAAGTTGGAGGCGGTAGGGCATTACTTACATTGCAGCAGCAAAATAACTGTCTAACCTTAGGGTTAGCAAATGTTAACTTGGATGGGATGACAGATAACTAATACTGCAGCAAGCAGAACTTTTAAAGAACCAATGCAATGTTTTGCTACCTTCACATGGAGCAAAACTGTCCAAAATGTCTTGGACCTGTGCTTTAGTAGAGACTACATTACAGTTTTGATATTAATATAGGCATTTTCTACTATCAGATGCTCCAGATTGCTAAGAAGATCTCTTTCTCAGGGATCTAACCAATCTACAGTTAATCTATGCTATTCCTGGATAGAATAAGTAGTAGATGGAATAGTAAAGAAGCCAGAGGCTGGTATGCATACAAGAAAGCCAGCCAACGACAATGTAAATTAAGGCGTTAATAGGTGAGAGACAGTTTGCAAGGGGAGGGTTGCAGGGGAATGAATGTAGCTGGTAAATAGTGGAGAGGTATCAGGGGAGTCAGATGTTAGGTAGATTATAATATGTCATACATGCAACATCTATATTGAGTCCATAATTTTCACATCATCAACCTACTGGATAAAAAAACCCCACAGACTAAATATAGACATTGGATTTATGACGCATTATAACCTGCCTAACATCTGACTCCCCAGGTACCTCTCCACTAGTTACCAGCTACATTCATTCCCCTTCCTCCCTACCACACTCCACCCCTCCCCTGTCTCTCACCCACTGACTTCTCAATTTATATCTTCACTGACTGCCTGTCTTGCATGCAGACCAGCCTTTGGCTTCTTTACTATTCATTCCACCCAGGAAGAGCACACACCAACTGCAGATGCTTCCTCAGCCTGATGAACAGTGGTTGTGCCCAAAAGCTTGCAAAGAAGAATTTTTCCCAATTATTTGAGTTGGTCTAGTAAAAGAAATCATGCCAATATTTATTATTTTGTTCATAACAATCTGATAAACTGTGAGTTCAGTGAGAATGATGGCAATGCACCACTGATAAACACATCCACACGCTTTTTCCCATTAAAAAAGCCATACTATGCTATCCTAATGAGGCCACATCAACAGGACCAAGTTGGAAACCAGTTACATGGTGTCTCTGCCTTTTGTGTCAGGAGAAATTAGACAGCCTTGGAGACTCCTCTTCTCAACCTACAAGAGGCATCAAACCTACTCAAGCCCCTACAACTGCTTTAACAGCTGCTCTTCACATAGACACAAGGAGAGGTGCTAAGAAAGAAACTACATGTTCTTGAATCAGGCAAAATATTTTAGTGTTTTTAAAAACTAAATGGGGGCTGAACAGGTCTTGAATTAACTTAGCATCATGACCATGGCTACATAACTTTGCCTTTCTGTACTGTTGATCAATAAGATTTTGTATACATTTTACTGTTATCCACCTAACCTGGGTGGCACTTCTAAGAAATGGAAGTAACTTGTTTCTCCCCTGCCCCTGTTGCTTCTTTCTGCAAAAGCTTGTTTTTATATTTAGAATGCAAAAATGGTTAAGAAATGGTTTAACTAAGCATCCTACAATGTGCTTTTCACCAGAAGACAGTAATCATAACAATGGTCCTAAAATAATATTTTATCACAGAGGAAAAAGGAAACCTCAAGCTTTTCACATTCTATTTATCTGCTTGTGGTCATAAGCAGAATGGAAAATTAACTGGTTAAAACAGGATTTGACTAAAGAAATTTCTCTTTATCAATATTTATTTTAAAATAATGTTGGAAAGTAGAAAAGGCTGAAGCATAGAACTTAGGTTAAGAATAGGAGGCACAGACTTGTGGTTAAAACTATTTTTGACAGAAGTTACATCTGTTTAAGCATTATTTTTAGGAATCAAGCTTAAGTGTAAAGACACATACAAAAGAAAACTCTACATTCTCTGGATGGAGAGGTTTTATTTTAAAACTGACAGAAATTAAAAAACCGTAACTCTTTTGAGCTATTTCTCAAAAATCCACATGAAAATAAGCAGGCCGCTTCCCAAACTCTGATGAAGTGTCTGTTTATAAACATGCACACTTGCTACCACTCTTCAGAATAACTCGCTTCCTCTTTTGGGAAACATCCAAAAGAAAAAAAAAAAAACACCCTGCAAAAAGACAACTCCCGAGCTCTGGGAAATCCCTATAAAATAATTTACTATTTTTTCTCTATGTCCCTAAATAAATGAAAATGACATTTGGACTACAAATCTTAAAAAAAAAATGCTACTTCACAATATGCAAAGCTACTAACTGTAGTTTTAAATCTAAAACATATATGCACTGTAAATTAGTTACTTCAAAATCCTTATTGTTATCAACTCCTAATGTTCATATTCTAACATGGCAATAAATAACATATTTTATATAGGTGCATTCATTTTTATGCACATGTGTGCATACACACATACACAATGCAAATAGTGTGTGCACACATGTTCATGTGTACATATGCACACACATACATGATTTGCATTTTGTTGTGTGCTTTAAAGAAAAATATTTGCTTTTGTTAATATTCAAGTTTGGAAATTATTTAAACATGGCTGGATTCCCATTTTTGCTGCTTCTGCTCAGAGAATTTGGCTGGAAAAACTTGTGGATTAGCAGGGCAGTAAATCTGCTTCACAATGGAACAACTATACAAACCCATCAGTAAGAAAAGCACTTTTTAATCAGCGCTTAAATTTTACAGATAATGGCTAACACATTTTGGGCAAGACACTGGAGATCCTCCACATTCAGATTTCCCCAGCTCTGAGCATGTGAAGTGTTTACTGTGTACCATAAATCTACCTTATGCATTATACTAAACTGTATTTGCTATGGCTGTCAAACAAACTATCATCAGCACCATGTCACACTGGACCCTCCTTACACACTGAACACAATCACAGTCACTTTTCAATCCTCTTATTTTTGTCTCCCATTCGCCTTAGCAAAGGCATCATTTCTCATTTAGAACAACGTGCAAACAAAGATCCAAATCTGGCAACTTCGTCTGTATTAGCAGATCTGTAGAGGATCATTATTTTTAAGATCAGTGGCCAAATCCCCATAGTAGCACAAGCCACATGTGGCTGCTGTTCCATTATACAGACTGGAAATGCCAAGGCAAGGAAACTCCACTACAAGCTCACACCCTGTTTCCACCATGAAGGAAGGGGTCTCAAGCCAAATAGAGAGATTGGGAAAGTAAAAGACATTTTCTCTTTTTCCAGATCCACAATGTTTGGATTTATTTAGATTCAAGAGACATAAAACACCCTTAAGGCTTGGGTGGTCTGCGCTATGTCCAGCTATATATAAACTGGCTTAATCTCAAAGTAAATCCATAACCAAAAGTGGCTATTCAACTTTTCTTTTTCATGCCCTTGCAACAAGGTATTGAGCAGAATTTGCAAATTTTGTTGGAATCTCACAGGCTGTGTCATGAGCACTTCTGCTGAGGCCTCAAACTTGTGACCTCTGGGCTGTCAAGACACTGTGAGCCTTAGTGCCTGCATGGTCTCAGCCCCTCTTTCTGCAACAAAAAGGCCAGATACAATATGCCTTTGACAATGTTATTCCCAGACATTTCATGTACTGCTAGCTATATTCCCAGTATTAGCATACTGAGATCTGAAATTTCTTTTCCAACTTCAAAAATTGCATTAAAATTGATTCCAGAATGGTCCTTGAGCAAACCCTTAAACATGTTAGCACACTATCATACTTTAATGGTCTGATAAAGTACTAACTTGAAAGAACTTCTTATAACCCAAAATTTTAAAACAATCAAGAAACTTAAAAGCATACTGGCAAAATTCACAGACAACACCAAATTATGGGAGGGTATGGTCATGCTCGAGAACAGGCTAGGGATACAAGCTGACCTGGACAGGCTTGTGAGATGGGTGGATAATAACCTGATGACATTTAACATAGAGAAATGTAAAGTGCTCCATCTGGGGAGAAATAATCCGCAACACATTTACAAGCTTTCCCCAGAGTACCTTTGGCATTTTTTCCACAATGGCCCAGGTAAATTTCCACTCCGTGGTCTTGGCCCTTTTCCTGGGGTCCGTTCTTACTTTCCGCAGTTTGGAGTCTTCCTCCTCTACCTGGAACTCCAGCATCTTTTAACTTCCATGTTTTCCTTATGTCACGCCAGATCACTGATCTTAAAAGGACTGTGTCTGTATCACTGGCATCTCGCTGACATGTCTCTGGCTTCAGCTCATCCATAGGGGCAAATGTAGCAGGGTCAAACTCCAACCCCCTGCTACAGGGCCTAATTAGCACACGGATCCTTTGTGGGGTAGGAACTGGTAACTGGAGTATACACACATACTGAGCAATGCTGAGCTGTGGGGTCACCATATCTTGCAACACTATCGCCTGGGCTGTAGTCCAGTACAATGAACTATATGACAAATCATGACCTTTGGACTAATATCATGCATAGTTTGTACTATATATAAGTAAATACAAAAGTGCTGCTTAAAAGTGTGTTTATGGGGTACCTGAACTAAATATGCAGGAGTTTAAAAAAAAATAAAGTGCATCAATTCTGGATTAACTAAATCTATGTTTATTTCCAGGTCAGTGTTTTCAAATTTGTCCCTCACTTCCATGCGCTCAAGGAGAGCTGGGTCTGACAGTAAAGAGTGGGGGAAGGGGCTACAGGGGAAAGAAGTATGTGGGGCTGGGGGGGCAGGTTGCAGAGGGCAAAGGGGCTACCTGACCACCCAGATTTATTTTCCCTGCTATAACAGTGGAAGGGGGACAAATTTAAGGCAAACCTCCAATAATTAGATTCCATATCTGGAAAATTATATCAGAGTGCAGGAGGACTGGACCCAATGATCTACAAGGTCCCTTCCAGCCCCTAACAATCTATGGAAAAAAATTACACATTTTCCTTATACAGAATCTAATTATTAGTGGGGGGGAGGGCCTTATATTTAAGTAAATACAATAGTTACTCTGTATCCTCCTATTTCACTGAATATTTTGCCTGTTGAATTCTTTTGGTTGTATCACTTCATTTACTGAACCTAATGCCATTTGAGCTACCAGTTTTCCTAAAAGGCAGCTGAACAAATCAACAAAAATATCATGCAATCTCGCAACCTCACAAAGTCCTTGTACAAAAAGATACTCTCAAATTGTGTTTCACCTGCACACTGAAAAAGTATTAGACAAATATTTCAGAATAACTTATCAAAATAATGTACTTAATCCTACAATAAAGATTTTGTGTTTTAAAAGTATTGTTTTTAAACTATAGAAATCAAGCTTATGAAAAAAATGAATTGCCCATTATATAATTTTTATTTTTGTTTGATGGAAATTATACATTTGCTTTAAAAATCTTTTTAAGGATTTTTAAAATCAGCCACAGTGAGGTCAGATGCAAGCAATAAAAATTACACTCATTTTTTGGCAGAAAACTAAAATGTGAATAGCTGTACATCAATACTTTAAGATGTGAAAATTACCAGTTTAAAAAAAGATGATGGAGAATGCTCTTTCTTTCTAGATAACTAGTGGGCTTGGATCCATCTCTAGCTAAATCCTGGGACTTGAACCCTTTGGCAGAACCTACATTTTTTAAATTTAAGTCATGACTCCCCTGTGATACTTCTAGGCCACTCAGCCACTGGTCTTGTGTGTGGCTCTTGGCCTACACAAACAGCATATCTATGACCATCTGCTAATAATTATGCGAGCAGACTGGGAAGGCTATCTATCTAAGGAAGGGGTAGGCAACGTTTTTTCGCCGGAGTGCCGAAAACCATCACAATGCCTACCTTGGAAGGTGCTGGAGTGCCAGCATACCAGGAAAAAAAATGAGGGCAAAGGGTACATGGCAGGATGCCCTATTGTGCCCCTTCCCCCCACCCAAAGCCTTGCTGCCCTGTGCCTCCCACCCAAAGTCCCTGCTGCCCCTTGCACCCCACGCTCTGTGGCTGTCAGCAGCTACCCCAGCTCTGGGTAGCTGCTGAAGCCCAGGCTGCCCCCAGCAGGGCTTGCAGCATCCCAGCTGCCTGCTGGGAGCAGCCCAGGCTCCTAGCTGGCAGCAGCTACCCAGAGCCGGGGCAAGCAGTGGGCAGGCTGCAAACAGTTGTGCCGGGCTCCACAGCTCCAGCATCAGCTCGATGCTGGCAGCGACTGCACAGGCACCTCGGGGTGGGCTGCGCTGCCCTGCTGTCTGCCCTGAGGTGTGCGCGCAGTCACCGCCAGCATGGAGCTGATGCCGGAGCTGTGGAGCCCGGTGCAGCTGTTTCCAGTCTGCCCACTGCTTGCTGCAGCTGCCCAGAGTCCGGGCTGGCTACAAACAGGTGTGTCAGGCTCTGGAGCCCAGTAACCAACTCTGTGCCAGAAGCAGAGGAGAGACTGGGACTGCGCTGCCTCAGCCCCTCCCCCCCCCACCCGCTCCAAGGCACATGTGCATGTGTCGATCCAGAGCTGATGCCTGGGCTCCGGAGCCTGATTCCTGCCTCCCACTGCAGCCAGGCCTGGCTCCAGGTAGCTGCTGCCAGCCAGGAGCCCAGGCTGCTCCAGGCAGGAAGCTGGGATGCTGCAAGCCCTGCTGGGAGCAGCCCAGGCTCTATTACTGGCAGCAGCTACCCAGAGCCGGGGCTGGCTGTGGCATGCCAAGCAAAATGGCCTCGCATGCCATGACTGGCACACGTGCTGGGGATTGCTGACCCCTGATCTAAGGCTATTGCTTATAGAGTTTTCTATGCAATCCTCTTCAGACACAAGGAAGAATACAACTGTGAATCATCCCTAGCTGTAGTTTTTCTCAGCTAATGGTCAAGCAAGCAGCAATTTCATTCTGACTCCAAAGACACCCAATTTGTTGATTATGCTGCACATACAAACTTCTTTATGAACAAGTAAGAAGGAATTTTACTTCAGGGAAAAAGTGAGACCTGTGTCTTCCTCTATGAGACCTTCAGAAGATGGACACAAAAAGGAACATGCATGCAGGCAGCAGGTTGTGACTCTGCCATGGCTCCAGGCCATGCTGTTACTGCTGCAAGGAGCCCGGGGAAGAACTACGATCTGCTGCCTTCACGTCGCTTCTCAGGGCATGCAGGCTGTAGATCACGGCTCTGCCCTGGCTCTGGACCATGCTGTTACCACTGCAAGACCCCCAGCTTGGCCCTGGAGTAGCTCTGTTCCCTGCCAGACCTGCTGGGCCTGGTGTCCATGGAAACCCAGGCCCCACTCTTATCACAGTGTGGCTGCTGCTGGGGTCTCCATAGAAACTGGCCCCAGCCACACAGGCAGGGGCTGCTGGGAAATGGAGTCCACTGCCAGCCAGATCTGGCCTGTGAGCTAGCCTTTGCCCACCCCTGCACTAAACTCATCTCAAGTTTATGCCTGAAGGGCAACCAGAGGCCTGGTATTTGTTGGTTCTTTGTTAACACCCATGAAAACTGCCTATAAGTCTAGCTAAAGTTCTTGACCATCCTTCTCCTATTGGCTTTCTCCGTACCCAGCTCCCTGGTTCCATCCCTTTCAGTGATTACAGCTTATTCACCACTGAACAACCTGTTTATCAACCCAGTACCACAACCAGAGTCCTCTAGTTCCTTTCAAATACAGTGTCAGAAGCACTATTTAGCCTGAACCCTGAAGGAGGTATATTCCTCTTCATCTTTTTCAGCTGAAATAATAAAATGTCATCTCCTAGACAGTCTTCTTCCTTTCCATGGACATCATAGAGTCAGGAAACACTCTCTGAGCAAGAACAAAGCATGTCTCTCAAATGGAACAGGATAGCCTTCTCTGGATTACCTGAATTTGGTATCCATGTGCATAATCAGTCATGACCCTATTAGTGGCAAACCACATGCATTCCCAGCTGCTAAGTACAAATAGGATTAATGGACAAAGGCAGAGGAGCATGTGAACCCAGTGGCCATTTCACCATTCTTCCTTGATGAGGTAGTTAGTATCACTAGGGGTCCCTCTACAAGTGCAGGTAAAGGTGCAATACATGTGCATGCGAGGAAGCACAAATGTGGGATTGTGCAGCAGATTCCATTGTGCCTTGTTGCCAGTCCAGGCATAGCCTGAGCCCAGGCTCCCCCTGCACCGGCAACAGGCAGCTGGGAGGCCCCCCCACAAGGCTGGGATGATCTCCACTGCAGGGGTCCCTCTGCTCCAGGATATGGGGAAACCCCTGTGACTGGAGGACCACCACAGGGAGATCCCCCACCCCTAGGGCTAGAGGCTCACTGCAGGGTGAGCCCCCTGTTCTAAGGATGCAGGTAAACCCTTAGGGCTGGGGATTAAAGTGATCCTCACACCTGGATGATCATGCGTGTTTCCCTACATGCATGAGCCCTAGGAATCATGGCAGCTGTGATCCCCAGGGTCCAGGGATTTCACACACCCCAAGCTCTAGGGGCCATGGCAGTCATGATTCCCAAGGATATGGAGGTTTTTTACTTAGCGTGTGCATCCCTGCAGCTGGGAGCCCTGTCAGCTGACAGGGATTGTAGCAGCAGGGGAGACCTTGCCAAATTGCAAATTAAAGCTTGATAGCAGCCAGCTATGAAGTTAGTACTCATTTTCAAGGTCTAACTTTATAGCTGGTTGGAGTTAACTGTGTGGCAGCTATTTTGCACATGTAGCTATTCTCCCGGTAATTGAGCAATACCTGTAACATGTAGAGGGGTCTAGATGCCATCAGACTAATGAAATATGAAATTCACAACCAAGAGCCATGACCTCTCATTGAAAATAGTAGGCCGGTGCGAAGCAGCAAGTATTCACTTTGGATTCAGATTCAGCCAATTTGGAGGGACAGTGATTTGATTTGCTGATTGGAATCACTGTCCAGATTTGATTCAGTTGATTTGGAGATTTGCCCATACACTATGTGGCCGGGTGGGGTGGACTAACAAAATCACTCTCCCTGGGACTCTCCTGCCACACCTTGATGTAACAGAAGAAGTTAATTCCCCAGTGACAAAGCATAATAACCCCAGAAGCATAATAAAAGTAAATTGGTTTATTAGTGAATTCCCAGCAGGGTCCGGGCAATCCCAGCCATTATCACAGTGCGTGGTCTTCCTTCTCTCTTCACCACAGTGCAACCCAGTCTCTCTCTCTCTTTTCTTCGTAGGCAGAGCCGTCCCCAGGGGTGTGTGGGACATGGGCGGATGTGGTGATTGGGGGGGAGGGTGGCATGTGGCAGCTGCGGCAGAGCTGACAGCACATGGAGCCTGTACGGTACCATCCACAGGGGGCCCCCCCAAAGCGTGGGGGCCGGGCAGTTGCCCTGATTCACCCCCCCTACAGACAGCCCTGCTTGTAGGTATTGGCGGATTCTTCCTCTATGGGACTGTCTCTCCGCCTGAGGATAAACCTGGTAAGTATCTCCCCTCTCTCACCTCTTCGTTTTGCCATCCACCGTGGTTACCTTCACCCAGTCAGCTGGTCTGATTGGCAATCTGCTTTGTTGGGTTTGCCGCTTCTGACTTTCCCTGCAGATTCTTTTTGTGCTGTGCCCCAGAGGACAAAGAATAGCACCCACCCCTCCCCTGGTGCCATGGTCTTTAATACTCGCTGGCACTTAATCAGGCGAAATTCCCCTCTGGTGCTATCCCTCTCCCAAATGTGTCTATTAAGTAATTATCCTTGCCCTATTCCTGACTTGACTTTCCCCCCGCACTCGCAACTCCGTAGCAACAAAGGAACACGGCTGTTTCTTGCCCTGTTACAGACTATAATGGGGACTGCTAAAATACTTGCAACTTTGTCATTTTTTTGCAGATTTGGATGAAAACAGCAGGGATGGTAGCCCCTTCTGAGGGCATGAAACCTGCTAAGTGTCAAGGAGATAGGTACAAGAGTTTCTGTAAAAGAGTACCTCAAACTGTTGAAAGCAAAACTCTTATAAAAAAAATGCAAGCCTTCCGAATCGATTCAGAGGCTTTCAGTTCGATTCAGACCTTTTAACGGGTCTCCCAATTTGATTTGGATTTGGAGATTCAGCTGCCGAATTAGGCCAAATCTCCTCCAAATCAAATCGGCTACCAAAGCTTTGCACAGCCCTATGAAATAGCACAAAAGTAGTCATAAAAGCTATCAGACATGCTGCATTTGTAATGCTTGACAGAATCATCAGGCCTCTTAATGACCCTGCCAAAGACTTGTATTAAGACATATGGATGTTTCTAAAAGGACATAAGAACTGCCATGTAGTGGGCCAGATCATAGGTCCATCTTGCCCAGAAGCCTCTGACTACAGTGGGGCAACTACCACTTCCCCCAGCTGCTGCAAGAGCTGCTGAGCCAGGGAGCAACTGAGTTTGATGAGCTGCTGCAGGCTCCTGGCTGTCCCCACCACCACAAACTTCATCTGGACCTACAGTCTCCCTCCTCTTTTGGTGTGTCCCCAGCAGCCTCTCTTATTAAGGGAGGCTTATAGCAATTCATAATGGGCCTAAGTCCATGGCCCATCAAATAGACGTGTCATAGTGGCATGGAATAGATGATGACAGATAGAATGAATAGGGTCAGACCAAGCTTTTTGCCCACTGTTCCTCTTCTACTTGCAGCTTCCAACACTTAAGGTCTAGAAAGTTCTGATTCAGAGGCTGTACCCCTAGCTCCCATGTTCAATAGCTACAGATGCACCTTTTCTTCAAGAATTTGACTAATCCCTTTTTTAAAATCTGGTTAAACTGTCTGCTTCCACAACATTTTGTGGCAGTAGTTCCATGCTTTAATTGCATGCTGTGTGAAAAAGAACAGAGACACTAAGTTCTTACCAAAGTCCTTTGAGTGCTATTATTTATATCTGATGTCAGGTTCGTTCATCACAGCTGTTCAGGAGAGATCCAAGAGGCAAGGTTGATAGCTACAACTTTCCTTGCAGGCCTCTTTGGCTGCATCTGACTCACCCACCTGTACCACAGCCCCATCGGTGCATGGTTAAAATCAATTCATCTACATAGCAGATGTGTGTGTTGGTCACAGTCCTGGAATCCTCTCCTCTGAAACTAAGGGAAAAACCCTGATCAAAGATGCAAGAAAGATATTTCTCTTAAGCTCTTCCTGCAAGGCTGGTGACATATGCCTCTATTCAGGAAGGGGGAAGACCATATTTCCCTCAGACTGTGGATCCTCCAAAGAGATTGTCTACATGTGAAACCAGAGACATAGAGATGGGTAACCATGCAGTGTATGAACCTTGGACTCTACCTAAGGGGAAGGCAAACTCACTCTCCTGTCCCCAATGCTCTTTGCACTTCCCAGCAGCAAGCAACAGCAGCAGCACAACAGTGTGTTGGTGAGTGAAGGGCAATTTAATTCTGGGAGCCAGTAGTGGGTGGCAGGAGCTGGAGTTTGCTGCTCCTGAGGGGCAATGCCTCCCCATTTTTTGCCACCAAAAACAGGAGGCTTTTTGCTTGCACAATCTGGGCATCTGTGGCAAAAAATGAGAAACCACCTCACCCCTCTTTCCCCCACCCCCTCCAATATCATTACTAGGGTTCGGGGATTGTGGAAACTAACAATAGTAAATCCACTCTCCCTTTCATGCCCTGGAGTGGGAGAAAGGATGTGGAGACAATCTAAGGCTTAAATATGGCCCTGATGGATATTGCTGGCCAAAGCATCTGACATCGTACACATGGAGTATATACTAAGCAATTTCCAGCACTGCCCATTTTGACGTCAGTGGAGTAACTAGACCCATTTTTGGTGGGGTGTTATTCACCCATGATTTGTACTCAGTTGCCAGGCCTCCAGCTGCCTTAAGCATTGCGTGACAGACTTGAAATCCTAATCGAGCCCCTGATTCAAGTTTCTGGCACCCTTCAATAAAGTTTCTCAGCAGGACTAGATGAATCATTGGGCTGTTCCAGTACAGTAATTTCTATGCATGCTTATAACCTTGGAAGAACCTGAACAAAACCTGAACTAAAAAAAATGAAAAGACTCCTTTCTTGCTTATGTAAAATTTCAATATTAACAATGTCTTTAATTCAGTACCACACAGCGCAGTTATTAAGTCTTAAACCCCACTTGAGTTGCGCTGATAAATTAACCAAGTTAGTTTATGTTCATTTAACTCTCTATTTCAAGTTGCAATTTGTTACAAATTCCATGTAAGATTTTAACTGAACTTTCTTGAAATGAATGTTAAGTTTTTTGATTAATTTAATTGTAAAATCTCGAAATTTAGGAAAGATTGATTTAGCGAGCTGAAAAACCATGGTCAGAAAAGGAGAAACTTTTCAGAATAATGCTAGAATTCTTCCCAACAGCCACAGTCAGGTCAGATGCAAGCAATAAAAATTCATGCAGGAGTGAAATAACCAGCACTTCCAACACTTTAAAAGTCCTAGAATAATCCTCTACCACTGTGCAGCCAGGAGTTCACTACCATGGCTTCCGGGGGAAAAATAAGATTTGAAATGAGCTGAAGCAATTTCCTGTTGTTCAGCACAGCAGAGAGATGCATTCAGCGTTCTTCACATATGGAAGAGGTTCTTAGCCTCTAAGGGGCTCAGGATTCACTGACTAGATATCTCCTTAATGAGTTTGCCAGAAAGTTTTTGTAGCATCTAAGGCTGTTGGAGGAAGCAGAGCTTGAAAACATCACATCCAGATGGGGACCCAGTGCTGGTAAATGCAGGTTGCAATTGTAATCATGCCTGTTGTTATAACAGGAAATAACATGGTAGTGTCAGAGTGATGGTGTGGCTGTGATGCTCCAGGACTTATGTGAAAGGCAAGGATTTCTGGGGGGCGTTATCTTTTATTAAAGGGATTAACAAAGTTATACATCACTGTCTTGTATGTTGCTGGCCAGAGAAGTTGATGAATCTCAGCCAAACCAGCTTTCTGGACTGCTACGCTCAGGAGCACCTCTGACTCATCCTTGAGACTTAAGAACAGTAGATAAAATTGTTCATTTCAGAGCACTATCTTGCTTTAAAGTTATTTCTGAAAAACATCATGTCTCTGAAAAATGATTACCTTTACCTTTTACCTACTATTGCTACCAGTAACAGCTAAGATTTTTTTTTTTTTAACTAAAAGAATGCAGAAGCAAAAATATTCCCTTTTATTTTGTTCTCCTTCCCATCCGCTTTTTGTCCATGTGGGAAACAGCAGCAGAAGGAAAAAACATCTTAAAAATAGGAAAACTTCATTATAAAACAACAAGAGCTGTCAGAGGGAAGTGTAAGACCTAAAACTAAGATTAACTCCTCCTTAAATAATAATCGACTAGATTTCAAATCAACAACTGCGTTTTCAAGAACTTGGAATTGAATTTAGTAAACTTTATTCTGTCATTTTTAAAGCAGACTAGTGGTCCTAACATTGCCATTCTTAGTTTCAAATACAATATAAAAAGGTTATCTAAAAATTGTCATTTCAGCACACATTTTACACGCTTAATCTGAGTGCTTAACTCTGAA
The DNA here is from genome assembly GCF_052110815.1 of Crocodylus siamensis. NCBI lineage: Eukaryota > Metazoa > Chordata > Crocodylia > Crocodylidae > Crocodylus > Crocodylus siamensis. The sequence goes on from NC_143395.1 coordinate 405,718,676, forward strand.
AAAAGACAAACAATAAAGGTAAAAAAAACCTTTGGTTTTCAAAAGTAAATAAGATAGTTTACCTTTTATGACAAGAAATACAAGATTTCTGGATTAATTTAGATCTGGAATAAAAGGAGGCCTACATGTATACACTGAACAAAGTATGCAGAACAGAAGAGTCAAAGGACTCAGCTCCTGAAATAAATGACAACTATATCAAATAATCCCTTGCAGTGAATTGAAAACAGAAAAAAGTATTATCCTACAACTGGCTACCAAGACAAATCATTCTTCACAGGTGTTCAAACTTCATGGTGGTCAGATATAAAAGGTTTGCTAAATAACAGGCTGAGATTTACTATCATTTTCCAGTTATATTAAATAATAGACTTAAAACAGACCAAAGTGTATTTACTCAAACAACAGGACATCAAAATTACATTTCCTGCAGTATAGCTTGTATAGCACTTTAGTCTAATGGATTTTATGCGATCTATGCAAAACCAAATTGAATAAAAATAACAATAATAACTTCTGAAATGTTAGGGGATTTTCTCTTACTTGCCTACTTTTGCAAAGGTCAGCTAAAAAGACATATATGTACAATAAAACCTCAAACTGGAGATAAGGCAGATTGCTTCATTTGTGAATAAACAATCTAATAGTCAAGTATATCTTAGTACAAGTTGGGCAACAGATCAGAGATTTCAGCTTTTCCAAACTGGATGATAAGGCACCGGTTTTCATATACCTATTTTAATAAGTGAAAACTGTTTAAACAGAAGGTGGCTTGGGTTGAATGATTGCCTTGCCAATTTGTCAGCTCTGGATAACTTAGTTTAAATGGCACAGGGGTTCTTTGTAAAAAAAAAATGTGGCTAAATAACAGCTTACCTGACAAAATAATACTGATATATGAACAAATATTGATATGTCTGGTGGGTTAGACGCTCAATTTGTCTAGCAGAGCCAGAAGTCTGACAATCAATCCCTCTCACCTCACTGCCTGGTACTGTATCTTGAGATATAGTTTAACAGAAAGTCTGCCAAGCCAGTGTAACAGCCTCCATAAATTAACTTCTTTTCCACTGCCGCCTCAGTACAGAAAAACTGATGTACAAAGGATTTTTGTAATCTTGATCCAGAGAAAGTATTTCCACTGCTAAAACTCCCTGTCATATACCTTTTAGGTCCAATGGGTGAAATCCATTCAAGTCAATGGCAAATCTACAACAGGTCAGGATTTGATCTACTGGGAAACATTTTAAAAACAGTGCTTTCAGAGAAACAAACTCATTTAACTCCAAAATTCCCTAAATATACATAACCGTAGCTTGGGACATGACAACTACCCTTTCGGTTAATGTATTGGAGTTAGGCGCCACCAGAGACTACAGCTTCAAAATCCTTTTGTTTATGTGAAAGGCAGTCTTCTTCTGTTTTGTCCCGGGAATTAAGCTCTAACTCTCCAACTCCAATCAGCAGCGGTTTACTCCCATATGGGGAAGCTAAGTTCACGTCAAACTCAGTATGGAGGAGTTTCTTTACCTTACTATTGAGACCTCACATATTAAGAACTCTGGGACAGTCTCAGTTACACTTGGGCTCCTTTTCCAGACTGCACGATGTAATTCACAGCTCATTAAATGAACTATGCAAAATAACAAAACAAAAATAAAAATCACGCCCCCCCAACAGGCAATTTGAGGACTTTTGTGTTGCATTCAAGATCACCCCAACTGACAGGTTTAGGCTCCTATTTTAAAACTAGGACTGGTGTTGCTATTTTATCTGGTGTATAATAGGAGCTAGAGAGGTTGATGCCCCAGAAATAAGATGGATATCAGGCTATGAAAAAGATGGATTTTTGCAAATCTGTATTTGCTTTCCTATGCTGAATTCCTCACTGACAAATATAATCTTCATAGACTTATAAGTAAATTGGCAGCATTGTAAACTGACATTTAAATGTCTACACTTATTTTTTTGCATTTCTCATGCTTGTTTCCATATGAAGTTTAAATTGCCCAATCCAGATTAATTGTTTTTTCCAGAAAGAAAATAAAACACATTTTATTCACCCAAATCATGTTTACTTCCTAGGTTTCTAAAATTACAATAGTTTAAAGTACATAACAGCTGCTTTTTACCAAAAACTGTAAAAAAAAAATAGGTCTTAAGAAGCCACTTCCATTAAATTTGATAGTTGCTTAAAATACTAGCTAATTGCCAGTCAAGACAGTTTTTAGGGAGTGTTCACGTGCCCCCCGCCCCTTCAGGACTGGCCATGTAAAGACTCCCTCCACTGCTGCTGCCACCACTGCCTCCTCCAAGCTCCGGTGTGAGGGCTCCCTCCCGCCCCCTGCTGGCTGTTGCCAGGGCCGGGTGGCAGGGGGGTGCCACCACTGTGACCTCCCCTCCTCTCCCCTTCCTTCTTTGCTTCTCTCCCTTCCTTCCTTTTCTACCACCCAGCCCCAACAACAGCTGCCACCGTGACCCCTGCCTTTGCCCCCCCCCCCGTGCTCATGCAGCCAGCCTCCCTCCCTGCCGGCTCTTGTTGGGGCCCCCTTCCCGCTCCCTTTCCTCCCACTCCACTGCCTGGCCCTGCCAACAGCTGCCACTGTGACCCCTCCTTCATCTCCCTCTAGCCCGCTCTCCTCTCTCCCTCCTTCCCTGCCTGCCGCCTTCCCCCTCACCCCCTGCCAGTCGTGCTGGGGGGAGTTGGGGATGGGAGCAGGGGGGCACTGCCACCATGAGCCCCTCCCTTTGCCCTCAGGCAGGGAGGCATGGGGAAGCTCCACTGCTCAGGTGGCTGGGGCATGCTTGCTGCCCCCACAAACTTCACAGAGACACACAAAATGAAACAGACTAATCCCTTTATTATATATATATAATTATTGCTTTATGCTACAGCATTTTAGAAATGTCATCTATCACATGTGAAGCACTGTATTTGGTTGTTTATCTACTGCACAAGAAGATGGTGTAACTACTTTTCTGTTTGTTCATGTGGTCATCAGTAGTGGCAATACCTGGGAACACAGTGTGTTAGCGCTTTGCTAAGCCAGATGGCATGTGCAGCACATTTTGATTAATTGCTAGTCTGTTAGCTGACTGCAGGAGTGCCCAGGAGGGGGTCACAGATTGATTTTGAAATTGACCCTGTCCCTGTAAAATACTTTGCTTCTTGCTTGGAGTTGTTAAAGAAAGGAACATGGCTGCAATATTTTTCTTTCTTTCTGCAGGAAAGCCTGAGCTCTTAAAATAAATACATACAACCATACACTAGACACACAGTGTGTGACCATTACCATCAGTGTTTGCACTGCATTAAATCACAGTGATGTTCCAGTTATTCCTTAATGTGCCTCCTCCCTTATATAATCAATCTTTGTTGCTCCAGTGGACTGCTGTTTATTTGGATAGCAGCCTCTCCAAACCTCATAAACTCTAGGACTAAACACAATTTACTATTTTTTGTCAGATAGGTGACATACGCACAGAAAAAAAACCTTCAATTTCTAAGTTGGTTGCTCTTGAAAGAAGTGATAATCCTTCTGTCCTTACACAGGAAAAACACCCTCTGAAGGCTACAAGAATTTTGTTTGTTTTAGGATGTCAAATACAAACTTCTAAACTAACTCTACGTGAAATCTGGTCCTGCACACCTGGCCTCCGCCTTGCCACCATTTACATGTGAATAGTTCTGAGCTCAGAATCAATAAAAGCCCTGACAGAATTCTTGACTACCTCCGTTCAATGTGACTACTCACATGCCTCAATTATATTCACATGCTTAAATATTTGCATGAGCAGCAACACAAGGCTTTTTATAGGACTTCAATGATATAACCTAAATTCAACTTCTCATTTAAACTTAAACAGAAAATACTCTTCTCCTTAGAATGCTTTGACAATGTAAAATTTGTCATGAAAATTAGTCATGTGCTCTTCTACTTTTAAAAATATCTATCTTAATATACATAACATATATCTTAACAACAACTGCACACCAGAATGAATGCACACCAGAAATCTATCAAAGACAGGAATACCCAATCACCAGTGGGGGCACATTTCTCACAAGAAAACCACTCTCTCTCCAGTCTCTCAGTCCTGATCCTGAAAGGAAACTTACAAAACACTTTCCAGAGACGAGCCTATGAACTCCACTTCATCAGCCTCCTGGATACTAAAAATCATGAACTATAGACATTGGATGTATGACACATTATAGCCTGCCTGACAGATATCTGACTCCCTAGGTACCTCTCCACTAGTTACCAGCTACATTCATTCCCTTCCTCCCCCCCACACTCCACCCCTCCCCTGTCTCTCACCCACTGACTCCTCAACCTACATTTTCACTGACTACCTGTCTTGTATGCATACCACCTCAGCCTCTGGCTTCTTTACTTTTCATTCCATCCAGGAAGAGCACACACCAGCTGCCAAAACTTCCTTACCCTGATGAAGGGTTTTTGAACCCAAAAGCTTGCTTAATAATTATTTTCCAACTATTTAAGTTGACTAATAAAAGATATCAGCTTCATGCAAAGAACCTTGTCTGCCCATCTTAATATAATACATTCATAAAATGTTGACCTTTTAAAAGAGAAAGGTAACAGTGAGTGCATCTACACAAGATGCTTAATGTCCATTGGACTAATTCTATTGTGCATCAGTGCAGCTGGCAAAAACCATGCTAATGTGCTAATACACAGTAGATTAATCCAGTGGGCATCAAGTCTCGCCAAAAAAAGCGTTCCTCTCTGCTAATGAGCAGTAGTACCTATTAAGGCACATTAAGTTAGTACCTTTTACCACAGGTACTAAAATTAATGCACTATAATTATGTGTAGCTGCATCCAGTAAATACAGTTCCTACTTATATTTAATATTTGTTTGGTTTGCCAATGGCTTTTTATCCCCTCATCTTGGGATACAAAGTGGGGTTGGAAGTAGACCTCATGAGGTCATCTAGTCTAGTCCCCTGCTCAAGGCAGGATCATCTTCAAGCAGTAGCTGAAACTCTAGCTCCACTATGTCCAGAGAGTTTTCTCAATGACTTTTATGGCCCACATTTCACTCTAAGGGTCCAGTCTTGCTCATACAATAATCTATACAGGTCTACCATTGATTTCAATGGGAAAAGGGTCAGGCCCTAAACAATAATTGATCAGATACAGTTGGCTTGAGGCTACAGCTGTTTAAATTAAAAACATTAAGCATTCCTAGAAACATTTTCCCCAATATATTTTCTAGCCAATATGCCCAATACACAACAGATAATAAATATGTGCTTTCTACAGAGCATCATAAAAAACCCTAAATCCTCAATTTCATAGAAATGGAAACTGCAGTATAAAAGCTACTTTATAAAATACAGAAACTGTGCCAATAGAAATTCTCTATGACATGGTCAGCTGTTTGCACAGTATAATTTATATTCATCCAGCAAAATGACAGTAAAGTATAAGTAGAAGGTAGAGAGAAGAATGATGTAAGTCAATGTTTATCAAATACTAGACATTTGGCAAGCTTGAAATTGTGCTCAGGATACACTGTTTGATACCATTATCCATTAGTAAATTTTTCCCTGACATTTTATCTTAGGGAAGAAAGTCAAAAGAAAGACCACAAACATCTAACCATAAAGTAGCTTTTATTTTCCTATTCTAGTGAACAATTAGATCACAGGAACAGAATTCCAAGTATTTCCAACACAGAGTTAAAAATATGCTTGTTTTTAAAATGAAAGATGTCACATGCTGCATTCTATAAAAACTCTCTGAAAACTTGTCATGGAAATGTCAGATTATCAATATTGTAAGGGGATGGGGGTGTGCCACTTACCGTGGGACCCCGATCCCCGGATGTCCCCTGGAGAGGAGGGGTATGCGTTGGACCGTCCCGCTTCGCCGCTCTCGCCTGCCACGACTTGATGGAAATATGGGGTTCACCCTTGCCGGGAAGCTGGCGGTCCACGTGGGGTACAGTACCTCCAAGGTCCAGGGGTCCTGAGGGCTCCTCCTCCCCTACACTCTCGCCCGGTCCTCCGGGTGGGGAGCCTCCACTGGGGCTCCCTTGTCTTCGTCTTGGCTCCGCAGTGGGGGGATTGGTTTACCCCACACCGCTGGGCCCTCCCCAGGAGTCCTATCAGCACCTAGTCTCCCTGGTGCTGATCGCTTCACTCGTCCTGAGGTGTCTCTAACTCAGGGTCTCACTCTCTCAACCCGGGGGAACTACAACTCTGTCCCCCCTGCCCGCGGGTCTTCCCCGCGGCCAAGCGGCCCGCAGCCGCCGGAGGAGGGTCCCTCTGACCCAGCCTCCCTTCCCGGCTTCCTCCGGTGCAATGGCCACCGGTCCCTTTTGTACCTCCGTCCGTTCGGGGCCCGCTGCGCCCCCTGGCTCCGCTGCCTCCGGCCTTGCCGGCTGGTGCTGCGCCGCTCCTGGCTTCGCGGCGGTCGGCCTCACTGCCGCCGGTCCTTGCCACCCGGCTCCCGACTTTACTGCACCCGGCCCAGCTGCCTCTGGACCTCCGGCTCCCGGCTTCGCCGCCGCCGGCTCCCCGGCACTTGGCCCCGCCGCTGCCAGCTCCCGCCGCGTGGCACGCGGCGCGGCTGTACCTGCCTCCACCGCTCCCAGCTCCGCAGCTCCCGGTCTCGCCGCTCCCGGCTCCGCAGCTCCAGTCCTCGTAGCTCCCGGCTCCGCGGCTCCCGGGGCAGGCTCCCGCCGGAGCCTCCGTCCTCCCCTGCTCAGGGTAGGCGGTTCCTTTTTATCTCCCTGCGCCGGTCCCGCGTCGGCGCGGTTCCAGTTCCGGGAAACCTTAAGTTCCCCGCCCGGCTTCCGGGCCCGGACCTGGAAGCGGGGCGGAACTCCGGGATTCCCCGCTCGGGCCGGGCCCCTCAGGGTCCTGGCCCCCTCACAAATATAAAAAGGCTGTACATACAGTTTTGCCACAAAAATAGTGTGTAATTGCACATACTGGCACAAAGCTCTGGATGCTAGTAGCAGAGAGTTATTGGTTTATAAATACACCTCTCTCTCCCTCCTTCTCTCACACAAACACACACTGCTTTTCATAAAACCAAGGCTATGCTGTCTTTTACAAACATATAGTCAACGTGATAACCGAAGCACAATAATCCTGGGACAGTATGCGTTATGTGCCCCTCTACAAATGCAGATAAAGGCATGATGGGATTTAACGTGTAATCCACACATGCTTGGTAGGAGGTGTGATTATGGGATTGCAATCAGATCCCAACACACCTTATTGCTAGTGCAGGGGGAGCCCAGGATTGCACCTCTATGGCTGGAAGACCACAGCTGGTCTAGCGTCCCAGCCACAGGGACACTTCATGCACCCTGGGGTGCCCCTGTGGCTGGGAGCCCAGGTCAGCTGATGGGGCTCCCAGCAGTGGGAGAGCATGGTGCACCCCCACGGCTATAAGCCCCATTGGTTGACAGCCACAGGGTCCCTGGCTATATGTTCAATTAACAGCATGATAGGAAGCAGCTACAAAGTTAATCCAAAAACAGATGTAAAACTTTGTAGCATATTCTCTTCTTATCATGCTATTAACTGAATGAACATGTGGCCACGTCACCACTTAAGATATGATTAACTTGTTAATCATGCTTTAAGCATAACATGTAGATGGGGCCTATGACTGCAAAATTCTCTGCTTCTCTTCTAGCGAAGCTGACAGCCCTGTAACAGTCCAATGGAGTACAAAAAGAGTAAAACTGGGAGCTAAGAATTTCTGAATTCTAGTCCCTTCACTGGCTTGCCATTTGATTTCCTAGTGTCTGTTTTTCTTTCTGTTAAACAGGAAAATAATGCTTTAGCCATATCATACAGGTGTTAAGGTTTAGATAACATCACTTAGAAGGTTTCCATCAGGGAACCTTATCTTTCACTTTATGCTGGGAAATTTCAATGCTTCTGCTTCAAGAGAATTAAGACTGAGTATGCATTCATGATTCAACAAAATTATCCAACTATTTTTAAAACAGACTAACACAGAGACAGTAGAAGACAGGGGATAGAAAGACAGGGCAGAAAGGAAACAACTCAGTAGAGGAACTGAGAAACAGGAGAAGAAAGGGAAGGAAAGAAACAGAAATTAGAGTAAAGAAATATTAAATCTGTTACACCGTTGCCAAAGCGCATGCCTGGGAATAGCTTTTAGCATGCAAAAACCTCTGGGGGATTATTGAGGATAAAAATTAAAGAAGAGCTAACAAAATAAAACCAAACAAAAGCTCTGATCCCTCATGCATGGACTGCACTTGTGTTTCTTTCCTCCCCTACACCCAAAAATGACTAAAGGCAAGGTATGTTAGGGTCCCATCCTTTACAAGGATCATATGTAATCAAACTAAGGTAGGTTCTTTTCAAAAACAAAACTAAAGATTAAAAAAACTCTGCATTGCTATTTACTTGACTTAAAACTGAGGCACCAGTTTATGTCTATGTTATTAATCCTCTCTTAGAATTCGGTATAATACCCTGATTTCTAAGGGTAAAATAAACACTGTAATACAGGATAGAGAATTTTCTGGTTAAGACACTAGCATGGGACTTAAAATATCTGTGTCTAAGTCTACCTCTAATACAGATTTCCTATTTAAACTTTATGCAGACAGATGCTATATGATTTATCCAACTCTGCAGCTATGAAAAAGTAAGTACTGCTTCAAAGACTTGCAAAAGAAGGAAATAATATTTACGAAATATCTGCTATATTTCATGCATGCAAATAAAAAACAAGAAAATTAAACAGACAAAGCTGCAATTTTCCAGAAAAAGAAACTGATCAAAGCACTCCTGCTATTATAAAGTTTGTGATTACTGATAAATCAGAGCAGGTAAAATGTATCCAACATTAACTTTGAAATTGCGTAAGAATAAAAGACAACTCTCACACCCCATGTATGAATCTTTTTAGGTTGAGGATTAAAGCAGCCAGAAGTCTTGTCTGCACTGTGTTCCCACTTTGAGACCTTGGCACTTTCAAGCCATGATCAAAGCCAGAAATCAAATCTGTGAAGCTCAATTGCTTTCCCATCATTTGACTGGCAATATCAGCCTTGGTCTGAACAGTGTGTGAGGAGCTCAAAACCATGGGGGTAATGTACTACGATCAAATCACAACAGAAAGCATTTCAGGACAGCTGGGACACAGAGGTCCTTCGCAGCCACAAGCAACTTATTCTTCAAGTCCTGAGAACCAGAAGCTGTTTCTCTTTTTTAATTTTGCATTTTAGGATGACAGGAACATGATAAACAGCCAAAGCCCAGACACACCAATGTATGAGGAAGACAAAGGGGCTTTCTGATTGACAGAAGGAACCTGGAAAAGGGGAAGAGACCCACCTTTTCTTCCTCTAGGGATGGCTCTGGACAGAGACGCCTGAAATTTTAGACCTTAAAAAGCTTCTCCCATTACTAGCAGCTCACTTTGCAGGTAAACACTTTCCTGGTTCACTGCCTCACCATTGCATATCTGAAACAGAATCTCTACTGAAAAGTGATAATGGTGGAAAAATGCTCTGTCTGTTGTCTTGCTGTAATTTTTCAATTGTGCTCGTCTGTAGTCAGTGTACTTCCTCCTCCTTGTTAGCCCTTGCAACTGGATCTGACTACATGAAAAGCAATCCACTAAAAAAAGAACAGGATTTACTGTTATAAGAAGTCAAGGTTTCAGTATATCCCAACAGTCTATCTACCACACGTCTGAAAGCGACTAAACAGGAAAAAGAACATTTAATCTAATCTTAATTTTATATTTAAAGGTTAGTATTTTCAGCTGATGTATTAATTTGGTTGTTTGGTAAGCTCAGGATTTTCTGCATCATTTTAACTCCCTAGGAAACATTAAAAAGCATCATGTAGCATCATTAAGTAGCATCACATAGTACCTAAAGCCAGGAATTTTCAGTGTACACAAGGATCAAATCTGTATTTTAAAATTTGTGTCCTCCCCACTCCTCCACGAAAAAAAAAAAATCTATGCTGAGTGACCAAATGTGTCATCCCCACCCCCTGCCTTCTCCTGCATTATGAAAGTATTAACTGAATTCATTCTCTATCTTGTGTTATGGAGGAGTGAGGAGGGAAAAGATGCTTTTTTTCCCCATTCCATATTATTTCCTGAAATTGGTGCACATCCAAATCTGACATAGATGTATTAACTTAGTTCAACCACTACAAAAAGTTTGCTTGGGTTGAAAATGGACACACTGCTTTGAGAAAGTTGGGAGCGACTGCAATTAGATGCTAAGTGTGGAACCCCCTTCACTCGACTGCGGCATATTCTAGGATCAGAAGCTACACGAGTGACTTCCATCAGTCCAAATCACAAAACAGATCAACAAGCTGAACAAAGACGTTAGACTATAAAAACCAGGTTCTTCATCTGAGTCTAGTACAAAAGAAATGTATATAATATGGAAGATCACAGAAATTAGTTCATAGATGAGAATACCACATCCTCAGTCAAGTATTCAAACTCCCTTCCCCCACCATTTAGCTGCACTGAAAATCTTATTTTCAGTCTTAAGGAATTAAAGTAAAACGTAGAGTTACTGATGACGAGAGGCAAAATCTCCTTTAAAAACAATATGGGTTGTTCAAAGGCCTGAATATCACTAATGTGCTATCCTTCTTTTTGAAAGGAACCAAAAGGGAGAACTTCACTTTTATTCTGGGGTTATTGTTTGAGGGTATAATTAAGGCTTAGGAAGTACAATACGAGAGTAAGTAAAATCAACTAAGTTCAAACAAGCAGAGTTCAGCACGAGAAAACTACTTTCTCAAGCTTGCTGGAAAAAAATTACTAAAGACAAGCCAGCACACATAAATTAGATGCCTGGATGATCCAAAAAGCTTTTAAATCAAAGCTTTAACTTAAGGTATTTATTAAGACAGAGGGTGATAAAATGAAAATGCTGCTGTAAAATAAGACAATACCCAAGTTTCTCTCTCCAACTATTTTTATCCCCATTCTGGCCAACCCTGGCTTTGGTGCTGCCTTTATTTTTCTACTCTGGATGTTATCCTACGTCCCCTTCCAGCATATCTGATGGTTAAAGAAATGATTGGGAAAATGATTTGGGTCTAATCGTGATTGTTAATGAGTTGCTGTGTGACACTGGGCAATTTACTTCATCTGTGTCTCCATTCCCTCCTCAGTCACACTGGGATAATAAGATTGGGATAGGTTGCAGGTATGCTGCCTGGACCCTTTTGAAGAAGATTGGCTTCTCTGTCCTCTTGTTCAAGGGTTCTAAGGAAAGGGCTGAAGGATTTACAGAAAGGAAAGGAAAAGGTTACAGAAAAATCGGCTTAGGACAAAGGGAAAGAAGGAGAATCATAGAAAAATAAAGCTGGGAAGGAACCTTAAGAGACTGTATAGTCCTCTCTCATTTTAAAGCAGGATCATCTCTATCCATATAATCCCTGATGATTTTTAATCTATAAGCAGAGAGCTGCAGATAGCCATGTCAGACTGAAGTCAGGCAGAAAGCAGGGTAGCTTCGCAGTCTCTAGACTAACTAAAACAGAGATGCATAAACTTTTGTATGCAACAGCTTACTTCAACAGATGATACCTAAATTGCACTTGAAAACTTCCAGTAATGGAAATCTGACTGTGACTAGGTACAAGTATTACATTTCTCATAGGAGTTCACCATTGCCTTGGTATAACTATGAGCATACAAACATTCACTCCATTTCTGCTGAGGGAAACATTCCCTTCAGGAGAAAGATCTTCCAGGTGTCAAGTTGCGAGATAAATTCTCTTGCAAGAATGATTGCTTGTATGCTCCCCCGCTGCCCGATCTTCTCTGGTAGGGGAATGGAGCAGTGGGGCAATGCTCTGTGCATTTCCCAAGACTGGGGACTGCCTGGTCAGGGGAAAATGGATGGGGAAAAGTTTGCCTATATTTGATTTAAAAGAACACTTTAAAAACAGTTATCAAAGTTTGAGAGGAATATAATGAAACAACGCAGCCGAACGGCAAATATCCAAGAGCATAGCTATATATCAGCAGCACACTAATTATAGCACAACTTTTCACTCCTAAAATCTAGATACTACTGCTTAATTAGCTAATGCTTAAACAGCTACTGAGGCTGGGAAAAGACATTACGCGTAAACCGGTTTAAGTGATAAGAAACTAGCTTAAACCTGGAACAGAACAGATGTTCAGTGCCCATAAACCAGTTTGAAAATGGCTGAAACCAATCTGAGATAAATCTGATTGATGTAGTATCAGACTTAACCGATTTGGGTCAAACCAATTTCTGCAATGCCTTGCCCAGTCCCCTTGCTGGTTTAAGTTAAACCAGACTCCCCCAGCATCCCGGCATGTTCTCTGGGCTGGGCAGGGCTCTCTGCTCCACAGCAGAGCTGGCCCCTTGCCTCTGCTCCCTGGCTGTAGCTCCGCCAGAGACTGCACATAGTGGCATCTGCCTGGCTTCTCCCTGCTCGACCCCTTCCCCTCATCACTCCCTGCTAAGCAGGGATCCCCGTCCCTTCTGCCTTACACAGACACCTCAGCACTAGCTAGCAGACCACATGCTGGCTACGGTTGGTGCTGCAGCAGACAGGACAAAGGCAGAACGGGTAGCTGATAATGTCCCTCTGTTGTTTTTTTAATGGGGTGATAAACACTGTGTTATCAATTCATCAATTCCCTGCTAAGCTGGTCAGGATGGGAGGGGAACCCTCCCTAATCAGAGCATCCTTCTGGGCCCTGGTTATGCACCCCTCAGCTCAGCACTGTGGCAGGGAAGGAAAGGTTGCTCTAGCACTCCCTGGCTTCCAGCCTGATCCACTGCAGGCATGTGCTAGCATTTTAGTCTAGAGGCGATGTCTGTATGGTTACAAACTGACTTAGCCCATCCAGGTTACACTAACCTGCAAAGAGTGAATTAATTCAGACTCAGCCTTTTTGAATATATGTCCCTCGCCTGAGAGTCTATAGCAGTGGTCACCAACCAGTGGATCTCGATCCACTGGTTGTAACAGCCAGAACCTGAGTGATTAATAAGCAATAAATGTGCTTCTGGGAGGCATTTGGTATTTTGCACATTACAGGGGTGGGCAGATGAGAATAGGATGGGATTCAACACTGACGAGTGCAAGGTTGGGGAGGAAGAACCAGCACCATACCTACAGGCTGGGGAACTCCCTTGTCATCAATGCAGAGGCAAAAAAGGATCCTGGAGTCATCACTGATGCCAAGATGAACATGGGCAGGCAGAGTGGGGATGCAGTCAAGAAGGCCAACTGTACCTTGTCATGTATCCACAGATGCATCTCAAGCAGGTCCAGGGAGGTGATCCTCCCCCTCTATGCAACACTGCTAAGGCCGCAGCTGGAGTACTGCTTCCAGTTCTGGGCGCTGCGCTTCAGGAAGGATGTGGACAACATGGAGAGGGTCCAGAGGAGGGCCACTCGCATGATCGGGAGGCAGCAGGGCAGGCCCTACACAGACAGGCTACAGGACCTGAACCTGTTCAGCCTCCACAAGAGAAGGCTGAGGGGGGATCTAGTGGCCTGTAACAAACTAGTCAGAGGGGACCAGCAGGCATTGGAGGAGTCCCTGTTCCCCCGAGCACTACTAGGAGTGACTAGAAATAACGGTCACAAGCTGGCAGAGGGTAAATTCAGATTAGATATCAGGAATCTGAAACGAACTTCCAAGCGAAGTGGTGCAGGCTCCTACCCTGGCAGTCTTTAAGACAAGGCTTGACAATCACCTTGCTGGGGTCGTTTGACCCCAGTACTCTTTCCTGCCATGGCAGGGGTCGGATTTGATGATCTGCTCAGGTCCTTACCGACCCTACTAACTATGAAACTGACTGGACCCCATACGTAAAGCTGTAGCTGTAAGGTTAGGTGACCCAACGGTTTCTTGCTCAGGGTTCAGTCTTGATGATAAAACTGGATCTAACTGCCTGGCACACCCAACGCATTCCAAGAAAACATATCCGAAGAAAGCATATTCAAATGAAGCCTAAAAGGGGTTGGAACTTAGGTGGAGCAATGTCAATTTCAAACCTAAAGGTGCTGAATCATAATTTGCTTATTGGATAAACCCTAGTCTGGGTAGTAACCTTTTATGATAATTTTAACACCTTTCAATCCCATAGGGTAACAGCTATAGGGCAACATTATGAGTGGCTCTGAGGCCATCAGATTAACATAAGACTAGGTATAAAAAGCACATGCATCAGGTAACCAGCAGGAAGGAGGGAACAGAACGGTCATTCTGTTCCATGCCTGGACCCCGGTGTGAGTGAGGATTGGATCCTGATCAAGGGACCTTCCCCAGTAATCCCTCTGACAGCATTGATCAAGGAACACCTGGCTTCGCTGGACTCACTTGATGTGTACCTGGCATTGAGGGACTATTGATAAGTTGCCAACCCATGTCTATCTGTTGTTTTGAACAGCCCAGTGGCTAATACCCTCGCAGTGCTCAGTTGGCCTGTGACAGAATTGATTTATCTGTTATTATCTGTTGTTATTATTTACTATTAGCTCTTTAATACTGCATTATCTGCTTATCGCATTTATCTTTTTGTTAACTGTTGTGTGTGTGTAAGCTATAATAAATTAGCCTTTATTTCGCTCCCAACTTTGCCTCCTTGATCTGAAACTGAATCAAACACCCAGTTGGCCTGTGATAAAATAGATACACTCACAGTGCCCAGCTGGCCTGTGACAATCGGTAGATTTCAGAGCCTTTTGTTGTAGATCTCAGAGTCTCTTCGAGTCAATCTGAGGCTGGGGTGTGGGGCTGAGTGGCCATGTGCATGCACGCACGTGCCCCAGCCCAACAGGTCAGTCTGTTGGGGAGGGAAGGGGCAGGAGCTAGGTCAAGGCTACTGCAGTAAGGGACAGTGCTGCAGAGGAAAGAGCTGTCGTAAGTTGAGTGGGGCCCAAGTCAGATGGGACTTACCTGCCAGAGAGGCATGCCCCCAAATAATTTTTTCTCCTTCTGCCTTGATCTGCCCCCTCCCCACTGACTAACCTGCTGGGCAGGGGGGAAATGGGTGGCAGCAGTGTACAGTGGATCTTGGGTTGCTTTTAAATGCCAACGGTGATCTCCTACTTAAAAAGGTTGGAGATCACTGATCTATAATGTTCGGCTTAGCTGTGAAGTAGCAATTTATTGAAAGCATCTTGCCATTCCACTGCTAACCTTTGTATCCTCTCCTAGGTTACTGCCTACCCTGTACCATATATAACTTTATTTGGCATGTGAAAAAGGAATTGAACATACTGTTCAGGGAAACTAAAAAAATTAACAGCATACAGAATGTTTAGAGCACTGTTTCATATTGCACTCAATCAAGGACAACAAAAAATGTATATAATATGATTTAATCTCTGCAAAACTCCATACTACACACTCATGGACATTTCCTCCAATTATTAATTGAAAGCAACTGAAACGGAGGTAGCTTTTGCACTTATCTTGGTGGTAATGTTCAAAGATACAGAAATTTCAACAACAGACTTAATTTACCAACCAGTAGGATTTCAAGACTTCCTCTTCAGAAAACCATTGGGTATTTTCCTTTTATGAGATATACATGCAACCAGTTCACAGAACCATTTTCTAAATAATGTTCATATTTAATGATGGATTAGTTCATATTTAATGATAGAATAGTTGGTAGATCAAACCAGCTTGTCCTAAGGACTTACAGTTCTTTATTTACATTTTCTCTTCCATTTTTAGGGTAGAAAAGCTGCTCTTGTGCCAAAAATTAAAATTCAGGCATGTCTGGATGGCTATATGTGTAGCAATGAGATTTGTCACTTCTTAGATCCTTTAATATTATTTAAAAGTAAATGTAATATTTAGGATTACAACAATGGTAGTGCAGAGACCAATACTGAAGTCATTCTGCTAACTTTGCACAAGGGAAGACAAGTTCTATATGCAATAGGTCAAGCTGAATCATTCTACAGTGGTTTCCTGTTTACACATTTTTTAAAGCAAACTATCTTCCAAACATTTCCAATGAGAAGAATATGTAATTATTACTGACAGATTCCCTGACCAAAATATTTTACATGTATGAATAGAGCCAAGTTATAAAAAGAACAATATTTAAAAATGATCCCTATGAAACAGCCATCTCAGAAAAAGAAAAGTTCAGCCATAAAATGATGTGATTACTACACAAGGTGCCAAGTTAGAAAAGAGTTAGCCAAGTAACCTCTATACAGGTCCCATGCGTAGGTTTCAGACAATATAAATTGTTACTCTAAATTTTGGCCACCTTAATGGCTAACCGTTTTTTAGCTTATTCATTTTTCAGCAATGATTCTTTTTAAAAATAAGAGTTGTTTTTAAATTCCGTGCTCATAAAAGGTACTGGACTGATGCCCTGGACACTGAAGTATTTCTGCTTATCCATAGGGTATAGTAAGGAAGGAAGGAGCAATATGAATCATTGCTGCACACTGCTGCATTCTTTATTAGCTATAACCATTCCAGAGAAGCAGCCGGGGAATCAACAGGGGCAATTCAATGAAAACATCTGTTCAGCACATAATGGTGGTCAAAATAGCAAAATGAAACATTTGAGGAATACCATGAAAAATATTGTAATGCCATTATATGTTATGGTGCATGTGTGCATATGTAAGTGCATAGACAATAGTGTTCAAAATGGCAGCCTGTGTTTAGTTCAGGTCATCTACCTGAAAATGATCCAATAGAAACAGAAGCAGTGCAGAGGAGAGAAAATGAAAGAATTGGAGGCAAGTAAAAATGTTCATATGAGTAAACAATGAGGATGGTCTTGTTTACAGAAGAAATAATAAGAAGGAATATGAGAATGATATAAAATAACTGGTAAGGAGAAGGTAAATACAGTACCTAAAAAGAAATGCATGTTAGATTAAGAAGATTTACTTTCTCTGAGTAAAAAGGGCCACAGATTCATTACAAAGGGTCCTGAATTTATTTTCTACTTTGGAGGCATAATTAGACCCATCAGCCTGACTTAATATCTAGGTATAGGTGTTCAAGAAGCCCACGGAGGAAGCACTTTAACTTTCAAGCTTTACTCTAAGCACCCATGGTTAGGTCAGGAGGAAGCAGAACACACATTAGCCCTTGGGAGGAGGGGGCTCAGCAGGGAGAGGAACTCTTGAGCCTAGCAGGTCAGGGGGAGGGGCTCTTGCATGCCTCCCATTGTACCCTGCGGACTCCCTGGGCTGCCAAAGATTCCCAAGAGGAAGCGAATGGCCAAATCAAGTAACCAACCACTCTTTGTGTGTCACATTCCTGGAGTGGGGGGAGGGAGAGAGAGAGAGAGAGAATGTGTGCACACTCATGCATTCACACAACATCTGCATGTGTGTGTGTCTGATGCCCAGGTTTTACGTGCGTGTGTTTCTGATGCACAAGACGAGCTCTGGCCTAGGTCAGACCACTGCTCCTGGAGCAGTGGTGAATGGGGTTCCATAGAATGTCAGCAGAATGCAACGTACCATGAGTTGTGATGAGACTGGTCCAGATGTTCATTACAGAGCTCTAACCTACAGCACTAATGTCTAATCCTACATCTGCCACTTTAAAAATGGAACTGCCATTTCAAAATGAATCCACCACTTTTACAGCACTCTATGTGCTTTGACCGTCTGTTCGGTTACGGTTGTACGTTCTCTGCACGTAACCACACAATAAGTATAACTTCTATGCTTGGCCTCCAAGAACAACTCAGGATGGTTTTTAGTTACGTGTTGGAGAGTTAATAGAAATGCCCATATTTTTCATTTGAACCTGAGGTCATATCAGCTCAAAGTTCATGGCATAAGAACTGGTCCCCAGTGTACTAGATACATGAAATTCATTGTGCTGAGAAAGGAAACGTTCAGATAAACAGGGAAAACACATACCCAGGTATTCATATCCAGTACAGTAAGATTTCCTAGCAGTGAATATCAAGAGAGAGTGAGAATCATAATTAGGCTACAATTAAACACAGATACTGATTTCAGTCTCCTTCACTGAAAACTGGCAGAATTGAACAGTTCTCTTTTAATGGAAGCATCAGCCAAACTCAACATGAAAAAGTAACTGTGTACACAAACTGACCTCTATGATTACACAAACTGACCTCTATGATTATATAGCAAATCTTCCCCCAAAAGAAATGTGATTTTTAGCTATCCTATGAAACTGTTCATGTCCTCAAGAAGACAGTTTTGACATTAGGAACATACATACACTTTTGTCTTACGGGCTCTATAAAGCCACCTTAAACAAATGCAAAATGTAGGCTTGACACTTAGTAAAGAAGGGAGAGATGCTATAAAGTTGAATATTATTGTTGAGGGCTGTCCAATGGCTATCACCCACCAGAAGACAGGATACTCCATTGCTGTGAATTCTTCTAGAGGAGGTAGGAACTAAGAAAAACTGTAGTGAGAAGAAAATGGGTAGACACTTCCTTCAAGGGCTTCAGTAAATTTTCTGTCCATATAATAATTCATGGCTTCTGAACATAGCTACAAATGTAAGGTAGTAAGAAAGAAAGAGAAATTCTTGAGAACAACCCTGCTGTCTGGAAAAGAAAAAATCCTCCTATTGCCAGAAACTACACTGGAAAAGATTGTTGGCCCAAGATAAAGCATATGATCAATAAATAACAGGGATGATGGTCTCTTTTACAGACAATGATAACATCTTCCGTGTTGATAGGTGCCTGAATAAATTTGGGTATCTCTGTTTTGGACTAGATTCTTTTCTCAGAACCTCCTGGAAATATACCAAGTCTAGCACTATTCTGTTCCTGCCGGGTTTATTTATGAGCATGAATAGGATACAGTAAAAGCTTCACTCTGCATCAGGTGACAGGCAGCTTAAGGGCTGTTCCCATTCTTTGCTGCCTTAAAGGACAACAAAAATGGCATGAATCTCAGCCCCAGAACTTTGATTTGGCCAATGAAGCATCTCCCTTGAATGCTCTCCAAAACCTCTAAGGAAAAGACACACCAAGTATACGTATGCTGAAAATGACAGCTGAATATTTATATATAATTATATGCTTCATACTACAGAGGAAGAGAGAAACTCCCCAACAGTCCTTGCCAACCTAACCTAGGGGAGAATTCCTTCTTGATTCCAAATCTAGCAATTGGTTTCTGAACACATAGGCTACGGACAGACATTCAAAAAGCATGAGCCTAAATTGATTCAATCTTTGCAGGTTAGTCTAGCCTAGGTTGAACCGATTTGCAAGTGTAAGGACATTCCCTCAGGACTGAGGAAATACAGGCACATGCCTGCAGTAGCTCAGGCTAGAAGCCAGGAGAGGGAGGGGGGTGCTACAGCAGCCCTCTCTTCCTTTCCATAGTGCTGAGCCGAGGGAGGGCCTGGCCAGGCCCCCAGCAGGATGTTTTGATTAGTGAGGGGTTTCAACCCCGACCCTGCCTGCACAGTCTCAGACTTTTCCCTGCTCGCTGCTGAAGGGGTGGGAGTGTTGCAGGACCCAAGCCCCAAGCTAGTTTCCTGAGGAAAGAAGGGGGAGGAGGGGTGAGTTTCCAATGCATGTGTCTGTTGATGATATTGAATGTTTCAATCTCCCTCCCTTGCTTCTTCATTACTTCTGCAAACCTGACAGGCAAGGTAGCCAGCAGTCAGCTGATAATACAACGTTCAGCAGCCCATCAAGAAAACAAAAGCCTCTCCCATTGGTTCAAGCTCTTCTTAAACAGCTTTTTCCAAGGAAGGAAGGAATGGACATTACCAGCTGAGCTGGTGATTGGCTCCAAAAAGGCCTAAGCAGACACTGTTTGTCTGCCTTTCTCCTGTCCCAGTGAAATTGGAAACACCCCCACACACCTCTCAGCATTAGCTAGCAGACCACATGCCTAGGGTCCATGGGGCTAGGGTCTGTGTTGTGGGAGATGGGAGGCAGGAAGGAGGAGATCCCTGCTTGAGCAGTGAGCAGCAGGGGGAAGGGGAGGAGGGCAGGGGGAAGCAGTCTCTGCCAGAGCTCAGGCCAGGAAGCAGAGGAGCGGGGCCAACCCTGTTCTCTGGAGCAGACAGCCCAACCTAGCCCAGCCCAGCCCAGCCCAGCCTAGGACTGCAAAGCACCTGGGATGCTGGGAGAATCTGGTTCAACTTAAACCAGGAAGGGGTCTGGGATAGACATTGCATAAGTCAGTTTGACCCAAATCAGTTAAATCTGTTACTACATTCAACCATGTTAATCTTAAACCAGTTTCAGCCATTTTGAAACTGATTTATGTGCACTGAGCTTCTGTTCTGTTACAGGTTTAAACCAGTTTCTGATCACTTAAACTGGTTTATGTGTAATGTCTGTCCTTAGCCATAAACAAGACTCACAAGCCAGAAACCATTAGAAGCATGAGTATATCACAGGCCATGTTCAATGATTCAGAGGCAGGTAAAAGGCAAAAAGGTGGTTTGGTTAACTGTCCATAAAACTGTCAGTACAGATATCAAGGAAGAACACATTTAATGAGGCCCTTGGTGAAGCAAGAGCTGTTGGAGTATTTCCCAGAGAGAAAGGTCTTACAGTCTAGTTACTGAGGAAATCAGCATGGACTCCAAGGCTTAATTCTGCTTTATTTTAATTTTCCATTTCAACTGTGAATCGCTGCTTCACAATCACAGATATAAACAGGCAAACAATTAGCTCCCTATTAAAAAGGGAAACAACTAACATTCAGAGCCTTCACAACATTACCCAGCCCTTACGTTTTCTCAGCCACAGTCCCCTTGGCAGGTGTCTAGCATCAACATTAGAAGTAAAATCCCTCAGGCTAATCATAGGCTGGCCTGACAACTCAGGGCAGCAGCACAAAACAAAACAGAGAGAAGATTGCCAATTTAAGAGTCTTAATGGGCAGTGGATGAGGGAAGGAATGCATTTTAGAAGCTTTAAAAATAATAGTTTTCCCCCTGCACAATATTTTCTTGGCCCGTATTTGTAAGCGATTCCACGGCTATTGAATTATGAAAAAAAACAACCCAGAGCTCCTGGAGTTTTGCAATTATCAGGGGATTCTGTGGCCACAGAATTGCAGATGGCTACATGCCACAGAAATCTACCACAGAATATTTTAATTCCAAGGGTTGTAGTTAGAGGTTATTTTAGCAGACAACTACTCAACTAAATATATAATGGAATAATTTCAGGGAACAGTTATTTAAAACTTAAGTACTGAAGGGTTATACATTTTTATTATATATTTCTTACAGACTCAGAGAGACAGAAGTTTAAATGGGTTTCTAATCAAACAGAGAAACAGATACATAATGACAAAGAATGTTAAAACAAATTAAAAGTGGTTACCCTCTACTTATAAATATTATGTATATTTGCAGGTCAAAATACATTTCATAATGCTCATTTAAAAAAGGAAATTATTGCTAACTGCTTTTATTCTGATTTTTAAGACTGAAATAAGCAAGAGTCAACTGCAAATTTTAGGCATTATTCCACTATATTTGCTTATGAAAAATACTTCCCAATATACATAGGAAATTGTTCAAACAACTTGGATAGAAAGTAAATATTTCTACATTCCTGTAACTGCTGCCTTAATGTCATATTTATAGTTTCAATATGCTCTAAAAATATTATACATCACTATAAACACACACAAATTATAACCCTACCTCTTCCTCACCATTACACAGCACACTTCTATATTCTTTGGAGACTTCATGTTCAGATATAACACTGATTTTTGAACTACTAGCAATAATTTTGAACTTCATGACACTATACCATGAAGAAGGTCTACTTCATTAAAAAGCAGAAGGTGTTCTTATCTCAATCTCAAAATCAAACAAGTGGGCAATTGGCTGCTTCCCATAATTTTTTAATAGAAATGGAAATACTAATGACATACCTGAAAAAGAACATGAACAGAGCAGACGTGATGCAGAACAAAAGGACCTATAAGAAGCAGAAATAATTTTATTAAATAAAAGGCTATACTAACACTACAGGCAAACCTGTTTTAGATCAGAGGCACTCTCACAGATATCAAAATAGAAGTTTTATTGTCACATTTCATGCTCTAAAAGCCTCATTCAAGTCTACTAAAATTAACAGGGAGACATTCATTGATTTCAACAGGCTTTGGATCAGGCCACGTATGTCAATATAGACTGATGGATATATATATGCATTTTCATTCATTCATATATCTATAGATAAATCTATATATCTATCTAGATAGCTATAGATATATCTAGATAAATATATAGATAGTTATAGATATAGATACAGATATCTATATCTATATGAGAATGCATAGGGAGCAGAGTGTGGAATAAGGGGGAATTCCTTTTTTTTTTAAATCAATTTTCACATAAACTACTAGGTGATTAAATCATTATACATGTATTCAAGCAAAAGAATGGAAGGATACCAACTTTTGTGGAATAAAAGTAAATTTAGGTTCCTGGAGAATGGTTAATAGGTTATTCCATCTGAAAGACCATGAATATTATTTTCAAGGTCATCATCAGAACACGAATTTAGAACCCTTATCATAATTTAAATTTCACTGTATTGCATTTGGAATTATAATCATCCAGAGATAAAGAGGACAATATATACACAAATATTATTCAAATAAAGCTGGAAATACTTAGAGCTTCCTTTTGAAAGCTACTTTACAATAAACATGTTATCGATCTAAACCCCCAAATGCTTTACAAAGCTATTCTTCCACAAAAAGAAAAGAAAAACATGGACATTAACATGAAAGGGGGAGAAGAATAAGTACAGTGCATCTCTTGCTGGACTCTGCTGGTCCAACAAAGTGCAGAGCATGCCCTCTTCACAATCCCAGCCAGGGCTGCCTTATGCACTGCTGCCATCTGCTACCAAGACGACTAAGGAAGCCTGCAGAGTATGCTGAAACGTGTGCACAGTCCTCCTCTCCAACTGCATAATGTCAGTGCTGCACACTTTCCACACTCCAAGGCTTCACTATTAAAATGTCTGCACACATTTCTGGGTAAGTTTCTCTCCCAGGAGAACAAGCCTGGGAGAATACTCCCACATTATTTGAATGTGAGTACATAGCCTTAATCTATGCTAATTTACTAGGTAGACAAACCCTACAAGAAAGGAAATAATTGTGTTTGATATTGAATGCAATGGTGTTAAAAAGATATGGACAAATTGCAGGGATTTTTGAAAAGGGCAAGAACTATATTAAAAAAGGTGACGAAAAGACTGAGAAACCAAAAAAACCAAAATCTTAGCTAAGTGAAGGCTAAAGGAGGCCACAACAATATTAGTTTTATACATGAAGGGTGTAAACACAACAAGAAGAAAAACATTTTAAAGGGATGTATGAACATATAAATAGAATGTGATAAAAGGGAAAATTCAAGGTAGATTATCAAGGAAAATCCTTACATTTCCACTGCTTTTGACTTAGAACTAGCTTGTGACACAAACCTGTCTGCAGTGTGTCCCCAGAGGCCTGCTGCCTGTCCCACAGAACAGCCCAAGGTTTGCCCTAGCAAAACCCTTTATCCCCAACAAGACTCAGTACCACTGCCCTTACAACAGATCTCACAGATGCAGCAGGAGAATCTCTGCTGGCTCCAGGTGGCTTCCCTTTGGGTGAGAGAAATTTTAGGTTCCCCTTTCCATAGAATGGGCTAACTTGGAATATCACTTGCCCAGATATCACTCTTTACCATAGGAATGGGCAATTATTTTGGGCAGAGGGCCGCTTACTGAGTTTTGGCAAGGCATCGAGGGTCGCATGACAGGCAGCCCAGGGTAGATTAATATTAATTTTCTAAAAATTTTAGGGGTCCCGTGGGCCAGAAAGAATGGCCTCGTGGGCCTAGGATAAAAGAATCATACAAGATAAAGGGACCATAAGTTTGAAGACAGAACAAAAAGATTAGCAAAGTTCCTTATTCTCTTATCTGGCTACCACCTAGTCTCTTGAAAGTGATGCCAATGTTTTCAGAGATCAGTTTTCCTGCTGATTTGCCCAGTCCTGGCTGCTGGGCATCTGGACTCGTCCAAAGCCTGAGAAAATCCAACCACCAGGCCTGTCTCACAGACTCTAAAATAATCCTCAAGTCAGCTTCTCCCCTCCCCTGACCCATCATTGTTCATGGCAGAGATATGTGTTTTCTGGACAATCTTCCAATGCCCTAAATAGAGCGTGATCTAATTTAGCACGTTTATTTGACTGATATTTAGTAAACAAAACTTTTAAATTACCCCTATGTGAATTTTATGTCCCAACAGTCACAGGTATTTAAACTGAAATATTTGATTAGGAAAAAAAATTAAATATAGCACATTTAATGTGGTTTAAATATTACAGTCAAACAAATTCAAAGCTTGATGTGGAAAGAAGTAGGCTTTCTCAGATGATGTTTTTCCACCCCTTTGTTGTATTAGCTTTCTGTATATAGCTTGTACTCTTTCAAGACAGTTTCCACATGTTATTAAATGTTTCTTCACTCCTGTTGCATTGTTAAGCATACTCCTTCCCACAATATTTACATCTACCAACTTTCTCCCTTCCTTCAGTGGCCTGAACTTCACGATAATGATGCCACACACTAGTTTGGTTTTTTTCTGATTAGGCATTATTATGACTACTTTAAAACCAAAAGCACTAAAAAAACCCAACAGATCCTATGCAAACACTTCCAACTTCCCCAGCTCAAGAAAAGAAATGAGACATGACTCTATGTGTTTGCTGAACTGAAGGTGGAAAAAAATAATCAGTTTCAGGTTTGGTTTTGCATTCACTTGCAATCTGAGATGAAATAATAATTTTAACTTTGGTTTTGAATTGGCCTGCACAGCCAATTAGGTGAATTCGTAACTTGATTTTTGGTTTGGATTATTATGTGAGTGTATCTACCCTCCTGTTTACAAATCAATAAAACATATATATATGTTCTCACACATTTCCTAGGGATAATCACATGAAAAGCATGCATTACAACTTTGAAACTGCCACGCTTGCCTAATATTGTATTGGCATCCATTCATAGTTACTAATGAATTTTATGAAGCAATGAATTTTTAGAACTTTATTTTTTCCACAGAAAAATAAAGCACTGGAAAATTTTCCACCCCGCATCTCTGGCTCATGGATCTTATAATTCTCTAGAAATGCCTCTCCCTAAAAACCTGGCATTCTGCTGACTGACGGGTCATTTCTTTCAGATGCCTTTACTATCATGCAGTTACTTTCCCCATTATAAGCAGAAAATAACTTGGGTGCCCACCTGACCCCTTCTGTCTTTGACTGGGAGTGGCAATGGTCCTTGCCCTAGTATCATAAAAGCGAAAGATTTAGCAATTTCACCTACTTATTTTTCCTAAAGTATGTGTCTCAGTTCCCTTGACTAAACTGTGTCCAAAATCATAAAGATATATACAGGAAAAAGAATCCATATAATAATAAAAGTGACATAAACGGGTACAGCCTAACTTTGGCTTTCCAATGACACCACAAATACCATATCAGTGAAATAAACAGAAGAAAATCTGCATGGCACCCCACAAACCTCCAAAATAGGGTTTGTGACAGTCTGTAGACACTAGGCAATCTACTCTTGTGAACTACCCTCGATTTTATTGTTACTGTGCTTTAGCTCATAATTTGAACAATGCTTGTATTTCAGTCCAATATACCTTGTTTCTACAGTTAATGAAACTACTGCACATTTAATGCTTTGCTACTGGTGACTACCTGCTTTTTCCCCCTCAGCATGTTTTCACTGCTACTTTTTGGCACAGTCCCATATATAATTTCCAGCCACATGTGCTGTCACAGTTGCATCGCAGCATGTTGGCTAAAGTTAATTATTTTATTTTTGCAGCAGTGGTAATACTGGCGGCAGTCCAATCTGTTACAATGTTCGTTTGATCACAAAACAGCCAAGCAGAACACATGTCATTAGGTAAAGAGTGCTATTCAGGCATATAGGAAAGCTCTATTTTACAGATTTTACATTAACATTATTGGTGATTTTTACCTACATCATTTGCAAACGTGTTTTGGTACGTGTTGACCATTTCACAATGTGCACTGAAAATCTCTAGTGAAACTACCTTGAAATGTAAGTTTTAAGTCACTTCTGTGAATAGCTGCTCCTAGGTCACCCCCTACATCAGGGTCTGTTCTAATCTAATCCTTATTATTTTCTAGCTCCATTAAATAAACTTCTCTCCGTATGGCAATCTCCTTGATAAATGAATTAAGGGAGATGAATATACACAGGCCTCAGTGTAAGAGAGTTAGGACCCAAAGACAGACGCATTTAATTCACAAGAAATTTAACAGCTACAGGTCTTCTTGTAGCTAAGGTCATGTACACACATTCAAATGATCTGGGAGAACTCTCCCAGGTTTGTTTTCTGGTAGAAAAACTTACCCAGAGATGCCTGAACAGACATTTGAATGATGAGCCCCTGAAGAACAGAGTGCTTGCAGTGCTGATGCTGTGCAGCCACGGGAGCTCCTGTGCCGACATCTCAATGTGCTCTGCAGGCTCCCTTGATCTGCCCAGAGACAGATGGCAACAGTGCACAGGGCAGCCATCGACTGACCCAGACAGCTTGAGATCAGACTATATCTCCCTCCAGCACAATGTGGAGATTATGAAGGGGGTGTATCCCCACTCAGTGGAGCAGTAAAGTCTAGCGAGTCACACATTGTGTCCCTAGGAGGGTGTAGCTAAAGCAAAGTATCCTGGGATGCTGGAGAATTATACTGTGGCTTCTCTCACAAGAAAACATGTACATATATCAGTTCTCCTAAGAGAAACTCTCCTGGGAGTGTTTTAACTCTAGTTGTTCCCAGGTTATTCTTCTCCTGGAATGGCTATCTTTGCTGTGGGAGAAAAATCCTGAACAACTGTACACCCATGGTTTCTCCTGGCAGAGCAGCAACTCTCCCAGAAGAAACAGAAAGTCTATATATGGCTTGAGGTTGACTTGTTATGCACCCAAGCTATTATTTCTGTAGAATCTTAAGGCAACATAAAGTGTTATAATACAACCAACAAAACAGAATGTAAGAGCAGTACTAAGAACCAGAATTGTCAAGGAACGCTGCTTGTTCCAGAAGAAAATAAAAACCCATGCTCCTCACTAGGATAAGGTAAAGACAATTATTAAACAAACACTAAGCAAGGTCAAGACTCTTTTCCTCATTTCTTCAAGGAAGTTACGGGGTAATATTTTGAAATTCAAAAAGGGCAGAAGCTCTCCTTCATAAACTGTGCAATGACGGTGACCACGATTGACTATGATATAAATACCAAAGTGAACATGGCACTGTATATTGAGTATTACCTCCAACTTTAGAGCAACAGTTTTTATTTATGAGCTGAAAGTACTTATTTTGACAGTGAGATTCTGGTACTGTTGAAGTCAATGGCAAAACTCACAAAACTCCATCTACCCTTAATCTTAAAATATTTAAGATTTTTATTCCAGGCGCTCCATCAACTTCAAGATTCCCCTGGGTGGAAAGGACCTTTACATTAATATAGACAGATTACAACAAGAAATTAGAGAAATCTCTCATTTTTAGTTTGTTAACTTAGTATTTAATCAATCCGACAGATTCTCCAGATTTAGGTAATAAGTATTATTTCAGTGTAAGGGCTGCAGAATGAGGCACTTAGGTTTTTCCTGTTTATGTAGGTATCATCCATCACATCAGTGGAAAGGAAATTATTTTAAATATAAGAAACTGATTGTAAAAGTTGGCCAGAGGATCCAGAAAGACATTTGGCACTGCTTTTAATTCACTTTTAACTAACACAGTTCAAGATGACCGTGTCCCATAAAAGTGTTTCTTCCTCTATATATTTATTTAGGTATGTTTGATATATACATCTTACAAATCCATGTCATGTTCATTTTTATACATAAAGTGGGCTTATTTCCAAAGGTTTTTTCACTCAGAGGTGTAACAGTAAAATAGCTGTGGGCTACAAAATGAGTTCTTCCTGCACATGAATGCCTAAAGTATTCTCTAAACCATGAGGGCATCACACTGGTTTTAGGATATTTAAAAAAAACCCAACCCCACAAACACCCCTCCTCTGGTCCTGTTTCTTTGGGAAGGGACCTGGGAATAATACCCAAAGGCATGGCAGCCCTGAAGGAAAGGGAAGAAAAACTCTTCCAGCTTATAAAGCTAGTCTCTCAGATTATCTAGGGTTCAGCACACAAGCAAATTCATCTTCATGCATCTGCTGCTCTCATAAAAAAAAAAATATAGCATTTACAAGTGGAGTGATTTAGTGCTGAATGTGTTACAAAGCGTTTGTGTCTGAGCAAAGGAATGCTTACAGTTAGATGATAAAGTCTCACACCTTAGGTAACCCCAGGGAGACGCATTACAGAATGTATTTTTTATTTCCTATAACTGCCATAGATTTTATTAATCTTCTTGTTACTCTGTAGCTTGTGTGTTTACACAGACGTGGTTTTGCTTCCTGATAACGTTAATGTTTTTACACTTAAGTATGTCCTTGAAAGAGTACAGAAAAATAAACAATGAAGGTTATTCTGCTTTGTATTTAAGCCATTGATAAATGAAACAAGGAAAAGGCTAATACAGTGTTCAATCAAAACAAAAACACCCTCTGAGGATCTCAAATAAAAAAATAATGTAATCTAAGTGGAACTGTGAAAAATTTGACAGCATACAATTCAAGAAACAACATTCATATTATTCTGTATTTTAAAACTTCCTAAATAAATAAAAAAGGAAAAAACCTATGAACATGCATTGTTTCTGCTACATATGTAATAAAATAATCTCATATATAAAATAAGTTTTGCAGATCCCAAATGAATTTGCAGATCCAACAACTAGTTAAACAGTGTTTTCATTGGAAACAGAGAGCCCATGATAATTAGTCTAGCAGCCAGTCCCCCATGTAATATTCCCCCGAAGTTAAACCATACTGTAAACCAAGAAAAAATAAGCATTTTTCTACAACAAAGGACAGAAAAGTCTCATTAAATGTATAAAATTAGTCTTCTAAAAATGATTATGTATAATAACAGCAATTAAGTTAAGATTCTGCTCCTTTCAAATTGTAGGACAGACTCTTTGTAACGAGTCACTGACCTGTGCACAGCTACCCTATTCTAAACTTATTTCTAGAAACACAGACAGTGAAGATCTTTACACCCATGAACATTTTTTGGCAGACACTGCGGGAACTAGATCCTTGCAGAAACATCTGAAGCTCCCATTCATAATAAAAGCCAGGCTAACTTATTTCTGAAAATACCCTGAAAATTTGTGTGTTATAATGACTAAGCAGAGGCAAAGACTAACTCTAACGCAAAGTTACAGACACTGCTATTGTGCAGTCATCTGATCTCACTAGCATTAAAGATAAGGGGGAGGCAGTTATACAAGTCCAACATATATAACCTTTCAAAACTGCAAGCCTTATTTCCAGCTAATCTTTGCAGCCAGAAAAAAAAAAAATCAACAATCTCACCAGTCACGAGACAAAGTTACAATATGTACTCTCCAGCTAGCGTATTTGATATCTGCAATACACCAATGAAATATTTTACAGAGAAATTCAAATGCCAAGATGACTACTTTTGAAAAGAGAAAACATAGCAAAACCTTTACTATTGTATTTCTATATTTTGAATTCAAGATGGAAAAATATGCAGTGAGCTGGAAGTCTATTTCAGGTTTTTCCTTGCATGCTCCCACCATCCTTGATTTATGGTACAGGGTCAACAAACTGAGCTTGGCAACATATAGCCCTTCAAGTCTCCAGCTGTCAAAATGGATATATCATGTAGACAAGCTAAAGGTTTGTAAAAGAAGTAATATACCACGTGTCACCATTTTAAAAACCAACTTTTACACTCTCACTTTATTTATATATTCTTAAAGAGATATATAAGCGATGATGAAAGACTATTATTATTTGCATTGTATGCTGACAAACTTGATGTCTAAATGAAGCATTGTAACACACATGGTCATATGGAGATTTTATAAAAAGATGTGAAATCTATTAAATACAATCATCAATTTGCCTCAGGGCAAATTTCCAAAAGTACCTCAGTGCACTCATTCAGAGTGAGGCTTCTCAAAAGAGATCAAGCACCCATTGGGAGATTAAAGTGAAATAGCTAGATTCTTAGAGTTCAAAACTTGGACAGTATGCAGGAAATCTAGCTTAGAAATGGCTTGCAGTGTCCCTACTGATAGCTATTGCAGTGCAGAAGTTACTTCCTTGCAGCAACAACTGAGAACACAAAATCTGTGCCCCCTGTTGGGAGATGTTAGATGCTGATAATGGAAAAACAACAACAGTGACGTTGTAAATGTCTCTGCCAAATGCCGTGCAGTTTCCTCCCTGATATGTTATGCAAGTGGCCTTAGTTGATGGTGCCTTCATTGCAATCAATACACTACATCAGCTCTAAGATATAGTAGGAGAGAGCTGCAAAATACTTACCAGCATACATCCTAAAATCCATTTGCCAAGGAAAAACGCAGAATTTGCATTTTTTACAGAGAATCTTTAGTTTTTACATTTTGTGAAAAAATAAAAACATATATAAGCTACGAGCTCAATTTTACTGAAAGTACCAGTGTCCTTTACTCAGTGAGCACATCTACTACTCTCGTAGTTGATTTTTGAATGCGCTTTAAATGTACATAGTTAAGCACACTCCAGTAAACTGCTTCCAGCATATACAGGTTACTCAGCAACATAAATGGGGTTTGTATTTTAATGCATCTCAAATTTCATTTTGGCCTCCAAATGCGAGTAAAGTTACGAAACCTTTAAAAATCACACCTAAAGACTGTCACTGTGGCAAGGACAAACTTCAGGTTCATGGTAACGTGCTGTTCTGAACTGTACGCTGCAAGACTGTAGATTACAACTGAAGACAGACAATTGTACAACACATGGAAAGCACTTAAACCGAATGAAAAGCAAATAAAACAAGAGACTGAATCAACAGGATCATCGACAACAGTAAAGAAACAATGCACTGCAACTGAATCAATCCTGCATTGTACAACTGCCAGAGAACAGCATGAAACTGTCGCTTCAGATTTTGTTCAAACGTGTGTAAAAGCAGACATTCCTCTGCATAAAATGGATTAACCTGTTGTCAAGAGATTTTTTTTAAGCAAGCACATTAAGGGAGGTGGTGCCATTCCCAAGTCAGATCAATTGTATTCCCATGACGGACCAACTCTTTTTGTAGAAGAAATAACACCGCTTTCTCAATTACCTGAAAGGACACTACAATGCTATAATCGTTGACAAAACAACCAACTTCTAAAATAGACCAGTTTTCAACTTTTTATTTCAGGTGCTCAAGGTAATCATGCTGACATTACCCCTAATCATGCTGACATTACCACACTGTAGCTTGTAAAGATAGTGTGCCTTGGAAAAGTTAATCATGCCACTATTTCACAAGCCTTGATTTCTTGCATGGTGAAATACAGCATCCCACGTGATCAAATACAGTATAACCTCATAAATCCGGCAGTCAAAATTACAGAATTGTCAAAAACCCAGCACTGCAGGCAGGTGCTGTCACCTGTTCCCAGGGCTGCAGCAGGGAGCAAAGAGGAGGGAACTGTAAGTGGGTGCAGGGCGTGGGGGCATGACTCTTGCTGTTAGGTGCTCCCTGGGAGGGCTATGGGCTCAGGACCTGCAGTGGGCTCTACCTGGGAGCGCATGTCCCCAGATCTGTGCGCCGGAGGAGAGCAGGCTGGTGCCCACCCCAAGCACTGGGAAGACTCTGGTGCTGCTGCCAGCTGCACCCTGCAGTGGCACCCTGCTTTCAACCCGTGCGCTGATCTGGGAGCACGCCCTGCCCTCCCCCAGGAAGAGCCCCGTGCAGCCTCCCAGCCCTTCCAGGGTGCACACAGTAGCAAGAGTCGCACTCCCCCACCCTGCACCCACTTACAGTTCCCTCTGCTTTGTTTCTTCCTGCAGCCCCAGGGGCAGCTGATGCCACCTGTCTGCAGTTGCTGGGCTATGCCGCACCCCTCCCCCCCACCCCTTCCGTAGCCCCAGCCTCACTCATTCAAAAATCCAGAATTTTAAAAATTCTGGCAGGTGCTAGGTCCCAGGCATACTGGATTTATGAGGCTATACTGTATTAGCATTTGTAACAGACAGTGCAAGCCACGTGGCAAAGGCTTGGAACGATGTGTTTTGCAACCTATGGTCAAACTGGGTACATATATACTGCTATGCACATACAGTTGTTCTGGCAGGAAATACTTGGCAAGATACCTTTAAGCAAGTGGATCACTTTGTCACCTTGATGAAGTCACTTTTACTGAAAGCTCCAGCTCATTGTGCATAGTTCTTCAGACACCTGAATAGTGTTGATTTGCCAACACTTAGTTATGATCAGGTGGAATACATAGTTCAAAGGTAGAGTAGCATGCACAGTACTACCAGCTCTACTCTGGGCTTGTGGAGCATTAACAAACAGAAGATAGGGATACATCTCTTCCGCAGGAACTAGCCAGCCTGTTAGCAGTAGAAGACTTGTATGCTGACCTGAAATACATTGCAGAGAACCATGGATACCTAACAATAGTATGGGACATTTTACAGTCCCCAAAATTACAGAATTGTAATTCTACAATTACCAAATGCACAAAGTGTAGAACAGTGTCTTGCATTTAATTCCACAGCTGGAGTACCTCGCATCACCAGCTGATAATGCGAATGGATATGCAGCTGCTCAAAGTGCTACTCATAAACTGAGAAAGTGCAACCTAAAAAATGAAAAACCAGCAATTGATTTTCTTTGTGCTGTTCATGCACATGGTGGTGATCCTCCAACTGAGTGTAAATTCAGCTCACATGGAAAGAAGTTTCAGCAAAATCGGGGTTCTCTTCTGTGCTCAGCACCAGTGTCTGGAAGGCAGAAATGTGGCTGGAATGCTGCAACTATATTTTAATAAGCAAGACTAACTCAGAAAGTGAGTAATGTTAATATAAAAGCAATACTTGGACTATTTAGAAAAAACAATGTTTTCATAGTTTCATAGTAGCTAGAGTCGGAAGGGACCTAGGTAGATCATCTAGTCCGACCCCCTGCCTTGGCAGGAAAGAGCACCGGGGTCAGATGACCCCGGCAAGGTGCTCATCTAACTTCCTTTTAAAAATCCCCAGGCTAGGAGCCTGCACCACTTCCCCTGGAAGCCGGTTCCAGGCCCTAGCCGCCCTGACTGTGAAGTAGCGCCTCCTAATATCTAATCTAAACCTACCCTCCGCCAGCTTGTGACCGTTATTCCTGGTCACTCCTGGCAGCGCACGGGAGAACAGGGACTCCCCCAATACCTGCTGATCCCCCCTGACCAGTTTGTAGCAGGCCACAAGGTCCCCCCTTAACCTTCTCTTGTGGAAGCTAAACAGGTTCAGGTCCCGTAGCCTCTCCTCATAAGGCCTGCCCTGATGACCCCTGATCATACGAGTGGCCCTCCTGTGGACTCTTTCCATATCGTCCACGTCCCTCTTGAAGTGTGGCGCCCAGAACTGGACGCAGTACTCCAGCTGCGGCCTGACCAGTGCCGCATAGAGGGGGAGGATCGCCTCCCTGGACCTGCTCGAGATGCATCTGTGGATGCATGACAGGGTACGGTTGGCCTTCTTGACTGCCTCCCCACACTGCCGGCCCATGTTCATCGTGGAGTCAATGACGACTCCAAGATCCTTTTCCGTCTCCGTGCTGGCAAGAGGGGAGTTCCCCAACCTGTAAGTGTGGTGCCGGTTCTTCCTCCCCATGTGCAACACCTTGCACTTATCAGTGTTAAACCCCATCCTATTCTCATCCGCCCACCATTGCAACCTGTCAAGGTCAGCTTGTAGCCTATTGCACCCTTCTAGTGCACCCACATCTTAGTGTCATCAGCAAACTTGAACAGGGTGCTTTCTACCCCCTCATCCAAGTCACTGATGAAGATGTTGAACAGTGCAGGCCCGAGGACCGAGCC
This sequence comes from Crocodylus siamensis, assembly GCF_052110815.1. Taxonomy (NCBI): domain Eukaryota; kingdom Metazoa; phylum Chordata; order Crocodylia; family Crocodylidae; genus Crocodylus; species Crocodylus siamensis. The sequence continues at coordinate 405,752,730 of NC_143395.1, forward strand.
CTGCGGAACCCCACTGCCCACGTCCTTCCAGGTCGAGAAGAACCCATCCACTACCACCCTTGGGTGCAGCCCTCCAGCCAGTTGGCGACCCATTTGACCGTGTGGGCATTGACACCACAGTCTCCCAGCTTTTTGATGAGGACAGAGTGAGAGACAGTGTCGAAAGCCTTCCGGAAGTCCAGAAAGACTACATCCACAGCAACCCCTGCGTCTAATGATTTGGTGACCTGATCGTAAAAGGCCACCAGGTTGGTCTGAAAATATAGAATATAGGCATAGAAGTAGCTGGTAAGAAATATAAATGGTAATTCTATTAATTTTATTATAATGATTGACAGCACTGATAAGCTTTGAATTTGGTTAATATTGTAAATTTATGAATAAAACATTGTGTTCAACTAATACCTATATCTCTACTTATCAGACAGTTTGCAGAAGAAGGAGGAAAATTTGAGTGCTGGGTTATCAAACTGTCTTTGGGTGTTGAGGCGGTGTCTGAAGGGAGTCTTGTGCTTACTTGGAGAGTAGGCACTAGGAGCCAGCATGATGAAGTGATCAGTTTCACAGCATCTGATGAAGTAAACTTCAGCCCATGCAAGCTTATGTACCATATATATGAAATCTACTTTGGTTAGTTTATAAGGTGCAAATCTACCCTGCCTTCTACTAAGGGGAATATCCCATTCAACCTTGTAGGTCTGGATTAGGACATTCACCCAATTTTTTTCCAAGGGTACCAATTCCATCTTGTTCTAGTTTAGACATGTAGGCTCCTGCTATATGTTATACACAAGATGCAGTTAATCGGTTAAGCACAAGGTAAGTTGTGACCTGGCCACACGTGCAATCAACTAAAGGTGTCATAAAGAGAGGAATAAACTTCAAAGTTATTTCACAAAAAATGTGTAAAAACTTTCTGGCTTGTTTCTATCATGCCATTAATTGAACATGTGGCCAGGTGCTCCCTCACAGCTGAGAGTCCTGTAGTTCAGTTCTCAGCCATGAAAGCACCCCATGCACTCTGGGAGCTGTAAGTCCAACAGCTGACAGAGCTCTCAGTGACAGGGGTGTCTGGGGCACTCCCATGTGTGTGAGCCCTGTCAGCTGCGGGAGCCTGATACTTGGTGGTGCAAGGGGGGCCCAAGATCATGATCTCCTACACCAACAATAAGGCTGAATTGGATCTAATGCTGGATCCCACAATCACACCTTCTGCTATGTGTGTGTAGCACTGCAGGAATTGCAATTGCATGGACTGTGCCTCAGATCCTATCACATATTTACTTGAACATCTGATAGGGCCATTGTTATGTCCAGTGATGCTATAATGGCTCTTTTTATCAGGTATGGGCTAGGGACAAACATTCAAAAAGCCTGAGCCTGAATTGATTCAATCTTTGCAGGTTAGTTTAACCTGCCTAGGCTAAAGCAGTTTGTAACAAACCAGATATCCCAGATATACAGGTATATGTCAGCAGTGGCTCTGGCTAGAAGCTGGGACCCACTAGAGCCGCCCTTCCCTTCACTGTGCTGAGCTGAGGGAGATGTAGCTAGGCCCTAGCAGGATGCTCTAATTAGGGAGCCCCCCCTACCCCCAGCAAGGGAGGCAGCAGGGAGTTGATAACAGAGCACTGAGTTATTCAGCAGGAAGTTACACAGGGAATTGTTAGCATTTATCAGTCCATCAAACAAAAGAAAAACTAGCAAGAGGAAGCCAGGCAAATGCTGCTATGCCTGCAGTCTCTGCTGGAGCTCCAGCTAGGGAGCAGAGGGATGGGGCCAGCCCTGCTGGGCTCGAGCAGAGTAAAGCTATGCCAAGGGCTGCAAGGCATCTGGGATGCTGAGGGACTCTAGTTTATCTTAAACCAGAAAAGAGTCTGGGACAGACATTGCATAAACTGGTTTGACCCAAATCAGTTAAGTCTGATAATACCTTCAACCAGGTTTATCTCAAACCAGTTTCAGCCATTTTCATACTCATTTAGTGCACTGAACATCTGTTCTGTTACACATTTAAACCGGTTTCTGATCACTTAAACCAGTTTATGTGTAAGGTCTGTCCATGGAGATTAAGACAATTGTATTTAACTATAATCAAATTTATTAAACCCTAACAGTTACAATTCTAAATCAAAAAGCAAAATTAACCTTAGCAGTTACAAATTTATTACTGTAGTTAGTCAAAAGCAATACAACATGCTCACCATCCCAAGATTTAACAAGCATGACATCACTGCTTGATCAGTTTATGAGGTCTTGTCTGAGTTTTCTGACTCCATCTGAATTCTGAATCTTGGATTGGTGACTGGATCTTCCAGGACTTGGTTCCAAAGGGTACGCTCTCTCACCTCTTTTTATATACCACATAACTTGCATTTCTTAATACATAAAATTAGATTAAGCCTTCCTCCTAACGCATATTAATAATTTTGCTTCTGTCTGCCAAATATGGTTACTTTTAACTGGAATTTTCTACTCTGAGTTAGTCATCATTCTTAGGTGAGGGTACGGTCTTCTCTGACTGGTCCTCTTTTGCCCTGACTATATTTATTCAATTTAGTTAACCAACTTCCCAATTCAAGTCAGGAACAGTATTTTTCCATCTGCTCCTTTCACTGGGTGCAAGTCTTCACCACAATTCAGGCTAACCTTAAGCTAATCACAAGGGTCAAAACCCAGACCTGAAAGCCTCTGAGTCCCCACACCATAGTCTCAGCAGGTCAGTCAACTTCTGCTGACCCAGGGACCCCCATTACAAACTCATAAGGAAGTGGTTGCCCAGAACACTAAAAGTATAAGGACTATAAGTGAAGTATTCAAAGAGCATGAGAGTCCAGCACACTTCTTCACCTATACCACGTTTTAAAAACATGATGAAACCCTCTTAGTTATGCAACTGTATTGAATGTTTGAAGTGCTCAGCAGCTAGAGAAACATAAAAATAACATTTGAAAAAGAGTACGCCTGTTTGTCTGTAAATCATACCTCCTCTGGACCACCTAATCCCATATCCCTTCTCATGTCCAAATTTCTACAGAAATCTCACGGTCCACAGTGAGAGAGGAACTCAGTGAAAGTTCAGGAAAGTATGAATTTATATAATGCAGATTGGAATTTAAAGCAAAGTGGAATAAGCCTTCAGCTTTAACACCGATGAGTTTAATCCATGAAGAAGAAAAAAAAAGCAAAAGCAAAGGGATGAGCGATAACAGATGAAAAGGGTATTTATAGTACCAGAACTACAATTCAGCACCAAAGAGTGTGAAATGCCATTATCGGAAGATGTGTGGCTGTTTCAATTCCTAATACATCAACACTTATTTTCAAGTGTTGTCATGGCATGTAAAAATAGCACCTTCCTAACCAACTCCTTGACTACTCATAGGAGAGATATAGTTAGAAAAAAAAAAAAATTACTACCCCTAGCACGACCCAGACAGTACAATGATCAAACCCCTGGATTAAAATCTGCTTGATACATCAACAAATTGTCAGCTAAATTCTGAGTGCAAAAAATCTGTATTGCTGCAAATGACGGAGACAGAAAAAACACTACTGACCTTCAAATCAGAGTTTAAACATATCATGTTAGTACTTAAAATACATTTTCTGATGACCTATTACTTTGGCATATTTGTTTTGAAAGCTACAGAGAAAAGAAACTTGGATCCCCACACCTATATTATATTTTTTGCAACAATTAATTACCACATTTTAAGTATATTTTGGAAACATACGTATCTTATTGACTTTCATGTTACTACAGTTCAGAAATCTATTTGTTACAGTGATTCAATGATTAATGGCTTGCAAGTAGATTATAGCTCCAGAGATTCAGTATACTGATCACAAATATTTATCCTTGGAAGTGCATGGTTTACACCAAAGAGCGATTTTTTAAAGTAGAAATACTTAAATTAATCTGTCTTGCCCTTGTGTCCACTGAGGACACAATTCACTACTAGTCCAAATGGTGTTATGTTTAGGTGATAGCCACCTCCGAGTTGACACACCAAAAAGTGAACAATGAACCTTCAGGACACAGAAGCATGAGCTGCAACCATGGAAGAAGACTTCTTAATCTCTGCAGATTAAATGGGAAAAGATGAAATCAGGAATAGAAACAAACTGTACCCACCACCAGACATAAAGCACCTACACATGCCGGCAGTGCATGGTTATTTTTGGCCTCTATATCAGTGTAGTAATGTACTATAATGAGGGATCGCGTTGCTATGGCAATGTAACTGAGGTATCACAGTTTGTGACTACCAATGCTTCAATGCCATAACACGTTGCATCATGTGTAGACACGCCCACTGAGTACAAACCCGCAATTAGGAAATACAGACAACCAATTGAGAAATCTTAAAATTGAAGTTGAAAAATTTAGATCTAAATGTCCATTAGGTCTAAATGCCTAAAGGAAATCACTGAATATATTAGGAAAAAACAAAAAATAAAAGCAATGGTTTAGGTCCAATCCTAAAACAGGATGGTAACATTGTCAATCAAGATGAAGAAAACCCAGAAGCTTTCCGCTCATTTCTTTCTGTATTTCAGAAGAAACGTACTAAGCGCTGTATTTACTTGTATATAAGACGACCTCCCCCCCAATAATTAGATTCTATATATGGAAAATTGATAAATTTGTTACAATTTTCCAGGTATAAAATTTAATTATTGGAGGTTTGCCTTGAATTTGTCCCCTTCCCATTGCTAAAGCAGGGAAAATAAATCTGGGAGAGTCAGGTAGCCCTCCAACTTCTTCCTCCTGCAGTCCCTTCCCTCTCCCTCCTTACTGTCAGAACCTGCTCTCCCTGAGCACATGGAAATGAGGGTCAAATTTGAAAACACTGACCTTGAAATAAACGTACCTGTAGTTTGACATTACAGGTATCCATGGACATAGCTGATCAAGAACTGATGCATTTTACCTTTTTTGAAACTGCAGCAAGTTTTAGAACAGATACCCACCCCATAAGTATACTTTTAAGCAGGACTTTTGTAGTTACTTATACATAAAACAAACTATGCACGGTATTAGTTCAAAGCAAAAAGGCTCATGCCTTACCATACAGTTCACTGGGCTGGGCCCCAGCAAAGTCAACAGTGTTTCAAGCCATAGTGACCCCACAGCTCGGCATTGTTCAGTATGTGTGTGTATTCCAGATACCCCAACAAAGGCTTCGTGTGCTCATTAGTCCCCCACTCACGACTGGAATTGGATATACTTTTTACAAGTCCTGGGTTCCTCCAAAATTTATATGCAGATGAGGCACAAGACAACTTGATCCAGCTCCATCTCATGGAGGGTGGGGCCACACTAATCATATGCAGCAGGCTGAGACGCAGGGTGATGGATGGATTCTGCATGAACTGTTTGGGGTCCTGTTTGGTGATGGTTGCCAGACAGTTACAGTTGGTAAAGAAACAGGCTCTCACTGCAAATGGGAAAGAAAGGTACTGCTTAGCTGTGGGAGTGAAGAGGAAGCCTATTCCCCCCGTGCTATTTGAAGGAAAAACCACATCTTGTATTTGACTAAATATGATATTCAGTTCTCAGTGACAATAAATTTATTTCTGTCCAGTTATTAGAAAAAGGTGTTAAACAATTAAATTATTTTAAATCTCCAGGGTCGGAGAACTTATACCTGTAGGAAATAAAAGCACTAGCTGTTTTTTAACAAAACTTGGAAGACTGGGGAAGGTCCATGGGATTGAAAAGCTGTTTGCCAATATTTTAACAGGTTAAATAAGATGACCAAAGAAACTATAGGCTGGTAACTATTACTTTGAACCCTGCCAAAAATTAGAGAAAGGCTGAGGTCTTGTTATATTATTTTAAAATGTTGGCAGGCTTAATTAAAGAGATACAGTTCAACTGTAATATGGACACAGATGTATTGATATAAAGGTTCATCATATAGGTACAGGTCCATGGTTCTCAAACTTTAAAGACTCAAGGTACTACTCAGGAAAGGCCACCTCTTAACTTTCACTGGGGTTTTTTGGTTATTGTTTTACTACAGAAAAAGGATAGAGCAGTTCTTCCACTGCAAAGAACTCAAAAAACCCAAAGCAGGTAAATATGCTTTTAACACTATGGATTCCTATTTGAAATCTCTGGGTTTATCTTGTGAATAACATGTTTACACACCTTACAGTGGGAACATTGTATGGTACACTGTGGCACTCTTAAAAGGACCTGGTTCAGAATCTTTTGTACGGATCACAGGGTCTAGTCATCTAGTCCAGCCCTCTGCTCAAGGCTCAAAGCAAGATCATGTCACTCTAAACCATCCCAGACATGTATCTATGTAACCTGCTTTTGAAAGTTGCCAAGGATGGAGATTCAACACCTTCTCTAGGCAGCTTGTTCCAATGCCTGACCACTCTCATAGTCAGAAAGTTCTTTCTACTCTCCAGTTTAAATTTCCCCTGCACAGCTTGAGCCATCTCCATGCTCTCTATAATCATTCTTCAGGTATTTGAAGATTGTTATCAAATCACCCTCAAGTCTTCTCTTCTGCAAACTAAATAACCCTAGTTCTTCCAACCTTTCCTTGCAAGTCTCATCTCCCAAGCCCCTGATCTTTTATGATGCTCTGTGGTAGACTCCTTCCAAACCGTCCACATCATTCTTGAAGTATAGGGCCAAAAATTGGGCACAGTATTCCAAGTGAGGTTCTATTTCAGACACAAGAAATCTCTCTGAGTCATAAGGTATCATTATACTAATAAAGTTATGTCCACAAAAGAGATAGAACCAGAGCAACCATTTTAGGGGAAAAAAAGGAAAGACAAGACAAACACTGTGTCAACTAGGCCTCATATACCCATATGAGTATTGACTTAAAAACCAGGAGCATAATCAATGCAAATCAACTTTTTAAATAGAAAATAACTCGAAAAATGAGATTTCTTTTATGAGAACAAAAGTTTAGTTGATAAAAAGATACTTACACCTCTGTAAACTATTTGACACAGCATGACACGATATTCTGGTAAAACAGTTACTTCTGTACAAAAATTAGTATAGCCAATATGAATCAGTGAAAAATAGTTCAATCGACAGCTCTCAAGAAAGCAAAAATTAATGGAAAATCAGCATCTGCGACTCTTCTCAGTCCCATATGTTCAACAATGTTATTGCTTGTCTAGAATAACATACTGCTGGTAAAAGTTGCAGTTGAGTAATAAATGGAGCACTTGACAATGATGAGAACAGGTCAAGTCATCGATCAATCTAGGTTGCTTGCTAAGTTGGGTAAATAAGGAACATTAAGCAGTAGGTAAGTGGTACTGTGCTATATGAGGCATAATGAGACAAACTGGAACAATGCATGCAGTGTGGGTGTCCCACACTTCAAGAGGCATGTTGAAAAATTAGAAAGGGATCAGAATAGAGCCACAGGCATCATTTGACATCTGGGAAACATATGCATTACAGTGAGATACTACAAGTACCCATCCTGTTTATTTTATCTAAGAGAAGATTCAGAGGTGCTTCACTAGCAGTCCATATTTTTCAGAGAAAACAGCTCTTTAATCTAGGAGAAAAGGCAGAATGATGGCTAATAGCTGAAGCCAGACAGATTCAGTCTACAAATAAGGGATTTTTTTTTTTAACAATAAGTTAATAAAGCAAAAGATATGCTATAGCTGAAGCATACAGAAACTACTTGGGGAAATTCTGCCAATGACTTGGACTATGCCTTTTGTATTTCTGTTAGCTACACCTTCAAATGCCTAAGAGTTTTGTGTGTCAGTAGAGATAACAGCTATTTTGTTTTCAAAGTTGCCACAGCTTATACACAATTGCAATGGATTCTCACATAACTGCTTTATTATTGTTCTCTCTATAGTCATCGAGGCACCAGACATCTGGACTCAGTCTGGACTTAGAATTCTGCCTCAATAGTTTAAAGGGAGATGGAAAGTCTGAGCAGCCTCCACTCCTCCATACTCCTGCCTAGGCCTGCATGTCAAAGATCCTCTCACGCTTACACCATGATCCAGAAGGATCAATGCTTGTCTACTAATCCATGGCTCTCTCTGTCTCTGTTGTTTTTCTTAAGTCAGCTATTTGCTTTGGACACTTTTACACATATTCCAGGGGGAGAGAGCAGGGGCAGAGGGGAAACACTTTAATTAGATTGGCTCTGAGAGCTGCTCTAACTAAAGTGCCACCACGTCTCATGCATCGGTGTCCCCGTGTTTAAAAAATGGTGCCAGGGCATTTGAACTAAAGCTCATTTGATGAACTTTAGAGTTCAAGTGCCCCTGCCACCATTTTTAAGCGTGGGGTCATTGATTCATGAGGTACAAGAGGCGGCTGGAGCGCAGTAATAACCATGCTCCAGCAAACTCAATTAATCTAGTCTGCTTCTGCGCACTGGAATTCCAGCACACTGGAGCAGCCTCCGTGCTCGTGTATAGGCAACCTTTGTGTGCAAAGAAACTTGACCATCACACTTGCTAAAATTGACAGGCACCATTCATTAAACTTAACACTGCAGAATTGTGCATGCCAACAGATATGTACCTTTTGTAATAAAGTGGATATATAAATTTATTCTGTCATGCTATTTCCACTTATGTGACACTTTTGTCTGCAGTAAATTCTATTACAATGTAACCCACTAAAACATTACAAACATCTGGCTGTATTCAGTACTTAAAACCATTGTACTTTGGGGTGGTTTCATGAATTCTTAAGAGCATTATTGTAAACTCTTGTCATAATCTTGATAAGACTCCGTCTTTGTCATTTTTCAGGTTTAAACAAATAACTTCTGAAGCTACAGGGCACTGCTACTGCTTCTAAATTGACATGTTTTAGGAGAATGGATAAAACAATTTGTCAGAAGCTGGTTGGGCTCCAGGCCAACTTAGCTACACCTACACTACTACAGCTGTTGAAGACTTTTGAACTTCGCTGCCAGTAAGCCCCAAGCAGTCTGTAGACAGATAAGATCAAAAGGAAAACTAATATGTGATATTAAACAAGAGATTATGTAGATTCATGTTAAGGCAGTGTTGTCTGATCACAGTGAAATGATTAGAACTGGCAAATGCAGAACATGATTGAGCCAAGCCAGGGAGCACCTGTCACTGTGGGAGGAGCAAAGGAAAAAAATTTAATCATCAGATTTTCTGGTTCACTAAGTCTATATAAACACACGTAGTTAACACTTCAGCAGTCCTTCGCTTGTTCTCAAAAACCATGTCAGTCTTTTAACCTGTTTTTTTCCTGCGCCGACCTAAAATAAATAAAGCAATGAAACTATGCATTAGCACATCAAATAGCACTTTGTTATAGCCTAATCGGAGCACCTTTATACAAGGTCCTTAATCTTATTTTCTGAACATAATACAAACCACAACATTGTTCTTAACTGAAATACTAATCATTAGATTATCTTTATTCTTCTTGCACCTTCATTCTGCTCATCTAAAAACATAGCAACAAATCACTACTGTATGATGCTCTACTATTAGATAACACAAAGTTGCCGCCATCCATGGTTGTGCAAAAAGCCCAGCAGGTGAACTACCTACGCTAAAAAGAAAATCCTCAGAACTTCTCCTTGGTCACAACCAGTCATCCCCAGACCAATCTAAAATATCAAAGTTGCTAGTTTACTTTTGGTGTAAACACATATAAATTAAGTCTGCAGCAAACACGTTTTTCAATGCACAGCTGGTAGACTGACATTACAGGCTTGATTCCAGGCAAAGCAGATGTAGAGAGCTACATATACAAGTGTGAACTGAGAGCGCTTGGTTTCACTGCAAACAAGTTATTCTTGTTGAGCAGCAGGACTGAGATTCAATGCTCCTTTCCACAGCTCAGTAAAGTCTGAGAATCCATCCACTGACCTCAGTGGGGGTTTGGATCAGGCCCTCACAGAGGTGTGTAGATGTACCACCTTTGAATAATAAAGATCACAGGTAAAATCACTGTCTTAAGCACAGGCATTTAACCACACTGTCTCCAATTTTTATCCTGAAATTATTAAGAGAAGGAGTGCAGGAACATAAGGAACTGGAGATTTAATTCTGTTCACAATGGAGGATGAAACTCACTGCTTATCTCTACTCATACATAAATGTGGTCTCTGCTCACCTTTGTGTTGGAGCAGGACAGTGCTAAATATGGACCCAAGCACATGTGTCTTTACATTCAAACAATAGTGTTATCGATTAAACCTCCATGGAAAGGAAAAACTGGGATTCCAGGTTTTTTTTAAATGTAGAAAAAAAAGGTGGGAAAATGAAGAACCTATTTAATTAGCAAAAATATGTTTTCTAAGAGCCACAATAAAGATTTTCTATATAGATCAAAAGATATATATTAAATATGACATGTTGCCACATTTTCAGTTTATTGCCGATTTCCCTGAAGCAGCTCAGCTTTAAATCTCCCAAAATATATGTCTGATACTGTGTGCAATTAAGCTTTTCTCATGAGCACAAAGAATGGCTGTACTGAAGTCACCTGGTTAAACTACCTTCTTCCCCACCCACCCCAGTCATCATCTTCAATGACTTCTGAAACCTTGTTTGACTAATATATGTACCTTTTTAAAAGGCAACCAGCAGCCATTCGGAACATTAATATATGTCACAGTAACATAATTATAGCTTAATTCTATTAATAGGGAAAACTGTAAATAGTTATATTTTACAGTGGACCTATTTTTTAAGAAGCACAAAAACCTTTTCCCTGTAAGTTTCCTTTTCCCCTATAACCATTTCCTGTCATTCATAAACAATGACCCACACAGATCTACTATTTTTAAAGGTTTCCTGCAGTTCATTGGCTAAAAACTTTTCAGAAAAGTTTCATAAAGCAGAGAATACAGAAAATCCTCTTCAGGATCTTTCCCAAGTAGTCATGAATCAGCAGAAGAGTCAACCTAGCCATGTCTAAAGGCCAGTTTTGTCTCTGCCTTAGACGCTGGAATGAGATTGAACAAGCAGTATCTCAGCATGGCAAAACAACTCAATAACTTCATACTGTGAAGGTGATTAGGAATGAAGTGGAGTCATATGGCGACATGTAATCCTTCACAACGATCAGGCACTCACATTGAAATAGGTTGGCTTTCTATATCAGATACAAGTTGTCAGGCATTCGCAATAATCAGGGCTGATGGGAGCAACAATTAATGCAAAAAAACCTGCTGTTTAACCAAGTTTTGCAAGGGTCTCGCAGTAGATTAAAAAACCCATTGTGCTGAAAACAATAAAGTTCAGTAAAAACTATGTATTTGCCAAAAATTCCACAACAAAACCCTGGGTAAAGCATGAAATAATACAGTTAATGTTTTAATAGGAAATGCCCTTGAGGAGAACAGGTGGTTTGGGATAAATTTTGTTTAGGATCTCCCTGAGATTTAGCACAGTTGCGTGTATGCAGTCTTTCCTTCTAATCAAGTCTTCATTCACACTCTGAGACTGGTATTGCTAAGCTTTATTTCATGAAGTAAGAGATCCTAGACGTACAAAGCAAAAGCAATTTGCCTATAGCCTAGGCAAACACAGTAAAAATATAATACAAATGAACTACCGGTATTCAAACAAATAAAACAGTGCAAGGTTCATTAAACAGGGCAAATCTGCTTGCCAGGTGATTTCTCTACATGACTGATAAATTAGCACAAGGCAAGTATGATCGCGGAGAATAGGGAAGCTCTCATCTAACCTGCCTGAGGGAAAACCACGTTGTTCCTTTCCTTGCAAAAATACACGGTTTAGCGTAAGTACTTTTAAATTACACTACTGCGGTAATAAAGTTAGAAGTCTGCCGAGGTCCCAATGACATCAGAAACCGCAAGGGCACGGTCGGAGGGGCGCAGAATGTAAACAGACCAGAAATGGCAATACATTTTTGAAGAACAAGAACTTGAACCTGCAGGGACTTAACAGCCATGGTTATATTTTCTTGAGCGAGCGTTACCGCTAACTGCATGGAAGTCAAAAGCTTAAGTCTTTGTAGGGTTCTTGTATAATTCAAATATATTTTACCAGAGGGACTGCTCTTTTCTCCATGATTCAGGGAGATGAGGGGGCAGTGCTGCAGTTACACCCCCCTTTGATTCCTGCTCCACCCAAAGTTTAAAACCAATTGCCTGACAGCACAGCCAACCCGAGCAGGCTGCAGGGCCGGGGCAAATAGGCCCATGCGGGGCCCGGCCCTGCTCCAATCCCACATGCCCCGGCCCAGAGAAGCTGCCACCGCCATCGGCACCAGCCTCAGCGGTGGTAGGAGGGGGTAGCGAGTGGCTGGACACAAAGCCGGTGGCATGGAGTCACCACAGCCGCTCCACCCAGCTCCACGGGATCCCCCAAAGAATGGGGCCCAGAGTGGTTGCCCCGATTTGCCCCCACCAGGGACGGCTCTGCCTGCCAGTGGTAGCAGCATTTCTATTCAGGCAGCACTGAGAGAGCCATTCGATTTCATGGCTCTTCAGAATCTACCCGATTCCTTCTAAACCAGGGGTGGCAAAATGGTGCATCTGGCCAGCTGCAGAACTCCATTTCCCAGCAGCCCCTGCTCACGTTGCTGCAGCCAGTTTCCATGGACACTCCAGCAACGGCGGGGCCATGACAGCATAGGGCAGAGTTTCCATAAAGACTGCCCCCAGCAGTGCTGGCAAGGTTCATAGGTGGGTGGTGCCACAATCCACTGCCTGCATGACCATGCATACTAACCAGCCACAGTGATGCGAGCAGGGGCTGCTGGGCTATGGAATGGAGTTCACTGCAGGCCCAATCTGACCAGCATGCCAGACTGTTCTAAACTCTTCATTTCAAAGGAGTTAATGACACTCTCCTTTTTTACTGGTCTTGATGTTCCACAAATCAAGCTAGCCTTTCCTTGCAATTTCTGGTAATTTAGTTCATATTCCACAAGCCTGCAGATTCTTTTTAGCTCTAGCTAAAAGCATTAACTCGGGTGAACATTAACTCAGGTGTGAAAATAACTTTTAGTGAAGGACTGGATGCATTTCAAGATGCTCAAGAAGGCCAGGTTTAGTTTTTTTGAATCTGCAAGACATGGACACTTAAATCTAATGACTACAGGACTAACAAAACAACATCTTTTGATTATTTTTTGCCCAGCTTGCTGTGACTTCTATGCAAAATACATACTATGGTAAAGTAATACACATTCCAATAAAGTTATATTTATCTTTCCTTTGGTTTTAAATAAAACAGTATAGTCATAGGACCCTAGTTTACTAGTAAAGCTTCCAGTTTCTTCTTAAATGAAGAAAAATGTGTTATAATGTGAAGATACACCCCACCTTCTGCACCCTCCTTTTCGAAATCCTAGATATACTTATGCAACTGTGTTCCTTTTGAATTTCCAAAAGGGAATCAAAGGTTTGCTTTGTACATAGCTATGTATCTATATCTGCAAATAGCTATCTATGTATATATAGCTATAGATACCTGCATGTGTATATACTAATATACACATGAACACATACTTATTTCTGTAAATATTTCTATTCTATAAACATACATATAAATATACATACACAGCGATATCCAAATGACCTCCAGAAATTTATACATCCTTGAACTAGAATTATTTTTTGTGACTTAACAAACATGCTGAAATTAATATGAATACATACATCCAGAAGTCAGTTATTTGGGGTCCACAAACACTAAAATGTCTTATTCATCCTGTATCATTTTTAAACAATAGTTACAGTTGTTAGGTCACATTAACTTCCCATTGTTAACTTTAAAATGCTTGGCTTTCATACTAGTAAGAGTTTAACTCTGAATTTGCTGTTTATAATGCTTGGTTTGGCATAATTAAAACATCTCTGTAATGTTTTTACCGGTATGCTTCCTCATCCTTAATTTTATCTGCCTGGTCTGCAGATGTCTGGGAATAATTTTAATTATGGACATTACTACTTGTACATCATAATATTTTTTCTATGAGCTTGAAAATTAAAACATCGTCCAAATAAACCTGTCATTTTCAATTTGACATTTTTTCTCTTCAGTTGGATTGGTTACTACTAATTTTGCTCAAACCATAAGTTATAATTTGTTCCTCATCACTGCTAATTTCTTTATATATTAGCTTGAATGACTAAGTAGGAATAGAAAGAGCATGTTAACTAAAACAAATACTATTTTCACAGCTCCAACAAAAAATGTTCTTTTTACAATTTTTATTGAATATGGCAACAAAAATGTTTTCTTCTGACTTAGTCCTTGCCTTATCTAATTCATGCCATCACTCTGTCATTGACACTGGAGGAGGGAAGCAGAGGGGAGGAAAGGGGAGGGGGGGAGAGGATTAAAAAAAAACTTGGATTTCTCTGAGGACAAAGTCTTTTATCCTGGGTTCCCTACAGTTGCCTTCATCATCGGCAATCCCTCACAGCTGAGGATGATTGTCTTCCATGACTGTCTTATCTGTGGGTCTGCAGATGGCTGACAAGGCCTATCCAGGACCAACAGACTGTTGCAGCTTGGGCACACATTTCTGTGTGGAGTGGGTGGTTCTGGGTTCTTGATTCAGTCTGCAACTCCACAACATGGTGTTTCCGCCACTCACGCTTTCCATCTCCTGTGGTCATCACAGGGTTTCAAAGTACTGAGAACCTCGCAACAGATTCTTCCTCCTTTTGGGGTGGCCTTGGATGCTAGTCTCCCATGAGTTGATGTCAATGTTGTATTTTTTCAAGATGGTCTTAGGGATGTCTTTGAAGCATTTGCTCTGTCCTCCTCTTGAGTGTGCATCTTGAATGAGCCGGGAAAATAGTTTGCTTTTGGAATCTGGCTTTAGATACTCAGATAACATAATCGGTCCAGTGAAGTTGATGTTGGATGACCATCACCTTGATGCTCATGGTGTTTCCTTGTGAGAGGACAATAACATCGGTGTATATGTTTATGCATTGGATTCAAAGAACCTTTCTCAGGCAGCATTAATGGTACTTCTCCAGCGGCTTGAGATGTCTCCTGTATGTTGTCCCCATCTCATCTCCACAAAGTTATTCAAGCCCATAGCCCCCACTTCAAGTACCTGTGAAGTACCTGAGATAACATTTTTTTCCAGGACAATCCAGCAAATTTGACCACTAGGGACCAGCTGCAGGTATAAATGGGTCTGCTGCTCCCAGGTTTTGACATGAACCAAATCCAAACCAAGTCAAATGCGACCTCTGATTTTATCCTACGTCTTCAGCTCTCTTCCCTTCCTCTTCTTCAAGCTGCCCTCCTGTTTTCTTCCTCTTTAACCTCTACTGCACTTAATTTATGAGCTAGTTCAATAGGATCTATTATGCATTGATTTAACATTTTTGACAGAAGTTTTTTTCCAAAAGGTTTGTCATGACAAAGGCAAAACTTATAGTCTAGGGAGTTTTAGTTTTTAAACCAAAACTTAAACATTCTTGGTACTAAAGTTTATGTTATTCTCTGGAACTCATTTAGAAACCTATAAATACTAAAGGTTGGTTTATAATAAAGGAATGCATTGTATTAAAAACTTACTTGAAACTCTTCTGTTTTCAAAAAGTATAACATTTAAGTTTTCTCAACATATATTAGGAAAAGGTAACAATGAAACAACAGCTTCAGAGAAAAGAACAGTGTTTACTATTGAGCATTCCACATAACTAATGTCATGGAATACCAGTGATAACAAATATTTACAATTCATAAGTTATAAAAGAGCTTGCTAGTGACTTGTGAACTCAAGAGTGCCCTGTTTTGCAATTATTATGTTACAGTACACATACATAAACACACATGTGCATGCTTCAATATTTGTATACCAGTATGACAAAAAACAACCTAATCACATACTCAATTTACTTTAATTCAGAAAAGATGCTACATATTGTGAATGCTTTTGAACTGAATGTTGATTGTGAGACCATTCACACACACAACTATAAACTACAAAACATAATGTATGTTTTGGCAGCTGATGTACCCATAGCCTCAGTGGTTTTTTTTAAACATGGCTTAGAACAACTCTTAAAAATATGCAATATAAAAGCAGAATGTCTTTCCATTTCCCTTTACATGTACTATGTTATGTGGAATTAAAAGATATATGAAATACTTGAAATACTTAAGGCCATTTAACTAAGCAAACATTCTAATTATTGCTATTTACCTATTCGTTTTAAAAAACATGTTCCACAGAATATAAACAGGTTGCGAGATTACTGACATTTTAAAATCCCACATTATATATTGGATTTAACCCACCCTAAAGAATCCATAAGTAACAGAATGCTAAAAACATTTAAACCTCAGCAGATCGTGCTTAGGCAACTCATAAGGAGCTTCCAAGAAGTTAAAATGTACAGACAAACATGAAAAAGCACAAACTAAAGCCAAATTTGGCTCCCTGTTATGCTGATGCATCCCCAGTGTTTTTTATGGTTGTCACAAAAAATTGTCCCACTTCCACTACAGATCTAAGCAACAATCTCTGATCTCAGCTACCTTGGTATAACCCCACAGAAACAGAACACTATAAAATTGTTACATAAATTTTATGATATACACATTTGAAGATTATATGGTGGTGAATTCTTCAAACTGAGACTGGAACAGTGTACTAATGTCCAATTTCTACTAATTATACATGTAAAGGAGTAATCAGTAATGCATTTTAAGTATAATGTTACAAATGTGGGGTACAGCATTGCTACTTAAATATTAAATCCATATGTAATGCTGAAATTTAAGTCTGGTTACTTATCCTAAAAGAAAATTACAAATACAGGAAACACTAAAACAACAATAAATTACCTTAGTAGCCTCTGCATACGTCTCTTATTAGACTTCTAGCCATACCTTCTTAGTTAATGCCATGAATAGCATCCAGAATTTTACCATGGAATTTATGTTTGTGCTATTTTATTTAGGAAGTCATAGTGACTGAACAATTACAAGGTTCAATATTTCCTTAGCATGCAAATTAGAAACTGTTATGGAGATTTTTCCGTAAAAGTTACCAGTGTTGAAATGTTTTCTTGGTTGCAATGTACTTGTATTAAACTAGTATTCCCAGATTTCAGTGGCAAGTAAAGTAAAAACAGTGTTCTGAAAGGATCTGAAATTCCTGTACTGGATCTAGTAACATCCACAAACTCATTTGCATAGACATTATGGGAAAAATATGAATAGTCACAGGATAAAATAAAATTCTGTCATGCATTAGAATAGGGGTGGGCAAAATATGACCCGTGGGCTGGATCTGGCCAGCCAGGCCATTCTATCCATTCTAATTAAAAAACTAATATTTATCTGGCCCTGGCTGCCTGTCAAAGATGACAGGAGCCAGTGGCAGCAGGACCCAGGGGAACCCACTGAAACAATTCAATCTTCTCAAGTTAGTCTAAGCTGCATAGGTTGACTGCGCAAGCCAGTAAACAGACATTCATTCTGATTCCAGATATTCAAACACATGCCTGCAGTGGCCCAGGCCAGAAGCTGGGGGGCATTAGAGCACACCTGCCCACTCGCTGGAGCAGAGAGCTTGGGCCAAGGCTAGCCCACCCACCCTGCAAGCAGGGGTTTATGGCAGAGGTGCAAAGCATCCAGTTAACTCGAATGTGATGGGGATCTGGGATAGAAGTTCAATAAACTGATTTAACCTAAATCAGTTAAGTTTGACACTACATCCATCCAGATTGATCTTAAACGAGTTTCGGCCATTTTGAAAGTGATTTATGTGCACTGAACTTCTGTTGTGTTACAGATCTAAACCAGTTTCTGATCATTTATACTGGTGTATGTGTAATTTCTGTCCCTATCCCTGCTGTCGAAGGTCTAAGTTTGTCCACATTCACAGCTCCTCAGTGGTGGCAGAAGTCCTTCTATTTGCCAACATGGAAACATCACATCTGCAAGCAACAGAAGGCTTCTCCTACCACAGGGAATTCACACATAGAAGTGCCCTTGCCTTCTGCCAACTTTAGCAGCTGGTGCCTCCCAGGGTGCACTGGGTACCCTGCCAACACAGCTGCTATAGAAAAGCTGCCTGAAGCCACTAGTAGGCATGTGAGTATATCCTTTCATGTTATCCTTCCCATTAATTTTTCAAGCTCCATCTTGATGCATTACTGGTGGCTTCCCTGCAGAGGTGTGCAGTGTAGGCAAGCCTTTAACATAAGGTGCACTTCAGCATGTCTCCATCCTGTTACACAAGACCTTCGTGACATGGTTGATCTATTTCATGTGTTCAGATAATGTCAAGTGCACTGTTGGTGCTAATTCAATACTTGATATTAAGTGCAAAAATGCAACATAGCTGCTGCTTGTAATCCTTTTTCATGAATGATGTTTAGAAAAAATGACATTTTTAGTGAGTTAAAATCCTGTACTTTTGGTTATCTATCTATAAAGCATATAAATGATAGAAATAACTCTATTTCAGACATGAGAGAAGAAGCATGCAAGAGAAGTTTCTTTTCTTTGTCAACATATTGGCAAATAAAACACTTTAATTTCACCCAGTAACACATAAATTACTCTTTTGCCAACATTAATAAAAAGCTGTTCAGTGCTGTTTTAGCATTTGCATTTTTGTAGCAATAGCTATGACTAAGCCAGCTCTTTCAATTATGCC
Source organism: Crocodylus siamensis (assembly GCF_052110815.1). Taxonomy (NCBI): domain Eukaryota; kingdom Metazoa; phylum Chordata; order Crocodylia; family Crocodylidae; genus Crocodylus; species Crocodylus siamensis. The sequence goes on from NC_143395.1 coordinate 405,771,367, forward strand.
ATGAACTGTATGCACTATTTTTTAAAATAAGTAACAGCTCCCTGAGAATGTGTGCGCGCTGGGGGGGTGGGAGGGAAAAATGGCATGGTAAGCACAAATCTAAAATGCCTCTCACATTTCCCAGGACAGGAGCCTCTATAATGTACAGCTGACATTAGCTGTCACCATATGATAAAATTAACTCCTCCGGGTAATAAGGGCCCTTTACAATTACCATTTTATTCTCACTGACTATATCAGGATAGATATATAATCAAAAGAACTATTTAGAAGAGGGTGAAAGCAAGGATCACTTTATATGTTGAATGAAAAAAATATAACTTCATGCTAGATCTATTAGACTCAAGACCATGCAAAGTGTTCACACAGGAAAGAAGTATAAATGTTTGCTACTAAATGTTTAAGTCATGCTGGATAAAATATAGCAGCATTATGGTCTGTTTTGTATCTTTAAAGAATAGGAAACACAAGAACTTGGGCTGAAGCTGTGTCTTAGTCCAATTTGATATACCTAGATTTTTGCAAAGACAAACAGTAATATAAATATAGCATCTTTCACTCTGAATGAGTCTCATGTGTTTTAAAACATAAATTTAGCATTTGCTTCCCTTACAACTGGAAAGCAGCCATCCCTGGAGTAGGAGAGCAGAAGGAAAAAAAATGATGGCCAAAGAAACTGTGATAAATTGCTGGTCATTGAAAATAATTGTTATGGGGCCTTTTTTATATCAATTCATAGAAAAGAGAATCCCTTTTTGCTAAGGTCTGAAGAGACCCTGACATAGTGAAGTAAGCAGAACTCAGTGTTGCCCTGTCCTTTGGTTCCACTGACAGACACCACTCTATGCAGATTGCTACAATTAAGCAACATAGATAAAAAGTATATGGGCAAATGTTTTGCATGGTTGGTCCAGTAAAAGACAGCACCCCAATAATCCTTGCCTCTAGCCTAATACCTGGACCATCATGGATATATCACTCCAGTTCTACCAGATATCAAAATCCACAACCTAAATAAAAAAGAAGCCAGACTACACATCAGCACCTTCTTCCTAAACTTGTGCACAAAACATAACGCCATCCCCAGAGGACTCAGTTTGCAGACGTCTAGCTAACACCAACAACTGCATATATGCAATGCAACTATGCAAGAGAAACTCAGGAAAGCTAAGACACCGTCTTCTTCACGTAAACCACACCAAAAGACTTAAATGGGACATACTTACATATGCAACTAAACTAAGAGATATTAATTTGGAGACATACCTGACTACTATACACAGCAGGCCCAAATGTACCACCAAAAATACCTGATCACGGCCATTCAACATAAGAAAAAGTGGAATCAGCTAGGACAACAGGAACCACCTGACAGGAAGCATACCAGCAACACAGGAGAGAATTAAGACATCAGCTCCTAGAATACCAACACCGTTAACTTATCACAGTACCTCCTATCCTATCCTGAAATAGCTGTACTCTCTAAAGGCCTGAACTTCTGCGCCCAGAGAAACAACCTGACAAAAATCATGGAGTTAGTCTAATAAAATGCATCACCCAAAACAGTCCTTGCTTCTCACATATAGGAAATCTTATCTTTCACTCTGAAATCATTAGCTTTTGTAGATTTAATAACAATTATTTGTATGTGTATTCTTTAAAAACATTGTTTGATAAAAGAAAAATCCCATACCAAAAAAAAACCCAAACCACACTGGAGCTTTAGCTTGACCCTTTAAAAATGTAGACAACTTCAATTATATTTACAATTAACTATTACCGATCCATTGTGTGACCTTACAGAAGTAATAATGGCAAATTTTCAGCTATGTTTACTATGACATACTAAGTGATATACAGCAATTTTTCAAAGCAATGAGCTACAACAAACCATGCACTTCCCATGATTTTAAGAGTATCTAAACTTGTACACATGGATTAGAAATTAAATAGCCATATCTCTGCAGCTGAAAATGAACTTAAAGCTTCTTTACTTGTATTGGTGTTATAGTACTATCTCGTTCATCAAGAACAGCTAAAATAACTGGGGCCTTATCCCACTCTTTTACTAGCATAAGTTACACGTACAAGGAGTGGTAGAGAACACTGGAATGTTTTGCTCCTTTTCTTAGTTATATCCTGAATGCAATCCTGTACTTACATTTTTTTAAGCCAAGAACGTTAAAACAAGAAGATAATTACAAACAGATGAATGTATTTTATAAAAGTTACACTTTTTTATGGACTGCTCCTAAATTTTGGCCAGATTAATTTAAATGCTTAAAAGTTAGCACAGATTTCTAAAACTGTTTTATACAGAGTAGTTCCATCACTTCAGAAACAGATAACACCCCTATCCTGTTGCAAGCACAATTCACAAGGTTATTTAGAATAAGAGTAATAATACTGTTATAAACTTTACTGCAACTACATAGATACTATGTTTTAAATTAATGCATTTTTAGAGCTAATCTTTATCCTGTCTGAGGAACGATTATGAAGGCAAAGTCCCGGCCTAATATACAATCTGAACGAAGCTTTCAGTATGAAAAACTTGCTAAGTGTAAGGCAAAATAAGAACCTGTTGAATTTCAGTGAATGCTATATTGTATTTCATAAATAATTTGGTCATTTTAACACCATCTGTTATATAATTAAATTACTTGTAAATTGGTTGCCTAACAAAGGCTGGGGTAATCCATTGGTTCAACATGTGGACAGCACCCATGTCTAAGAACACACTGCTGCTCATACAAATCACCTAGTTAGGAATTTGAAAGAGTATCCTTGTAAATGTACAGGGGTGTGTGTGGAGGTCACAGCTTTCTTGCATTTATGACTTCCCACACAATTAATCACACAGCTGCATTTGATTAGCTTTTGACATGATTGCACTGTCTCAAGGAGGTCAATACAAGACAGTTCCAAATCTCTTGACACTTCCGTTAATGCAACTACTCCAAAATTTCCATATTCTGTAACACTAGTACTGCAACTATAATGCTGCTCAAACAGTTTTCATGCAATACTTTTGGGTTTCTGTATTATGGTTCACCAAGTCAGTAAGCGTTTTACCATTTAGTTGAAAGGTAAAAGATGTAGACCTTAAGGCCCTGATTCTGCAAAGATTTATTATGCACATGCTCAACTCTACACAAATGATGTGGATAAGTTTCTAAAGCAGGGTTACAAAGGGAAGAGTGTACATTTAAGTCGCTGCAGAATCAGAATGCCTGTCAATGAGATATAGCTGATGACTGCTTTTCTCTTTAAGGTCTCTAACATGCAAAATATGTTTTTACAAAGCAGACAAACTTTAAGGCAATTTATTATTTTTTTTCTTGATTGAATTAAAAACTTAAAGGGCAAAATAAAAAGGAGTAAACAGAAATTTATGAAATTAAAATGCTTGGATTTTTCACTGTTGTACAGGAAAGCTCTTTTATCTATAGTTTTCTACCTTATCTTCTTTTCAATTGATTCTCAAAAAGTCAGAATCTTTTCTTGAAAGTCTTTCATGCAAATATACATTTTCCTGAATATGTGGCAGGACTAGCACATGTTTATATGACTCAGACATGTCTGCTAAAAGCTATATATCCCATATTACAAATTTAAACTTTTGTGTTTTGTTCATGTGATGAGTATGATGTGAGAGTCCATGTGAACTCTCTACAGGGATTCCCAACATTTATGTGCCAAGGGCACATTTGAATTTAAAAGAAAAAACAACAGGTGCCAATATGACAGAATTTTTTGTTGGAATAATGATTTTTACTGATTGTGAAAATGTGTACGGGCACCTGAATAAGCCACAGAAGGTGCCATGGCGCCTGCAGGCACCACATTGGGAACTGCTGCTCTAGGATGTTCATGGTTGGTTTAACTAGGATACTAAAATGATTTTAGACACATAATTGAAACAATTGGATTAAAGGTCCATATGGCGAATGACAGTTCTGAAAAATGTCTTCACATTAATAGTATTCCCTACAAAAGTTTGTTAGTGTGTCATACAGGTGAGTTTGATAGTTAACTGCAGAAAATTAATGTTAGCTGCTATACAATAAACTTAGAGCCAAGTCCTACTCAGAATATTCCAATAACTAATAACATTCAGTTCAGTGAGCAGAATTTTAGTTCAGCAGGACTAATACTATACAGTATTATCTAGAAAGAAGTATTAAACTTTCTATTGGAAGATTACCTTTATGAAACAGTAAGGACACATACAATCAAGTAGTTACTCAAAATGTACATGTAACTAACTGAGCCAAGCAGACAACCAACCTCTCAATGAATAAGGACACTGATTTTTGATTTACAAGCATGGCTGTTCTTTCAAAGGCGCAAAAACAACCACACGCTTCCCCTCTCCAATGCAATTCATTGTTTAAAGAAAACACAAACTCTGGGAACCTTCCAAACATTGTAGGCCTTCAATCAGCAAGAAAATGCAGCCCAACCTACTCCATCTGATTCTGAAAAGCTGAAATAACTGTATTTTAGACAAATTTGCCTGTGTTGCTCTTTTAAGTTTCCCTTCCTGAAGAAATAAGGAACACAGATCTGTCACAATAGGTAAATTAGCCTGATTTCAGCTTGAGGGATGAAACTGGTCACTGGCAAAAGGGTAATCTCTTGCCTCCTGAAGCTCCCTCCAGTTTGAGACCATTTTCACAGCCATGATAATTCAGCTCTACTTCCCTAAATTAAACATTATGTTAAACACACCTTTGGGAAAATGCACACTTATTTCTTCTACTGCAGGACATGGGGCATTCTCCCTAGCAATATAAACCCAAATCTCTGAATGTCACTTTCCATCCATAGTTTGGTTTAAGTAGAATACTACACTGGCCTCTTGGGTGGGCCAGATCTATGGACTTCTTTATTTAAAGAAATGAAACGTTTGAGAAAGCACAGAAGAAAAAAAATCCTATTTTTCATGATGATATATTTCACAGTTCCATTACAACAGACTTTTCACAACAGTGCGCCTTCTGAATGGAAGCAGGACTGTCTGTTACGTACGTCCAAAATTAAGTAGTTTATACAGCTGTCATCCTCCCTTAAATATTGAAGTATGGAAAAGAATTTTAACAAAAACTGGTATTGTCTTAAGTTTGGATATCTAATATGTAAATATTAGTAAATGTATACATTGATGGCACTGGAGCTGCTTTGCAGTTCTCATCACTGCAGGAGATTCGACAATTCTGCCCTGAGGCTGTCAGTGCTCCCAAAGACTAGAACTTGATGCTTAGCAGAAAAATATTTCTTAAATTTATTTTGGAATTAATGTTAGCAGTTGCAGGGATGATCTCTCAGAATTAAAAGCAAAATACTGGGTCATATCAGCGACAACCGCCAAAACAAAAACCAACAAAAATCAGGGAAAAACAAAAAACAAAAGCAACTGGAAACAACAGGCTTCTTGATAGCTACAGAAACATGAGCTCTGGCAGTAGGTGTTATTAATCTGCACAGTACTGTAAGGAAGAAAATGAGGTTTCAGGGTCATGTCCTATGATCTTGTAAGACTGGAATAAAAGTGGTTTCCCACAGAAAGCATTTACCCTTGGGTGTTGTATGCTATTCCTACTTTTTCCTGAGCCTGCCGAGAACATGAGACTTGACCTTTTTACTGAGATCCTTTTCTACACCCACATTAAGCCTCTTCCAGGGGAACTTAAAGACTCTGTTTCACTGTTTAATGCTCTAATTAAACGATATACTTTGTGCTAGGCTGAAGATGATGTTCTACTTTTGAAAATCTGAACTTCCCAATAGTAACTACAAGTTTTTGTAACTGGAAATTTCCAGGATCCTGGACCTATTTTTGAAATAGCAGATCTGTGAGATCCAAGGCTAGGGCTTCTCAAGACATAACCTTCTCAAACAAAAAGATGAGGTCATATGATTGTTGTCCTCTCCTATCTATCCCTTTTATAGTGCTATGTGAACTGCAGACAAGGCAAAAAAGCACAAAGTAAAGACCTCGCCTAACTTTGTAAGAAGTCTTGCATCCACCATCCCAACACAGGAAGTGGATGTCTCGTAGTTTATCACTATTTCTAGATGCAATGTGGGCAATTACTCCCACCAATATTCTTTACTGTGATCAAATGTTTACTAACTACCTGTGTTCCTCTACCTATTGAGGATCATACAGATTTTAGAAATTTTCCTCCGTCCAGACTGGAAAAAATTTTCTGTTTATCCATAGGAATGATACTACTCTGGTCTTTAATGAAGCATTTGGTGGGAAATGTGTCCTCCTTTCCTTGCGCCCATCCTTGGGATGTTTTTCCTTTTCTTGGCTGCTTGAGGCCAACTAAGAGTTTTCAACCACTCTTTTAGGTACATATCTCAACCCCATTAAGAAACACTGAGCTCTTGATTATTACAGAGGATCCCTTTGTTTACAGTCAGTAAATTTGGACTGTTTCACACCATGGAACTTTCTGACCTTAAATAAAATGAAAGTCAGAGTACAAGGGACCTCAAAAAAATAACTGCTAGACTATACCCTTCCCTGTTTTGTTCTTCTGCATCTGGCCTGCATCATTTCATGGTCAGTTGCTGAAAAGAGAAGACAGAAGTAACGGTGAGACATGGAACAGTTGAAGGCGGGGAAAAATAACCAAGACATGGGAGCACAGTGACCGATACCAATAAAGAATTACAGCCTAGCAGTTTGCACATGGCATCTTGTAACAGCTGTTAAGCAGTTTGATGGTTGGGGAATCTATGTAAACTTAGGAATTCCAGTTTGCTTATGAATACTGTGTGCGTTTAACTTCCTGCAGTCTTTCACTGTGTCCTTAAGCCATACTTGTAGTAGTAAGGGGAAAGAGACAGGCACGTCTGCCCCTCAATGGGCCAAATCATGTAGGACCATTAAAAACATGCTTGCCCTACTAGGGCAAGTAAGCTGGCTATCACCTAGGGAAACAAATTCCATCAACTGGGCTTGTAACCAAGCAATGGATCACAGCACAACAGACAACAGATCCTACAACTGTCTAACACAAAATGTGATATATTTCATCCAATGCACCAAAGCTCCTCCTGGAAGCTATGTGGATAAAACTAAACAACCGCTGTGTCCCAGAATGAAATCTCAAGCGAGAATGATAAAGGACAGAAATGTACAATCGCAAGTTGCAGAATGCCTTTCACAGAAGAATCAAAATGATTTTATGACTCATTGGCATTTAAGTGTCCCTCTGCAAGCCTCCCTGTATTCTACAAGTACTAATGATCCTCCTTCCCTTTTCAAAAGTTTACTCTTTTACTAATTAAGTTTTATCTATTGCAACTCTCCTTCACTTGGTCACTAGCTATTTCTGATAACTTCTCTTTGCTTCACAGGTTTACTGCCTTCTTCCTCATTTTAAGTGATTGCTTTCAACTACATAATGGAATTACACTACAAAATGGAATTTGACCTGGTATTTTTCTTAGATTATGTCTGTTTCTTCACCAGACTTAAGAAGGCTTAAAGCTTCTTATCTTGTGACTGAAAGCTTGTCTAATTTCTCTCCCAACTATTAGCTCCCAAAAAAGATAATACCAAACACAAACCTTCCTTTTTGCAACAGGCTTGGCGATAACTTTGGATAGCCACTTGGCAAAAGGAATTGAAACTTTATTTAAAAAAAAAAGAGAGAGTCATGGTGGGGGGATGGAGCAGATAAATTTGGACCTCCACAACAGGAGGAGCAGATAAATTCTGGACCTCCTGAAAACGTGGGGCCCAAAACCCAGAGTTCCTGGAACGGTGAGAAATCGGCACAGGGATTTAAGGGCAGGTTGCTTCTTCTGCAGATATTGGGCTAAGAGGAAAGTGTTGTGTGGGGGAGAAGGGACAGGAGTTAAAAACTCCTTGCATTTTGTGCTCCACTGTGAGGTACTCCCCAAAGAGGGAAACAGCAAAGGAAGGATCCACAGTTTTAGTGGCACTTGGAGATTGTGAAATAACTCCTAAAGAGGTCTAGTGACCTGTCATTACTTTTACAGTCTAGACAACTGGATTTTGGAAATCTCACTGTCATGAGAGGCATGTTTCTCATATGTTTTTTATATACATTTTGAGTCAGACACCTGACCTTCCTCCCTCAGGAGGAAAAAAATTGTACGTGTATAACATGCCCAAAAGGAATCAGTAATTTTAACTGAAGTTTGAATTTTCCAAAACAAGCAGACAGACAGAGAGACTTTTAAAACTTTTATTATAAAAAATATTAAAAACAAAAGGTGAAAATACAAGCATGTGTGTGGCCTTCCCAAGAGCCATGTATGAAACACTTGTCAGGAATGAAAATACTCATAAAAGGCATCTACACATGCAGGCATAAAGCTCATTAACAATGCGCGTGGCTTGAACTGGGGCTAAAGTTAGTTCCAAATCAGTCGACAAAACGGAGTTAATGTGCTTTAATGTATCTACACGTGAGTTAATACGCTTTAACCATTCATGCCTAAATTTGATATCTGCAAATGCAGGTATCAAATTTAGGCACAAACAGCCTAAATTCACCATTTTTAATGTGTACAAAGGCACGTGCGTGTAGATGTGCGCCCTTAATCTACATTAATTTAAGCTAACGCACATAAAAAGTCAACGTGTAGACATGCCCACAATCACCAGTGACTGAAATCCCGTCCCCACAATGACTTCATGGATTTACATGTTTAGGATTAGCTGTCTGTCTTCAACATTTTAGAGTGCCACCCCAATGACCTACTGTGACACAAAATGGTGCACATTTTGTTGCAAAGGAAGGGGCTCTTCAGTAGGAAAATCAGGTCAAGAAGCAGACAAAACTGGAAAATGTCAAAAGGGGATCTCATACCCTGGCTACCAATGACTACCCTTAAAGGCCAAAGTGCCTGTTGAAAGAGACATATAGATACAACATAAAGAATAATCAAGTTCTTGTTATCACTCCTCGATAGGTTTTTATCCTAAAATACTTCACAAAAAAGCCTGACACTTAGCAACCTTAATCTCACTGACAGAAACTCTGATACAAACTGTATATTCATCAGATACTGTACCATCATTATGGACTCGGTCTTGGCAAATATATCTAACTCCTGATTGGGCTTGGCTTGAGAAAAGACCATATACCTCTTTAAATGAGTGAGTTTCTAAGGTGACCTTCACCCTATGAAAACATGTAAGCAGAATTGAGCTATTCAGAAATATTGCTAATTATTTTATTTTGATTTGTAATTTAAATTTTATAACTTTCTCGTGATGGACATTTTCAAAAAATATCAATCTTCACACACATTTTACAACACTACTATACCAGAAAATCAAGTGAATTACAGTTTAATTTTTTTTAAATTGCATTTATTAAAATAAAGAAACAGTTAAGGGTTCTATGCTTCTGCATGTAAAATACTTATAATGGCATATTACATTTGAATAAATAACTTTAACTCTGCCCCTTGTACATATGCGTTACAACAGACATTAACTATATGATTCAACATAAACATCTTCCATAAAATAAGTTCCAAGATGTTGCAAATGTCAGTAATGCATATTATTTAGTGTACGTTGTGAAAACAATTACTTGAAAAGTTTGTAAGACTAAGTCTACAAACTAAAAACCTACAGATGAAGTAAAAAAAAAAAAAAAAAGTACTAACAGAAAATATCCTGGAAACAACTGTGATTGTTTTACACAAATATTTTGCACCTGAAAATAGTAAACCATTAGATTATGGAAAAATTGTAACTTTTTGTTTAACATACTAATGTGTTGCTATATTTCAAATCAGTAAGTCTAAATCGCACACATTTTTTCTCATTAAAGGAAAATTATTTAAAATAATATGTAACTATGCTATAAAACCATGACACTACATTAAATAGTTATTCTCAGCACTAACACTTTCAGAGTGAAATCAGTAAGAAAAACCTGTAGTCTTTGAAGACTTTTAGCTTTTTGAGATGTTACCCATTATTCTTTCTGTTCCTAATATTTCATTTAAATATATTTCTGAGTTAATTATTAAATGTTGATAAAGTCTTCATGTCCCTTTAATTTGCATGACTAATGGGCCTAGAGAACATGTATTCATTACATATGGAAGACCCAGTTCATTTGCTCCTCAGTAAAAAAAGCAAACAAACAATCTTTGGCCAAGTGTAGCAACACTAGTAAGATGATAATGAGAATAATTAAAGGAAAAAGCAGCTCAAGCTGAAAACTCTCAGGTCACTAAACTATAAGTCAAGGCTCCCTTTTGTAAAAACAATTTGATTTAACAAAGATCTTCAAATGTAACATCAAACAGCTTAAGCACTTCTTTTTGCTTTCCGGACTATATTTGCTTTCCTTCTGAACTGTCACATTAGCAAACAGTGTGAGGTAAACACAGGCACACAGCTTTATCTAGCAAAAGATTAAAAGACCATCATATCATTCACTTTGAAAATATCTGAATACCTCCAAAGACGGTAGTGTATCTTTTGGCACAGAAGTATCTGCAGATTTAGATATTGTACATGTCCTAATTGCATAACACTAACGTAAAGGTCTTTTTGATACGTTCTTGAACAATTTGATACAAGCTTTTTTATACAATTTTACCTGCACAGCTAAGTTACTACTTTTTGATACGCTGCAGAATCTGTTAGGAGTAAGTGAGCATAGTGACCAGACAAAATGAATACGCTAGTTGTGGGTCTGTTGCATATAACTAGTTAACATTTTTATTACCATATTTACTCAAACCTAAGATGAGTTGTCCCCCCTAAGAGGGGAAGCCCCTTGTCTTAGATTTGAGTACAAGCGGAGGAGGGGAGAAGCAGGATTGGAAGTGGAGCCACAGCCACTCCGTCCCCACCTGCCTCCCTCCCCCGGCCCTTGCTTCCCACTGCCACTTACCTTCTTCTTGCCGCTCCATTTCCTGCTAGGGTCCTGCTCCACCTGGGGACGGAGAGCCCAGAGCAGGTGCTGCCTCTGGCCCCAGCGGCAGCAGCTCTACCCCTGGTTCCAAAGCGAGGACTGAAGCTGCCACTGCCACCATGTGGCCAGGTTGCAGCTGGAAGCAGCACACGCTTCATGCCCTGGGCTGGAGTGGGATACCAGCCATGTGGGATACCAGCCACAACCAGAGCTGCAAGAGGAAGGTAAATGGCAGTGGGAGGAGGGTACCGCGGGGCAGGCAGCAGTAGAAAGGGCAGGGCAGCAACAAAGGGGAGATGGCACAGGGAGCAAGTGGTAGGGGGAACAGGGGTCTGGGGCTGTGGGTACTGCAGGAACGGGCAGGTGTTAGGGGGTGCTGGCATGAGAGGAACAGGAAGGAGGGGGGCAAGTGGCAAGCGGGGGGGCAAGCAGCAAGACAGATGGCAGGGGGCAAGTGGAGGGCAGGGAGCAACTGCCAGGTGACAGACAGGCAGCAAAGGTCATGGTTTAGGCCCTTTGACTCCCCTAACACCCTCCCCACCCCTCAACCACCTGCCCTCCTGCAGCAGTGGGGGGTGGGAGGGGAGTCAAATTTAAGACAACCCTCCAAAATTAAATTCTAGACATGGAAAATTATAACAGCAGAAGCTGTGGGAGCAGGTGGCTGTGGCTGCAGCTCAGGCTCTGAGGTTGGAGTGGGAGTTGGGACTGCAGCCACTGCCCCTCCCTCCACTTGCATTCAAATCTATGGTATGGGACTTCTTTCTCCCATATGCTAGGGACAGACATTCAAAAAGCCTGAGCCTGCGTTGATACAATCTTTGCAGGTTAATCTAACCTGTCAAGGCCTAATCACTTTGTAACTGCACAGATATACCGGAATTGCAGGTACATGCCTGCAGTGGCTCAGGCTAAAAGCCAGGGGGCACTAGAGCAGCCCCCCTTCCACAGGGCTGAGCTGAGGGGGCGTGGCAATGCCCTGGCAGGATTAGGGAGAGGTCATAACAGTGCATTTATCAGTTATTATCAGCATTTATCACCCATCAGAAAACAAACAGCCTCTCTCATTAGTTCATAGATATTAGGGTCAGAAGGGATCTCAGCAGATCATCGAGTCCAATCCCCCGCCTCAGGCAGGAAACAGTGCAAACAAAGAAAGAACGGAGAGACAGTACCATCTGAGCTTCGATTAGCTTCAAAAAGCCCTAAGCCGACAGCCCCGCCCATCCCAGAGAGCATGCTGGGATACTGAAGGAGTCTGATTTAACTTAAACCAGCAAGGGGTCTGTGACAGACATTGCATAACCCAGTTTGACCCAAATTAGTTAAGTGTGATACTACATTCAACCATGTTCATCTCAAACTGGTTTTAGCCATTTTCAAACCGGTTTATGTGCACTGAGCATCAGTTCTGTTAAAGACTTAAACCAGTTTCTAATCACTTAAACCGGTTTGTGTGCAATGTCTGTCCTTAGCCATATTGAAGCAGGGTGGACTTTATCTTAGATTCAAATAAATGCTGTGGCAAGGGACAGTCACCCTATAGCAGCAGCTCCAGGTGCCAATTTAGGTTTGGGGCAGAAAAAGAACAGCCACCACTGGTGCTGGCTGGCTGCACTGCCAACACTGGCAACCAGGGGCATCTTTACACACAGAAGTGTTGCAGTGCCGGGTGTTTTGAAAAGCACCTGGTGCTGCATCACTAGCAATTGTATAAGTGGAAAATGTGTGTCAGTACTGTGAAAATGGCAGCAGCGCGCTTTTGAACTAAAACACATCAGAGGTGTTTTGTTTCAAAAGTGCACTGCCGCCATTTTCTGCTCGCTGAAAGCATTTTGCCGCTTATACAACTGCATGCAGTGCATTTCGCATCCATTCACTGAAGCTGAGGATCTCTGGGGCATTGTGGGATAAAAAGGTAAAGGTCCTGGGTGCTAAACTGCACTGTTACACCTCTCTCAGTAACTTCAAGAAGTTGCATTCTCATGCAACACAATTACAGTCTCGGTGCAAGCACAATTAAAGCAACAGAGTCCTTTTGCCAGAATAACTTATTTAATTCAGGGAGCTGAATCCCTTTTGTTGGTATAATTTGTCTCCATGTGAAACGGTTTTCCAGTATAGCAACAATGGTCTAACAACAGACTTATAACAAAAATTCTTTTTTCCAGACGATACTTCAACTTTATATTACGCATAGTAAAACTTGAGGATTCACTGCAAAAAAAGGAAAGACTTTCAGGAGTTACAAAATGCAAGCTGTCTGCTGAGTTTACAGAATTTGAATCATTTCTTCCAATGGTCACTAACTCTGGTACATACAGATTTGGTATTTTAAATGTCAACGTTAGCGGTTTCATTGCTAATCACAACATGTCAGACAGGGCAAACAAGGTATAGCAGGAGCTTTTATATAATCTAGTCTCAGTGACCACTCATTTTATAGTAGCAAATAATAGGTCATTATTCATCAGCATTTTGATTAATCAAATCTTGTCTAATTTAAAAAGATATCTGAACATATATATCCTTCTACACATTGTGAATACTCAGACAGGCTAAATATAAATACTGCAGTATATTCTTCTCATTTTCTACTTTACTCCTTCATTTTTGGAATAAGGAATTTCTAGAATTTAATTGGAAGTGCATGGATTCCTAGAGCTATTGCACTTGCTGTGTTGGGGAAATTGGTCAGCGTACCACCTATGCACCAAAGGGTGTGCTCATATGCCGAGGAGCACTGGCCACATCCCGTCTCTGGGCTCATTCCTAGCTGCGATCAATTTAGCTCAGAATGAGGGAGTGTCTGGTATGCGAGTTTATTGCTCTGCAGAGGGGTACTCAATGTCCCAAGACAAAGAGCTCCCCCGATCTGAGTTGAATAGTACTCTTTATGTTAACAGGTCATACATATGCAAATATAAGTATACATAGGCATAAGGCATATATGCATGCGCATCCTTGGGGAATATCCACAAGCCTGTTGCTGGGTTACAGAAAGCAGAACAGAGCAAGCTTAAGCTAGATGAAGTCGATTTGGTGGTCTACAAGCTTACTGTTTAGTGGTCTACAAGCAAGGGGGAATTTTTAAGATTCTGCTTTTTAAAAAGTCATCTCCTGCTTCCCTTTTTCATTTATGGTTGTTTTTCTTACAGCTGCTAGCATCAGGAAATTCTTAACAGCAGTGTAAATACTTCAACTTTGATAGTAAAAGATAAGCCTTTTATTAGTTAAAAGGTATTACAATTAAAAATCTATGGAATAGATTATTAAATAATTAGATTTCAGACATGTTCGTACTATGTATTAATGGTATGTTTTTATTTGGAAACAAACATGCACATTCGCTATTATTTCATTACAAAATATGGGTACATGTCAATTGTAATTGAAAACTGAAATATATGTGGAGAGATGCATGATGCAAAATTAGTATCAATGAAAATTCTCTTGGCTTTTCATGAAGTTTTGATCAGTTGACATTACATAATCTAACTTGCCTTGTATTGTAAAATGTCATTTTGCAAGCTCAGTTTGGTTTTGCCTTCCCCTTTTCAGTGCTAAATAATATATATATATAAAAATATATATATTCCCTTAACATTTCTTCCATTTTCCCTATTTCAGAATGCTCAAAACCATAGGGTGAGCTCTGAAAAGATCTGATTACAATACAGTAGAGCTAAAGACCTTGCTTGTCAAATAATTTTTTTCCAAGTAAACTGACCTTGTTAGGCTGTGAAAAAATGGGAATTTTTCAGGTAGAGCTGTATCTGATCACTTTTATACTGTTCAATCTGAGGACAAAAACCTAAAAATGCCATGGTTAATTATGCTATCAGAATAATAAGTTCAGGGGTTCACGTCCAGAGAACTCAGACTCTAAAGTAACTTTCGTGAACATTTTCAGCAAGATAATAAAAGTTAAGAAGTTTCCTGTCTTTCATCACAGGAAACTCTAAATAAGTCAGCAGGTTTTGCATAATTATATTTCAGATCAATTTCCTGAAAACACTCCAAAGGCTTTCCTGTAAAACACTGCCTAAATTCCCATTTTCATCTGCCAAGTTACAAGAAATAATGGTATCAGGTGCAGACATAAGGAATGATTTTACATCAGCCAGGCATGCAAAAATGATTAGATCAAATGAAAACAAACAGACTTAAGTGATGTCACTGCTGAAACAAAATATTTGATTACTTTTTAAACATCTATCACTTAAAAAAATATCCAATACATAGAGAAAAACCATGTGGAATATTAGAGACATTTAACCTCACTATAGCTGCTGGCCTAATTCTGCAAACCTGCACTCTGTGAAGTCCCCTCCCCTCCCATTTCTGACAACCTAGTTGCACCAGGACTCTTCAGAGGAAGAGGCATTCAAAGAAATTACTGGGGTAGCTCAAAGAACTAACTTGTCTTCTTTTCCTGTTTATTCCACCCTACCGCAGCAGAGCACCTTGGGCACAGGTAAGATCTCTTGTTTGCTCTTGTATCATGAAGGCACAATGAATCCAGGGACTCTTGATCAGAGTATGTGTTTTACTCCTTTCTCCCTCTGCATCAAAGCTTCTGTTCCAAAGAGTCATTATGGAGTGCTACAAGTCCCTGTTTTGTTATAGGCTTTTGAAACTGGGGGTGGATACAAGATATTTTCTCATTTGCCCTGTTTCAGAATGGTCTGCCATACTTCTCTTGTTGATCACTGTTTAACAATGCCAAGTCCCCTTCCCTTAGCACACATACAGTCAAGCGTATGCACACGTGCACACACACAGTTTCTTAGTTACTGCAAAATGTTTTCACCCTAGAGCTGCCTTTTCTTGTTGGAGCCCCACAACAACATATTTTGTCCTCTCTATATGGCCTCTCAGCAGCCATTAACCACCAAGGTTATTCCCAAGCTGTAGCGATTTCCTCCTCACACCATCAAATTGAGGTGGTGGTTAAACAGAAACAGCTTTGTGAACCTACCTCCACTGAACACACTGAAAGAAAACATCTGTCACATGAAAAAAAAGACAAAGCCTGTAAGAGAATATTACTCCCTCTCACCCCGTCTCAGTCTTCTCAGGAAGTATCTGAACAATGGAAAACAAGAAAAAGAAAAGCAGTTTCACTACTCTCAACCGGGGCACAAATTCTGAAATGCGCACACCCTTGTAGCCTTTACTCACAGAATCACTGGCCTCCAGATTGCATAAAGGAAACAGGAAACATCATGTAGCCCTCTCAGATTTGTTACTGTTCTCTTTAGCAAAGTATAACCTGACCTCAGGTGGACCTGAATGTGTATGGGCCAAAGGGAATAATTACAAAAGTGAAAACAACTGAGACAAAAACAGACTAGGATAAGCAGACAGACCCCCTCGCCCCAGCCCCATCCCATCTTCCCCCCAGTGCAGCTAAAAGTCGGCAGGCTAGATCAGGTTACACATATATCATATTTCATCACTTTATATCAGTGTAAGACACAGACCAATAGTTTCAGCTATTGCATTACAGGCACACACAAATAAAGCCTTTAGAAGCACAGTGGTTTTACACACAATGTTGTCTTTTTCCCTGAACCATATTTTTACACAGTAGTAGCAGACACCCAAAAGACTGAAAACAAACAACAAATTATTTTCTTTTTGGTGAACTTTTTTGCACAACCATATTCCTTTAAACATCCTTTTAATAAGTGTTTGATAATATCTGGATATGATTGTTTATGTAGCTTAAATGATCCTGTCATAAAATAACAGCACATAATACTGTGAATTATCGGACAGTAAGAGGTATAACACTTTATGAAAGCAAGAAGATTATTTTAGTCTACTTGGTGTCAATGACAGCACCATGTACTGCATATTAAAAAGTCTACAAATATAAGAGAGTACAGAGAGAAGAAAACCAACATGAGATGTAAAATATAAAATATAAGCAGACATTCACTTTGGAGGGAAGGAAAACAAAAGCCTGAAACTATCAACCAGAGCATAAGGGGATATAACAGAGGGCAGAAATCAACCAAGACAGTCACTAAGACCCTTGACAAAATTTAAAGGAAAAGCATGATAGGATCTTATGTGCAATTTCAACAAACACGCTTCCTGCCATGCCACACCTAGAGGAGGCATGATTGGGGTAATCAATACTCAGGTCCCACCACACCATGCTGTCCACCAGCAAGTAGGAAACTTAACTCCCTGAGCAAACCAGGACCAGGCTTGGGACCTGGCTCAAGACCAGGCTGTCACCACTGCAAAGACCCGGGGCAGAGCCACAATCTGCTTCCTGCGCACCTCTGCCCCGTGTATGCAGGCTGCAGATCGGGGCTCTGCCCTGGCCCCGGATCAAGCTGCCCCCACCCAGCAGCAAGATGCAAGATCCCAGCAGCTCCGGAGCAGCCCCCTGCCCTGCCCTGCCAGCTCCCTGCCAGTACACCAGAGGCCGGTATCCATGGCAACCCCGGCTTTGCTATCACAGCACAGCTAGGGCTGGGGTCTCCATGGAGATGGGCTGCTGGGAAATGGAGTCCAGCTGCTGGCCAGATCCACCATTTTGCCCACACCTGGTCTAAGCTATCATTTAAAAGGCAAAGTGGTGTAGGTCTGTTTAGCGGAGCTGCCTGCAGACTCAGAAAAACTGCAGCAATGTAAAAATGTGGGTCTTAAGTTTTACTAAGTTTTAATCAAAATTTGAATTTCTAGGAGTGAAGCTGACACCCCTCATTTTCCTATCAAGAAAGTGACAAGTGGAAGCAGAAACACAAATATCCCTCAAGAAAGATACATGGTAATGAAGCATGTATAAAAGTAAAGCATAAACCCCTCACTACAGACATAAAGGGATAGAGGAACAAAGAAACACTGGCTGGAAAGCAGCACTGGTTGGAAGGGAAGTCAGAAAAGTGAGCTCTGCCCTTCCAGCATTTATCATGGGATTTTTGTGGAGGAGGGACCTCTTATATTATAGGTACCTGCTCCCTTCCAAAACATGGAGGTCCCAAAGCAAAGTCTAAGGGCAGCTTTCTGGTACAAATCTCATCATACCCAGCAGCTGGGAGTAAGTAAACACCTACTTGTGATCAACCCATAGTCTATGCAAATTTCCTAATCGTTATTAATTCTGGACTAGCAGATTTAGTTTTCTAACTATTAGACTTCTAGTTCTATTTCTACATCCTATTGAACTGAAGGAGGTGGGGGGTTGGGAGAATGGGAAAAGAAAGAACAGACAGAAAATACAAAGGAGGAGATAGAGCATTAACAACATAAAAAAGGGAAAAAAGATGTGTGTTGAAGGAAAAGAAAGGAAAAAGGAAACAGATGCCGAAGACGGTATAAAAAAAAAATAACATAACCGAGCTAACTGAAGTGAAGGTAGAAAAATACAGTGACCCTGACAAGGAGAAGAATGTACAACAGCAAGTTTCATTTTTTAAAAACGTTTTTCCTAGAAAGTTAGTTGACAATGTTGCACATAAAATACGAGAGTCAACCAGTACTCAATTGAATTAGTCCTCTAAATTACAAGCAGCATAGCCATGGGGCACATGGCCACAAAGACCCATTAGTTCTCGGGAAACATTTTGCATGGCCTAAATCAATCAAGTAAAATTTAAGTTAATTAATAAAGGAAATTCTTCTGTTATGAAAACAGTTGGAAAAAAATACCAAGGAAAGTGGTGCAACTGCAATCGGTGGAACTACTCAGTTCTGGCCTAGTCATCCATCTGCTAGCAATAACTAAGTAATAGTGCTTTAGTAATAACTAAGTCGATCTTGCCACAATGAAGAAGGATAAGCAAGTACATCCATTAAAGGTTCTTTTCCACCCTAACAGCTGGATGACTTGCTTTTGTACAAAATACATAATAGTTTTTAAGATGCTTGGTTAAAGCTGCGAATCTTGCACTTGGGATGGAAAAACTGCATGATGAAATACAGGCTGACTGGCTAGGCTCCAGTACTGTAGAGATGGATCTGGGGGTGATAGCAGACCATAAACTAAATATAAGCCAACAAGAGAAGTATGCTGTTCTTGAAAAAAAAAAGAAGCAACCAACGGCATCCTGGGCTGTATTAACCAGTGTGACTCTTCCAAATCAGAGGAAGTTATTCTTCTGCTCTATTCAATGCTGGTGAGGCCCAGCTTTGGCCCCACACTTCAGGAAGGGTGTGGACAGTTTTGAAAGAGTCCAGCACAGAGCAACTGACACAATTAGGGGCCTGGGAAGCAAGACTTCTCAGGAAATGCAGAAAGAAGTAGGGTTCTTTAGTTTGCAAAAGAGAAGGCTGAAGAGGGATTTCATAACAGTCTTCAAATACCTGGAAGGTGATTACAGAGAGGGTGGACTGTAGAGGACAAGACTAGGAGCAACAGCATCAAGCTGCAGCAGGGGAAATTTAGAATAGAGATTAGGAGGAACTTTCTGACTACAAGGGTGGGGTGGTCGAGCACTGGAACAGGCCACCTAGAGAAACTGTAGAATTTCCAACCTGGAAATTTTCAAGACCAGGTTGGACAGACATTTATTTGGCTGAGACAGTTTAGTTAGGCATGATCCTACCATGAGCAGGGGGCTATAATGGATGACCTCGTGACAGCCTTTCCAGTCCTGCATTCCTATGATCCTAAAATAAGGACACTGAGATAAGGTTTCCATAATGTGCTTAACTTGGTTTTTGTGTATATCTATTGCAACATCCAAGCAATTTTGTCAGATGGTTACTGGAAAATTTGGCAATATTACACACCACTTGGAAAATATCTATTTCACTAATAGGGCAGTCAAACGTCTGTGAAATACTTTTTGCAGACATTGGCCAGTGTTGCAGCATATGTCCAAGAGAACACTGTTTAAACATGCCCTCTAAGAGGGATTACAGAGCTTTAATATGAGCTTTTGTTTTGCTTTGGGTTTTTTTTAAGCAAACAATAGAAGAGCAGAAAAAAATCAGCCTGTGTAAAAAATGAATCAGGCCCTAGGAGTTTCAGCATAAAGTTCAAATAAGTCTCTGAATATAGCAGGTATTGAATAATACAGTATATTTTTAAAAGGGACTTGCAAAGGTTTATCCTGTTTAATTTATGGTGACTTCAAAGATTTCTTGGAGAAGACTTGAAATGTTTCCCCCACTGCACTAGTGACTTTTTTATCTTAGAATGCTTAGAATACTTTTATCTCAAGAATACTGTGTTTTTAAAACAGGTCTTATGCTAGACAATTCAGAGATCGGAACCATAAATCTTAAACCCCAGCTGAAGGGTTAGTGAATCGAAAGTTTGAGTTGTCCTCCCCAACTTTTAAACGTTACTTGCGTTAAATAAATATTAACAAATAAATATTAATAAATAGTAACAAATAAAACGACATTTTAATTGGTTTAAGTAAAAATCAGTTCTCAGTTAATCAGGTTTCATTTCCTTGGCATTCTGAGATGTCATTAAATTGTCAACTACCAGTTCAGACATAGGAACTTTTCCTACAGGAAAACAACTCAATTTGTAATGTGAAGAAAAAGCATGGGAAGGGGAAAAAGTATTTTTAAACATACTGAGTTTTTCTAATACAATAAACAAACCTCCCAAAAAAATTGCACAAACCATTTTCTCTCCCCCGTAAGTTCACCTGAAAAGCAACTATTTTTGAAGACTGGAAGCTGGCCAAAATGAGGCGAGTCCTCTTAAAAAACAAAACAAAACATGGAAATGGAAATGTCAAACCATTAAGCATCAAATCAGTTCTGGAAACACTGATTAAGAATATAATTAAGGATTATGTGTGATGTTATTTTACACAAGACAAATGATAAAAACTAAGCTAACATCATGTACTTGAATTCTCTAAAGGCTTTCAATAAATTTCCTTTGAAGATCATTATGAAAATGACAGTAGACATATTAGAGTTGGGTATTTGACTGGTTAAATAAAGTCTGGTCAATTAACCCATCAAATATCAATCAAAAATTGTAAAAAAATTGCCAATAGGTCCAACTAATATACAGAAAAAGTACAAATTTTCTCTTAAGAAATGTGTCAAAGAATAAAAAATTGTATTTCTGTCAAGAAAACTACAATAATGGGGGGGGAGGTGTTGTGCAATTGTTATAAACTTTTACTGGTCAAAAATATGCAGTCAACTGACAATATTTGACTGGTAAACTGACCAGCTTACCAACCCTCAAACCTAGTCTGAAAATTTTGAAATTTGCTGAAGGAGATATTCCAGAAGAACTATTTCAATATGAGACCCCATGTGGGCTCACTTACTTAAGAATAAGAAAATTTTTGTCCAGTTTAGCTTGTCCAGGAATCACTAGTTTAGTAGGTTTCCAACTGGGGACAAGCACTAGACCCCAGGCTGGTTCAAAACCCTCTGAATAGCCTGATGGCCTGTAAATCATGTTAGCATTTCTGCAGGAGGCACTCCATCCTTTTGTGCTAACTACCAGAAGGGTGCCAAATGAAGCTGTACTGCTATCTTTTGGATGAGGCGTAAAAGATGGAAAGAGGGCATGGGTATTAGGGGTGTGCGAAGTGGGCCATATACAATTTAGATTCAGATTCAGCCTGAATCAGGGACAGTGATTCAATTTGTCGATTCGGATTACTGTCCCTGATTCTATTTGGCTGAATCCGAATCTGAAGATTCAACACTGATTCGGAGAATCAGTGATTTGAACACAGACACAGCTTTAAAAGTTTTTTTTTTACATACCTTGAGGTAGCAGGCCCAGCTCATGATTGCTGCGATGCTGAGGTGCATGGAGCGTCCCACAGGAGTGAGCCCTTCACGTGCTCAGCAGCAAATCTGGAAGTTGACCAGAACTACATCCAGTCCACTTCTGGGTTTCCTGGGGAGCGAACTGGGGCACCCTCCTGCACCCCCTTGGCTCGGCCACGGGGGGACCCCAGGGGCCCTCCCCAGACCCAGGAGGCACCAGGCACCAAGCCGGAGGGGCATATGGGGGGCCACCCCATGTGCTCCTGGGCAGACCTGGAAGTGGACCAGAAGTGCTTCTGGTCCACTGCTGGGTCTGCTGCCAAGTGTGCTGGGGAGCCCCCCATGCTTCTGTGGGATACTCCATAAGCCCCAGCATCAGAGCATTCACAAACCCCTCCTACTTAGAGGTACATAGAAAAAAACATTTAAAGCTGTCTCTACGTCCAAATCTCCAAATCTCTCCAAATCAATCTGGAGGGTTCCGATTCTATTCAGAGAGATTAAAGGGTCCTCTGATTCAATTCAGAGTCAGATTTTTGGCCACCGAATTGGGCCGAATCTCTGCTGAATCAAATCAGGGACCGAAGTTTCGCACAGCCCTAATGACCTACTGTATCTATGGCTAAATCTTGAAAAGGAAGAAAGAACGTTTGATATCTACACATGATCTAGCCTAAATAAGTATACTCAGCTTCCAAAAAATGCCTCTCATTTTCAATTTATTTTTTCAGAGCAACAATATGCTTAAATAGTTGCAACATTTAAATCCAGAAATGCATCAATATGGATCAAATGAAAAATTTCCTCACAAATCAAATGTCCATTGCACAAATACTTTTTGATTAAAGATGTTATCTTTGAACATTCAAGCCAGTTACAAGAAACAAGAATTATCTAGGTCCTTGCTAAATCAGACACCTAATCTTTACTTAAAATTGCCAGTTCCTTCCATTGCCAACTAACAATTTAATCACTGAGGCCACTGACAAACATGGGCTTCCCCACACCCCTTCAAAAAGTGCTTTACCAGAACAGGAAGTGCATCAATTTGACCTGGCTCCCCAGCATCTGTATAGATTGGGTACTTCAGCAGGGCTTTTTATAGTTAATTCAACTGGGTATTACATTAAAGCCCCACTGAAGCATACAATCAACACAAATGTTAGGTGAGTTGGGTCAAACTGATGTGATGCCTCTTCTGGGCATATGCTGTGCTCAGTGCAGGGATGCACAAGCTGAAAGTAAAGTGCTGTTTTGTTTTCACATCCGTAAGCAACCTTTGTCCTATAGCGAGACCTCACATCACATTTTTTAAAAAAAAAATCACAAAAAACACCCTAATATATTTACTAGCTATCACTAAGAATAGAAAAATGCAATCTTAGAACTAAATTACAGTTCATACTAAACATACATTATCCTTTTAAAACAAAATGAACTCGGATGCTTCCTCAGCCTGATGAAGGGTATTTATACCTGAAAGCTTGCAAAGTAGATTTTTTCCAACTATTAGTTAGTCTAATAAAAGATATCAGATTTACCCAAAGAACCTTGTCTGCCCCAGTGGTTCACAACATCCAGTCATTAACCATTTGTTTTGCTGTCATTAGCAAAAATTAGTAATGCTTAAACATATTATGAAAAGTCAAAACCAGACAGCGTCTAGAAAATCCAGTAAGCTAATGATTCTGATTTATCATATTAAAATATGTTGGGGATCTAACTCCTTAACAATGATACCCATTTTAAAATTGCCCTAGTTACCTCCACATATTAAAACTAAACCATTAACATGATCTATGAAAGTCATAGCTTAAATTCTGTCTATAATAACTGCAGATTTCCAAATGAAGTAAAGTTCATCAAGAGAATAAGTTACTGGCCTACAGAAATAAAAGAAATTTCCTAGCACAAGAAAACAATTCCATGGGGCACAGTTAACGGTGGTAATCATTCATTTGCAGATTGCACTTATTTAATGTCTCCTATCCCAATGATATCTTGAAAACCACATCCCTATTATTTATCAGCTGTCATTTTCAAATGGCTTTTTTCTACCTGGAATGGATCAAGAGAACCAGTCATTAAGAACCTAAGCCAATACAAAGAACATAGGGACACTAACCAAACCTTTTTTTACATTAATCATTAAACCTCTGCTATTTGCACAGAACATAAATGGAAGACACTTTCTTTAGTTCTAATGCACAAGTCCAGCCTCAGTCAGGTTTAATTACTTGAGGGTTGCCCAAGACTTCTCTCAGCTTCAGAGAAAGAGGAAAGATGTTTCTTAACAATGCAGAGTTCTTCAATGGATGCATCTACTTTCTCAACTTTCTTTCCTACTATTCGTAGGATTTAGGGCATCTATGTAATCGCGTTTCAGGACTTCCTGGGAAGCCAAGCTCATTGGGGCTTATGTACACCACACCTCCTACTCCCAGATTAATTAAATCTAAAGTCTAGAAAAAAGACCTTAATCACCTCAGTTTCTTTTCCCTGAACACACAGTTATCAGTAGGGACCTACCAAAGTCACAATTTCGTGTTTTTCACAGAAAACACAAAAATAGCCGTTTTCTGCAAAAAAGCAGGGTCAGCAATTTTGGTGGGCTGAATGCAGGGCAAAATACAATGCACCACCAAGCAGTGAAAAGGGCTGGAAGCCCTGCAGTTTTGAAGCCTGGGGGAAGGAGCAAATGAGAGGCTGAGTCTTACAGGTGCCAGTCTGGGAAGCAAAAGAGTTTTGGCACCATCTTTTAAGCAGCCAGAGGAGGACTGAGCAGGGATAAACAGTGAAAAAACATCCTCCAAGGTGGCCCATCCTTGAGACAGGCTATTAAACACTAGCATGCAGCATCCACCAGCAGTTGCTGCTGACATTCTCTGGCTCTGTGGGGTGAGCACGTGCCCATACACTGAGATGGCATGCAGGTGGATTGGTGAAGCAGCATTTTGCCAGGGTGTAGATGTGGAAACTGGTCACAAACAGTTCCAAAACACAGGCACAGGCATCCGGCACTCTTTGACAAAGTTCACGTAAGCAGCATGCTCCTTGTCATGCTCTTTCTGCCATCATGAAATGCCTATTGCAAGGACAGCATTGAGTAAACTCCTTTTTACAATGTCATATAATAAAAGTTAGTTAGTTACAATTCATGTTGTGTACATCTTTAATTTCATAAGACATTTCAGTTTAGAGTTTAACTGAACACTTAGATTACTTAATAATGTTTCCATTAATGGCTTATGTGGGCTTAATCAGGGTAACTGAGCTGCGGGTTTGGGCTGGCTGCCAATCTGTGGGGAGGGGTGGGACTGCTGGGGTTCCTTGGCCAGAGGCATGGGGGACCCCACCACAATAAGCCTGAGAAAGTGGCAGCTGGCCCTGTGATCTGCCTGCCATCACTAACAGTAAGAGACTAACATAAAGGTCCTGTACACTCCTTCAGAGGAAAAGATTTGGAGGAAAAGAATTTGGGAAGTAAGATACTGAAAGATGCTTCAAGAAATTCCTTTTGAAAGAAGAATTGTTTAATGGCTCTGAATCAGGAGACTTGGGTTCAATTCATTACACATGTTATGGCATGGACAGATTTACTAAAGATATTTCCCCATTTGGGAAACTGGAATTATTTAGTAGAACAGCAGCGACCAGATCAAGAACACTATACATTTGAAAACCTGTCTAACTTTATCTCCACCATGCAGTTGATCCAATAGAAGTTATTACCCGCAAAAACACTTTTTTCACATTAATTTCCTGAGCCATCATGGCTACACCAATATAATTCTAAAACACTTATAAAAATAAACTAACTCATGTTTGTATATGGTCTAAGACTACAACAAAGATGCTATATATAAGAACCAAGACAGATTTGGAGCATATGCTCGTATGAATACTATAAGTAATAATCACTAACGCCAGATTTCATCATATGTGATCATATGAATGGTGTATATTACTGAAATCCCATGGTCCTTGTACACTTCACATAGAACATGCCGTTGAGAAATACCATATGAGAGATCAGTAGCAACTGGGGCTGAGATGAGCAAGGTTGTAGATTTAAGGCAGAGGTTCTCAACGTTTGTAGATTCAAACCACCTCTTGTAGGATTCAAAGCACCCCTCAGAAAATGCCAGCTCTTGGTTTCACTCATTTTTTGCCTATGGCAAAATAATAGGGAAACTCCTGTGTTTCAGAGAACTCAGAAAGACCTCAACTGGTCAGAATGTTTTTCACGCTATGGGCTCCATTTTGAAATCTCTAGGTTTATCTTGCAATTTATGTGTAGGGACTTGCACACCTAAAAGCGCTAGTACTGCGTAGGACTTTACAACACCCCTGAAAAAATTTCACAGGGTGTTGTGACAACCTGGTTAAGAATTACTGTTTACGGACTGCCATGTTTCAGTGCATACAAGCGCACAACTACAAGGGAACATTTATTATAATTGCATGTGTGCACCATCAGAAATTTGCCTCCATTACATAGCTTAGCACAGGGGTAGCCACCTGTGGCACATGCAGAAGTGGCACAGGCAGCCTCTATGTGGCAGACGGCAGAATAAGAAGAGGACAGGCAGCACAATGGCAAAGAGGGTAGGAAGCAGAAAGCAGAGCAGCACATCATGCAGGGTGCACAGGGCAGGGAGCAGACTGGGCAAAGGAAAGGGACTGGTTGTCTTCCTGATTTTTTTTTCCCCCCAAATGTAATCCTTGGAGTCACAAAATACAAATTCCTGTTTCCTTTAATAAACACAATCCTAAAAAGCCAAATTAAGCAATTTTGTGTTACGAAGTACTATTTTGTAAACGTTAAAAAATAATTCTTCAAAGTTTATCCATCAACACTCATTAAACTACTGCCTCAAAATGTGTGAAAAAAATAAATAAAACACCTATTGTGAGAGCACTAAATTGTGAAACACTAACTTGAGCATTGCTTGACTGATGTTTATATGGCAGTAAGGGGCAAACTTACAGTTATTTAAGGTTTCATACACAGTTTCATTCTTCATTAGTACAAAATAACTACAGCTAGAAATGGAAGTAATTTGATTCTGTCAAGAAATATGCCTGGAAAACGGAGTACATATGGAGGGTTTTTAGTTAATTAAAGCAGTTCTAAAAAGTACTTGATTTTTATTTCCCAATTAAACTGTAACAAACATGCAAACAAAATATTGCACAAGTTCTTTTGAGGGAATATTTGTATTATTCCAGGCTAATGGTGCAACACTCCTACTAGGCAAAATCTTCTCATTATCCGTAAGTCAGACTGGTGAAGGGAGATGCAGCAGTAGCTTTCCCACACTGCCCTGCCAATGACCTCAACCTTGTCAGGCCATTTTCTCTGAGGGCGAGAAGTAATTAAGTTTCCTTGCTAAATCAGTCTTAAGCCAGCCCTGAGCAGAGACATCATTTATGCTTAATTGTATGTGGTGATCGGGACAGCAGTCCACTAGTCTGAGATGAGTAAACTTAGTTTTGTCACTCTCCAAAGGACCTGATTTAAGGTCTTAAAATTGAAAGGTCATTATTTTATTCTGTCAGTCAGTCTGGAACACCCAATTTTTATTATAGCACATAGTACCATTCCAGAAGAACAATATTTTATTTTTGTGTGCATCAGCACTTACAAACACATTCTGAAAAGACAGTTATTTAGATTGCAAAGCCAAGTTCTTGGAATGCCAGTATTAAGAACAACTAGGATTTGTTTTTAATACAGACTAGCGCACATATATGTGCAGATGCATATACACAACCACCAAGGAATGTTCTGGCCAGTGAGGCACTAGTCAGTTTGTTCATAAGGACTGCATATTTTTCACAGGATTCTATCAACGAGGAATTAGCTTCCATAGAATTGTAACTGACAAGAGCAGATTGGTTTCATGGTACAGAGTGGGAGAATTGCTCCACCAGTGTTTGTTCATGCTGACATTTTTTTGCAGATCCTCAGTTATCACTAGTATCTCACACTCCAAGACAGGGGGTCAAGGAGAACAATTTTGAACCTTTAATGACTAGAATGAGATAAATCCATCTAACTGTGGCTGGATATATTGGTGCAGGCAGTCCCCATGCACTCAATGATACAAAGCCCAGTGAGTGCTTACAGAATGATATTCTTATATTTTTATTTTTTATCATTCTACAGACATGCTGTAGGAACCTAAATTTAACATTGATCAACAGTATTTATGCTTCTGTAACTAACACAGGCCTGTTTTAAAATTTGTCTACTTAGGTGTGAGGCTAGACTGTTCTTCTAGTCGAGTTATATCCACAAAAGGAAGGGAAATTTTCTCTGAATTCTCAGAGTGCCCTTGGGAGTCTTCTGTTAAGAGAGCAGTGTTTGATCCACTGTTGAACTGACTTAATTTCTGGTTTTGTCAAGTCATATAAAATCTTTATATTTCTGAATTTCTAATTCTTCACTTAATGTATTAACCCAAATTATACCAAACCGGAAGGGAAAGACAAACCAAGTAGTACTGAGTACCACTGTTGTGCCAAACTTTCTGGTCCCTTTGCTGGTACAGCTACACACAAGTCTAACCTAGA
This sequence comes from Crocodylus siamensis, assembly GCF_052110815.1. Classification (NCBI taxonomy): domain Eukaryota; kingdom Metazoa; phylum Chordata; order Crocodylia; family Crocodylidae; genus Crocodylus; species Crocodylus siamensis. Next base: position 405,799,605 of record NC_143395.1, read on the forward strand.
GTTTTATCTTGGTTCTGGTAGTTGCCAGACCCTGCCTTTGGAGACCTAAACCATTATATTCGGCCCTAACTGATCTACAGCTTTTTTCAAAAGATGAAAGGCAAAATTAACAGCTTGAGAAAGATAAGGCTTCAGTGCTTTATAAGTACTTAGAAGAAAAAAGGCTTTCTCCTAACATTTTTTTTTTAAATAAAAAAGGAGAGCAGATTCATCCTATACACGTCTCATCCATAACTGGTTGCCACTGCTTCTGTGTATTTTTTAGAAGGATGCATAACTAAATAGTCCAAGATCTGCTATGACCCAAAAACCTCCTCTTCCCCTGTTTTATTTTTATTCTTCAGATTTACATTGAATTCTACTCTCAGAGAGACTTTTATACAGTCACAGTCTGTATTTGTGAAACATAGTATCGTTTGTTATAGAGAAGGAATTTATATAATATGTGGCTGCAATTTAGTAAAAGTACTTATTTTACTACATAGTCAAATCATTTTCTCATAAGCTATTTTAGCAAAAATTATATTCACACGTGTTGACCTAAATCCTATGATTCTTTGAGTCTCCAGGAATCTCTATTAACTCAACACAAAGCTAGACTGAGAATTGAACAGATTTTCTTCTTTCAACAGGACTATACTTCTGTTGTTCTATATTCTGTCTGTCACCAACATCCCAAGCAATAATAAACTCTAGAATGTACTAACAAAGTGTTAAAAAATATATGTAGACAAGAGACTTTTTTAAATGTTAGAATACAATTATTTCTCCGCATTCTTTATACCAGAAACTCCTTTGTGGATACAACTAGCAAATATTTCTGAGTTTAATTCCATCTTCATTTTGGCTTTGTATTTCACCTTTATGATCATGGAAAAATACTTGCATGCTATTTTACGAAGTATTAATTAAAAAAATGTTTAGAAAAAGGAATAAAATAAATATACAGTTTGAGCTAGTAAGTCTTCTGAATACTGGCATCTATATACCAATTTTCTCAAAATGTATAACAGGTTTTAGAATTAATATTAAAAAAACAGAATGTGATAATACATACGTCACTATGCTTCTAAAACGTATGCAATTCTGAGTTATGCATTATCTGTATAACCATTAGATACCTCTACCACAATATACTATACAATGTAAAAATGTTTTAAAAAAACAGAAAATCTCTAATTTGTATACCATAAGGAGGAATACTGAGCTCTAGTCTATTAGGTAATTTTCAAAATTTAAATCCAAACCTATAAAAGATAAAGCCATTCTCTAAACTTTCAAATTTGGGATTTTTCACTTGTGGACCCCACTGTGTTGCTCCAAGTACCCACTATACTATAATCAAAAGGCATTTCTCCTAAAAATGGATTTCTCTTATGTATGCAATATATTCACTTTCATTCCTTTAGCTCCTTTTTAAAATTAAAAGCATGCAAATGGACAAGATGCAGTTACACAAGTCATCAGCAGTGTCTCACTACTATTCACGGCCTCCAACTGTTTCAATTCTAAGTTAAATTATAAACTAGTATGCCAACTTTTTTTTTTTTTTTTAAACATTCAGGGTAAAAGCCTGCAATCCCTGCTTCCCCTCCCCTTCACTGTAAATGGATGTAAATGGGTACCCTTGTCACTGGCTAAAGAGTAAATGGTAGCTGGACATACCAGCCCCATCACTCCCTTTGGTGCCACTGACTACAGAAATAGATGCACCTTAATTCCATTAGCCTAGTGGACTACCAGGTTCACCAGGAATTTTAAAACTATTTGTTGAAAAAAAGTATTCAACTAAAGTTTCATAACAAATTCACTTTCCTCCTTCATAGCCAAAACTAACCTTGCAACTTCTAAACCAAAGCTGTTCAAGCCTCAACCCACAGGACTACATCATCCAGCCTGCAGATCTCCCCATGGGTCCAGAGATTTGGCAATGGGGAAGCAGTGATACTGCTCCCCCACCACCAAATGTCAGGACCTCTGGGGAGCCCCAGGCTCTGCACACTGAAGCGGCTATCCAATCCCAGTGCACAGGGCTATGTGGGGGTGGTGCTAGGCCATAGCATGTGTGGGGCTAGGAAGGGGCAGCACCAGATCCCAGGGACCAATCTCAGTGGGAGGCCAGGAAAGGGCAGGCACCAGGTCCCTGGGCCCAATCCAAGCAGGAAGGGGCAATGCTATGCCCCCAGGGACCAATCCCAGCATATGGGACCAGAAGTAGTAGTGCCCAGTGCACAGAGATAGGATGGAGCAGTGCCAGGCCTCAGGACCTGATCTGGCCCAGGGATCAGCTCCACTCCACTCTACTGGCTAACAGAGCCAAAAGGTTGAGCACAACTGCTCAAAACCATAGAAAATGGATGGTCTGTGGCAAACTGGCCCAAGATAGCAATGATCCAGCAGCAATCGCAACTAAGAGCTTCACAGTACTGGACAACCTTAGTACTCTGAAATCAAGACCAACACTCACTCACAATTGTTTGCAGTAGCTCAGCTTTGAAGTCACTCAAAATGTTAGAGGTATCAGAAGATATAGGCAGTAAACAGAACTTTGAAAGGTAAGATCCTCTTAAAATCTTTGTAGATTTCCACATGAAAGCTTAACTTGCACATTTGTTTAGGAAACAAATTCCTATGGGCAATATTCCCCTCCAAAAATCTATTAAATTTTGCCCCTCTCACAAATATAAGCTTTTAGTTTAATATTAATATTAAATATTTTTGCAGGATTCCTTATTTTTAAATTTCCTTTCTGATCATGTTAAGGTACAAACAGCTGCTGCAATTAAATTATCTTTGCCTCAATATTTAGTTGAACTTATCAAAGGAATTTCCCAGTTGATGACAATGTTTAGAAGCAACTCAGTCACATATCCTAATCCTAAGCCAAAAGGTTGACCACAGAGCCATTTTATTATTATGCTTTTGCATTTTCCATTTACTGCTCCTTTATGATGCACTACAAGGGACAGCCTCAATATTAAATTCCAAAAAGGCTCTTTATAAAAGCATTCATTTTTGACATGCAAGGGCATGTTCTCAAACTGCTGACAGCATTTACAAGGGCTTCAGCACATTATTATTATGTTTCTACTGAAATAAAATTCCTTCAAGAATATAATAAAAATAAAATTACATCCATGGAAGTGACCTTCCCCTATGAAGGAAGGAGGGACTCAACTCTGCCCAGAGGCAACTATCTATCTTTATGTTTCTGCACAAAAACTCCCCTTATCTGGGGGAAGCGGGGGAGACTAGGGGAAAGGGAGGGGGGATGCACATTAAAATGACAGATTTAAACATTTTGCTTAATGAGAAAGATTAGATTCAAATAAAATCTCAGAAATTAGAAAATATATTGAGAGGAATGTACAAGTTCAGTTAAAGGAATATGTAGTAATTTCATTATATTTTCAAGTAAAGTTAAATGTATTCGGGGGCTATATATACTGTGCTTTGCACAAAACATTTTCAGCCAGGAGAAAGAGAGAGCATAAAAGTTGATGAGACTTACTCTATTTTTAAATACATTTTTAATCCCATAAAGGGTGTGGCACAGACTCTCAAAAATTATATCTTCACTTGTTCCAATTCAATCTTTTTATACACATCAAAAGCATTATTAGCTCAGGATAACCCTGACAGTTACAAATGAAACTGTACAGTGAACTAAATCAAGTGCCAAAAAATGTGCAACATGAATATGAAAAATATCATATGACACGTTCTGATAAAACAGCCTAATGCAATTTTATCCAACTTTCCAGAAAATTTCACAGCTGGAATGAGAACAAATGAGACTGACATTTTAGCCAAGAAGACTTTATTTTTCTTTTCTTTTTTGTTTATTTTAAAGAAACTTATCAGTGATTAAAGACAGGAGCTTAAAATAAAAATGCCTCCTGCATCATAACTACAGTGTTGCCAGTGTGGTGCTATAATTATAGTATTTATTTAAACACAGGAAAATATCTTCCCCACAAATTAACATGACAGCAACAAGCATTCAAACAAAAGGATGGAAACCAGAGATGTCAGAGCAGTCCGTGAGAGCAGAACTTTTGAACCCCTGATAATAATGACATCTTTGTGATATGAAGGCAAGAGGGTTAGGGATCAGATATCTGGTATCCCATTGCCCTTTACTCCATAATGTGCCTGTAAGTGATTAGGCCTGGCATGCCCGTAAGCTGAATCACAGGAAACAAAAAGTGCCCAAAACAACATTAATTAAATCAGAATCATCTTTAGAAGCCACACACTTGTGTTCCACTGTCTAAAACGGTGCCTTTTATGAAGTCTTTGGGCATTTTTTAAGGCACTGTAAGATGTCACCTTTTCAAGTGTAACAAAATACAAACAGAAAAATCATTATGCTACAAAATGAAGCAGTGCAATAATTCAGAAGCATTTAGAATACATCCCCCTATAGTGAACAAATGCCTTGTTAGTGATGGGAATTTTTCTAAGACTTTGTCATTTTTCTGATACACAAGATAGATTACATTAGTGGTTTGCATCAAAGGTTTCTCTTACATGGGTGAAAAGGGCAGGAAATTATACCGGAAAAATTGTTTTTCATGAAAATGTGACAAAAAATGGAAACTGTAACTAGAAGTGGTTTTGATAGATCTCACATAACAATATAGCTAAAATGATTTAGGGTTCTGTGTCCTATTCTGCTGTGAGATTTGAGGCAGAATGAAGAAAAAAAAATGAGTGGAGTGGAAATGACCTTAAACCACTTCTCCTTGTCTTTGTCTTTCCTCAGGACCACTGTACAAGGAGGTTGCATGGCTCCGATGGGAAGAAAGAGTAATTGCACTATTCTTTATTAGCAAAAAACTTCAACCCTAGGACCTTCTCTAGCTAGCATTATATGTGATATTTACCTTTAGAACCTCTCAGGAGTTATTAGTAATTAATAATAATAATGAGCATGGAATCTCCAGATAGGTATGCAGGGGTCCTCAGCATTCTCAGACTCAAGGAAACCCTCTACCTTTTCTGAGTTTAGTAACACTCCTAATTTAATATAGTATGGATATTGTAATAAACCATATGGGGCCATATGATCAATTAATATACTATTATTTAAATATATTATTACATTAGAATATAAAATGAAAATATCAACCCTTCCAGGCTGCTGGTAAAGAGCGCTCCACTAACTCAGCCTGGCCCCGTATATGTTTGCTCCCAGGGCATCAAGTGGACGTTACACACATGGCTTCAGGTTACCGCTGCTCCCCAACCCCTAAACAACCCCTGTGCCAGCCACTCCCATGCTCTGTCATGGGTGGGTCAGTTTTACCCTTACTTACCCAAGTGGGGAGGAGAAGGGAGAGGGAAGAAGGAGTGAGTGCTTGTCTCCAAGTGCAGAGGCCAGGTGCCACAACCCCTCCACCTCCTCCATGCAAAGGTCTTGCAGTACCCTAAATTGCGAACCACTGTATTAATGATTGATGAGAAAAAAAAGTGTGGAGGAAAAATTCAATATTTATTAATTAGCACTGGGTGATGGGAGGAAACTTCTGTGGGAACAAAGAGCATTTAGCATAACAAGGCCTCTACTTAACCCAAAGTAAACCCAGAAATTTAACAAGGTTTGGGGGGATTCTTTATGTGAGGGATGCCTGCTGAGAAGCAATCCTGAATATCAGATGGACAGACTTCCACTCCTATGCAGTTCTTCACTGGGCAGGTACATTTCACCTGTACAGTATCACTTCCAGGATTAAAAATTGGCTTAGAGTCAGATGTAACTATTAAAAAAAATTTAGCTTTAATGATTTATAAACGATCATTTACTTGCTACTGCACTCATGAAAGTACTGCAATAGGGACTTCAAAATACTTCTTCGGCTCTTACATTAGGTATTATTGAATCATAACTCCACCCTTCTACCAAAAATAGATGAGTTTTGGGGTTTTTTGTTTGTTTTTTTGGGGGGGGGAGGGAGGAACATATAAAATCGACAAAATATGGTTTTGATTTCTGAATAAAGAACACTATACTGAACAACCAGGGTAGGACAATGATTAGGTCACAAAAATACAAGAAATACCCATGTGGAAATAATTGCTTTCCTGGCACTCAAACTCTTCCTATTAGGATCAAAACAAATTGATGTTATCTTAAGAATCCTTCCAATGTTTCTGAAAAATAAAACCTGAGCGTTCTGCAGATATCCCAGCACTGTTTGTTTTGTTTCAGTTCAGAATTATGGCACATTTATTTTTGTACTCAAATTAAAAGCAGAGTTAGCATTATGAAGGAAATGGGAGCAGTTCTAGAGATAACCATCTCAGGATGAAATGGCAAATATGGAGAGTTACAGACAAGGCCACCACTGCCTCAATAATGCACGATGATGCAACAGTGCTGTTATCTGACAGACCACTGCTGTGGCCTGGCTGAGAAAGCATATTCTTCTTGGGAGGTGGTAGAAGAAAAAAAAGTCTTAATAAGGGCAGTGGTCAAAAATCATATAAATAAGACAAAAATGACTTATCTCATGCTAATTGCAACTACATAGTGCAGGCAGGCAGGCAGGCAGGCATCTGAGAAGCTATTAAAGATCACGATACGCTTTCCAAATGTTAAGATTAGATCTAATCATTCTAACAGGAACCTGACAACTTTCCCTTTTTAATCAGTATCTCCCTGAACAAATGACTTTAATAAGCCTGAAAAAAGCTCTCAAATAAATATTATTTTAAGAAAATATCAGAATTCATATTTTCTGCCAGCTGTTTTGTTCCTCAAAATTCTTAACAGAGTGCTGAGAAAATCCACTTTACTCTTCCCCCGTTCTCACTTTGGCTTAGTATAGTCAAAAAGTCCAAGTCCTGAACTGATTCAATCTTCATAGGTTAGTCTAAGCTGCATATATTGAACCATAAGCAAATGAACAGACATTCACTTTTGATTCTGGAAATGCAGCCACATTCCTGCAGTGGCCCAGGCCAGAAGCCAAGGGGCACAAGAGCATTCCTCCCTGCTCAGCTGGAGCAAACAAATTGGGCCCAGGCAAGCCCACCAACCAGGCAAGGGTGCAGGGGAGTTTGCGGGGAGCTGCAAAGCAGCATGAGATTCTGGGGGACTGCAAGTTAACTTGAATCTGGAGGGGATCTGGGACAGGTTCAATAAACCAATTTAACCTAAATCAGTTAAGTCTGATACTACATTCACCCAGTTTTATCTTAAACCAGTTTTGGCCATTTTGAAAGCGATTTATGTACACTGAACTTCTGGGTTAGGGACAGACATTACAAATAAACTGGTTTAAGTGATCAAAAACTGGTTTCAACCTGTAACAGAACATAAACTCAGTGGACATAAATCAGTCTGAAAATGGCTGAAACTGGTTTAAGATAAACCTGGTTGAATGTAGTATCAGACTTAACTGATTTGGATCAAACTGGTTTATGCAATGTCTCTCCCAGACACCTTCCTGGTTTAATTTAAACCAGAGTTCCCCAGCAACCCAGATGCTTTGCAGCCCCAGGATGGGCTAGGCTATGCTCTCTGCTCCAAACAATAGGCTGACTCTGCCCCTCTCCTCCACGGCTAGAGCTCTGGGGTAGACTGCAGGCCCAGCAGTGTCTGCCTGGCTTCCCTCACTGCTCAAGCAGGGATTTCCCCCTCCCTACCTCCCACAGCATGGACCCCAGCCCCACGGACCCTAGGCAAGTGGTATCCTAGCTAATACTGAGAGGTGTCTGCGTGTCTCCAATTTCACTGGGACAAGACAAAGGCAGATAGGACAGTGTCTGCTTAGGGTGTTTTGGAGTTGCTGTTTAAGAAGAGGTTGAACTAATGAGAGAGGCTTTTATTTTGCTCATGGGTTGATACACACTGTAGTTTTAATAACTCCCTGCTGGCTTGCAGCCCTGCCAGGTTTGCAGACAGGGAGGAGATCAAAAAGCTCAGTATCATCAACAGATGCATGCACTGCACACACACGCCTTTGCTCAGAGTACTAGCCTGGGGATGGGGGCTGGCAACACTTGAGCAGTGAGCAGGAGAAAAGCCTGAGACCGCAGGCAGGGTGGGGGTTTACACCCCTCCCTAATCAGAGCATCCTGGCCAGGCCTGGCCACGCCCCACCCCAGCTCAGCACTGTAGAAGGTAGGGAGGGCTGCTCTAGCACCCCTCAGCTTCTACCCTGAGCCACTGCAGGCATGTACCTGCATTTCCTAAGTCCAGAGGGAATATCTGTTCAGTTGCAAACTGGTTCAACCTAGCCAGGTTAGACTAATTAGCAAAGATTGAATCAATTCAGGCTTAGGCTTTTTGCATGCCTGTCCCTAGCCCTGTTGTGATAAAGATTTGAAATGATTTCCAATCACTTATACACTTATAAAAAGTCCCTGGCCTTTCAGTTCCTGATTATGGACACCATCATTCCAAACAATTAAGAACAAAGTATCAAAAGATTATTAAGGACATTAACTTACTTGACAGAAGTAGTTAATTATGAAACATGAACTACTGTCAACCCTTCAACACTCTTCTAAAAATGCTGCCTCCATATACATATATCTTTTAGCCCAAAGAACAAGAGCCTGGAACTAAAAAACAAAATAAATCCTATACAGCAGGACAAAACAGTTATGATACAAGCACTGACCTGATGCTAAACTTCAAATCTCTGAAATCAAATGGTGATTTTCAAAGAAAATTCATCTGAGTGAGAACTGGGATTTTTACCTATGTCTTACATTTGATAGGATATATTTGGGGCAGCAAGGGTTACCTTAGACTGAAGGTACACCTCAGAAAATACAGCTCTTAGTTTTCACTCATTTTTGACTACAGAAAAATAAGAGCAATTC